>NC_030819.1:12370197-12690292 GCF_001704415.2 Capra hircus
AGGCAGTATATGGTATACTCTCAAAAAGCGTGTGCTCAGTTGTATCCGACTCTTTGCGACACCATGAACTGTAGCCAACCAGGCTCCTCTGTCCATGGGACTCTCCAGGCCAGAACACTGGAGTGGGTCGCCATTTCCTTCTCCAAGTCTCAAAAAGTATTAGGAAGGAAAAAGAAAACTGGAAAAAGTCTGAGAAATATGGTACTTCACACTTTCTTGGTTATTCTTCCCAGCACCTTCTCCCTCTCAGCACATAATCTGTTAGTTACAGAAGGGCCACCAGGCTCCTGGTTACCTACCTAAACACTAGCCCCTGGGGTGCCGTAGTGGAGAATAGCTTTATGCACATGGACAGCAAAATCATATGATCTGCCACATGAGTGTCCCTACTCTCTAAAACTATACCTTCTTTCCCTTTCTTGACTACCTCTCTTTTAGATTTATAGGTTAAAAAAAAAAAAAAAACTGACGTATGCTGTTCACAAATTACTCCTGGACGTTTACTGCCATCCCATTCACAAGGCCTAGGGCTTCTCAGGCTGCGGCACTTCCGTGCAATTTCCTAGCAGAGCTCCACACTTCAGACTCTGTGATTTGTGTCTGTACCTCAACGTCTGGCTCACCCAGAAGGAGGAAAGTGATATCAGGTATTCTTCCATCACAGTCTGGCATTTAGTTCACTACTTTATAGGCTAATGGTTGCTCTGCTATGTCGCCCACTTACCTGCATTAATGGAAAAGGCAAGAGCATATTCTATCTTTACCCGTATTTTTCTTCTCCTTTTGCTTTGATTTTTACTGTATGCTGTTTTCTTATTCATCTTTTTAAAATACTTTTTAATTTACTTGATTTAATTTAATTAAAGGATAGTCTCTTTACAATATCGTGTTGGTTTCTGCCATACATCAACATGAATCAGCCATAGGTAAAAATATGTCCTCTCACTCTAGAACTTCCCTCCCACTTCACACTCCATCCCACCCCTCTAGGTTGTCAGAGAACACTAGTTTGAGCTCCCTGAATCACACAGCAAATCCCACTGGCTTATCTATTTTACAGACGGTAGTGTGTATGTTTCCATGTTACTCTCTACCTTCATCCCACCCTCTCCTTCCCTCTGCTGTGTCCACAAATCTGTTCTCTATGTCTGCTTCTCCATTGCTGCCCTGCAAATGGGTTCGTCAGTACCACCTTTCTAGATTGCTGTTTTTTAAAAGTCTGAAAACCCCAGGAACAGAAATAAACAGCATAGATATAGGCATATATTTGGATAGATGGATGTCTAGATAAGTGCTGGACAGATAGATGAGAAATAGATTAGGTAGGTAGGTAGGCAGATAAATGAGAGCTAGATGATAGACAGATAGACAGGAAAGAAGGTGACAGAACCCTGGATAGAATTCTCAAGGTGCCCCATCTCCAAATTTCTTCAAACCTTGTTTATTCAATCAAGCACTAATCTAGGTGCTGCTTTGAAGGAATTTTTACAGATGTAATTAAAGCCCCAGGTGGGTCTGATCTCATCACTGAAGCTCTTCAAAGCAGAGAGCTTTCTTTAGCTGATGGCAGAAGTCAGCAATTTGAAGTTGGAAGATGGAGTGGGCCATGCGAGCAAAAAGGCAGGCAGTCACTAGGAGCAGAGAGCAATCTTGGCTGACAACCCACAAGGAAATGGGATTTCATTATTAAAACCACTAGGAAAGAATTCTGTTGACCATCTCAATGATTTGGAAGCAGATTCTTTCTCAGAGCCTCTGGCCAACAACCTAGCCCAGCTAACATCCTGATTTAGGTCTTGTGAAACCCTAGCTGACAACCCATCTAAGTCCACCCATAATTCTGCCCAATAAAGCCATGAGCTAAATTTGCAGTAATTTGTTTTGCAGTAATATCAAAATAATGCAGATAGATAGATAGATAGATATCACTGCCAGTATACTACATTAGTTAAAGTATTTCAATAGAGAGTTAAAATTACTCAGTGACCTGGCATAGAAGGGTTATTTGGTGATAAGTCTAGAAAAAGTGCATGGCTTCCCTGGTGGCTCAGACTGTAAAGAACGTGCCTGTAGTGCAGGAGACCAGGGTTTGATCCCTGGGTCGGGAAGGTCCCCTAGAGAAGTGAATGGCAACCCACTCCAGTTATTCCTGCCTGGTGAATTCCACAGACAGAGGAGACTGGTGGGCTACAGTGTTTGGAGTCGCAAAGAGTCAGACATGACTGAGTGACTAACATACACACACACACACACACACACACACACACACTAGGTCAAGTACAGCCTCTGGTTATTACTAGATACAGAATTTACATTATGTTATTGGTTGCTATTTCTTCCAGAAAGATTTTAACCTCAGTTTAATATTAAGTCAAAGATTCAAGCATTCATTTAACACATCATTTAACAATTACAGGTTATGCTTTCAAGTAGTAGGCTTTAGATATCTAGTAGTCTATTTTAGTCATCTGTCCAGATTCCCCTTTCCTTAATAAATCTTTCTGAGTCATATCAGCCCCTCAAATGGAATGCTTGATATTATGGAACATTTGAATAATTTACAGACATAATAACGGTAGCTAATTCAAGAAATAAAGGCAATTAAAATTTCCAGAAAAAGCAAAAAGCAATCTGAGACAGGAAATAAAACTATGATTCACTGTTTGGATCTATTTTAAACCACATAAAATAATCATCATAATAAAAATATTTCTTATTGATTTTGACCTTTCAGAATTAGCTCAGAGACAAAACATGGAGATTTAATTATGATTATGAAAAAGAATGCAGATGTCATCAATCTGAATAATGTTAAAGCACAAAAGATAAAGTCTCAAAAGGTGGAAGGGGAGGAAAACAGTAGGAAGAATCCATCTCAGAAAGTAGAGCAAGAAACACTACCTGTAACTGATGCAATAAGAAATGTAAGATTTAAATATAATGTTATTTCTTAAAACTCAGTATGACCTAATGAAGAAACTATACAGCTTGATATATATTTAAAAATTGTGGAAGGAAGGTAGGAAGTGATATAAGTTAGTACAATCGTTAACTTTCATGATGGGAAATAGGTAATGTTTCAATTGATAGGATTTTCATCTTAACAAGAGATAGAGCAGTAATGGCCAGAAGAAATAGCTAAAGGTAGTTAACAATGATTGCCTCTGGGAAGAGGCACAAGGCATGGAAGGAAATCTGGAAGAGAACCATTGTGTGTGTGTGTTTTAATTATAAATAGCTCAATAATTCAAAGAACAAATAGATAATAATAGAATAAACATCACAGTAAACCCAGTTTTATCAAAGTTAGTATATTCCCACATGTGCTTCAGATTTCTTATTTAAAAAGTGTTTGGCAAGTGTTTAATTAAAAAGAAATAAAATACAATCAAGGAACCTGATGGACCTTCCTAACCCATCATCTACCCTCCCTCCCTAGAGTTAAAAACTAATTGAAGGTTAGCATTTTATTCCCCTGAATGTTTTGTTTTTCCCTTCATGTGAATAAATCCATAGCATACTCAGTGCTATTTTGCATGCATTTAAACTTTAAATTTCCAGCCTACCATTTTTCCTTCAACATTACTTCTTAAAGATGTACCCATGTTTTCCATGAGCTACACCATTCTAGATGTTTGGTTTTGCTATTTAGTATATTTATCAAATGACTCTCTGCATTTTATGACTGCTGTACAATTTTTAAATTAATCCTTTCACCAATGGACAGTTTGTCGGTCTGTTTCCAAATCCTCACCATTAGGAGCAGTCATGAATATCCTTGTAAAGCCACTTGTGTGTTGATGCACACATGTGAGGGCTGTTCTGGGCTGTGTAATTCAGAGTGAGTCCCTAGAGAGTAGGGAATGCATTTCCTCAACATTATCACCTCTTGCCAAATTAATACATCAAATGATGCTGATTAAAATTTCTACCTGCAATGCATGAATGTTCCTATTGCTCCATAATCTTCCCAACTCTTGGCATTTTCAAATATTTTAATTTTGTGTGCTTGATAAAGTGAAATGCCATTACTTTGCTTCATTTTGCCTTTGCCTGGTCATTAGTGAGAGGCAGCATATTTTCACGTCTGTCAGACATTGGGTTTCCTTTCTTGCAAGTATTCTACCTTAACCTTTCAATTATATATTTTTTTCTTGGTAATATGTAGAAGTGATCTATTTGGTTGACCAAAAAGTTCATTTGGGTGTTTGCATAACATGTTACAAAAAGACCCAAATGAATTTTTCGGCCAACCCTGGCATAAGCGCTCTTGGAGGAGGTTGCCATTAACCCACCATAGAGCCACCAGAACTTACCCAGGACTGGGGAAACAGACTCTTGGAGGGCACAAATGGAACCCTGTGTGCACCAGGACCCAGGAGAAAGGAGTAGCGACCCCACAAGAGACTGACGCAGACTTGCTGTGAGGGTCCAGGAGTCTCTGGTACAGGCGTGGGTCAGCATTGGCCTGCTGCAGGGCTGGGGGCAGAGTGCAGCAGTGCCTGCATGGGACCTTCTGAAAGAGGTTGCCATTATCTTCATTACCTACACCAGAGTTTGGCTTCAGGTCACATAATAGCAGGGAACACAGCCCCGCCCATCAACAGAAAACTGGATTAAAGATTTACTGAGCATAGCCCAGCCCATCAGGACAAGACCCAGTTTACCCCTCAGTCAGTCTCTCCCATCAGGAAGCTTCCATAAGCCTCTAATCCTTCTCCATCAGAGGGCAGACAGGTTGAAATCCACAATCACTGAAAACTAACCAATCTCTAATCACATGGAACATAGCCTTGTCTAACTCAATGAAACTATGAGCCATGCCATCTAGGGCCACCCAAGACGAACTTGCCCAGCACTGAGCAAGGTCACAAGGTCATGATGGAGAGTTCTGACAAAATGTGGTCCACTGGACAAGGGAATGGCAAACCATTTCAATATTCTTGCCTTGAGAACCCCATGAACAGTATGAAAAGGCAAAAAGAAAGGACACAGAAAGGTGATCTCACCAGGTCAGTAGGCGCCCAATATGCTACTAGAGATCAGTGGAGAAATAACTCCAGAAGGAATGAAGAGATAGAGCAAAAGCAAAAACAACACCCAGTTGTGGATGTGACTCGTGATGGAAGTAAAGTTCGATGCTGTAAAGAACAATATTGCATAGGAACCTGGAATGTTAGGTCCAGTCCATGAATCAAGGCAAATTGGAAGTGATCAAACAGGAGATGGCAGAGTGAACATCGACATTTTAGGAATCAGGAAACTAAGATGGATTAGAATGGGTGAATTTAACTCAGATGACCATTATATCTACTACTGGGGGCAAGAATCCCTTAGAAGAATAGTCAACAAGAGAGTCTGAAATGCAGTACTTGGATGCAATCTCAAAAATGACAGAATGATCTCTGTTTGTTTCCAAGGCAAACCATTTAATATCACAGTAATCCAAGTCTATGCCCCGACCAGTAATGCTGAAGAAGCTGAAGTTGAACGGTTCTATGAAAACTTACAAGACTTTCTAGAACTAACACCCCAAAAAGATGTCCTTTTCATTATAAGGGACTGGAATGCAAAGTGAAAAGTGAAAGTGAAGTCGCTCAGTTGTGTCCGACTCTTTGCAACCCCATAGACTATAGCCCTCCAGGCTCCTCTGTCCATGGGATTCTCCAGGCAAGAATACTGGAATGGGTTGCCATTTCCTTCTCTAGGGGATCTTCCTGACCCAGGGATCGAACCCAGGTCTCCCGCATTGCAGGCAGATGCTTTACCCTCTGAGCCACCAGGGAAGCACGGAATGCAAAAGTAGGAAATAAGGAAATACCCGGAGTAACAGGCAAATTTGGTCTTAGAGTACAGAATAAAGCAGGGCAAAGGCTAACAGAGTTTTGCCAAGAGAATGCACCAGTCATAACAAACACCCTCTTCCAACAACACAAGAGAAGACTCTACACATGGACATCACCAGATGGTCAACACTGAAATCACATTGATTATATTCTTTGCAGCCAAAGATGGAGAAGCTCTATACAGTCAGCAAAAATAAGACCAGGAGCTGACTGTGGCTCAGATCATGAACTCCTTATTACCAAATTCAAACTTAAACCGAAGAAAGTAGGGAAAACCACTAGACCATTCAGGTATGACCTAAATCAAATCCCTTATGATTATACAGTGGAAGTGACAAAGAGATTCAAGGGATTAGATCTGATAGACAGAGTACCTGAAGAACTATGGACAGAGGTTTGTGACATTGTACAGGGGACAGGGATCAAGACCACCCCCAAGAAAAAGAAATGCAAAAAGGCAAAATGGTTGTCTGAGGAGGCCTTACAAATAGCTGTGAAAAGAAGAGAAGCGAAAGGCAAAAAAGAAAAGGAAAGATATACTGATTTGAATGCAGAGTTCCTAAGAATAGCAAGGAGAGATAAGAAAGCCTTCCACAGTGATCAGTGCAAAGAAATAGAGGGATCAATAGAATGGGAAACACTAGAGATCTCTTTGAGAAAATTAGAGATACCATGGGAACTTTTCATGCAAAGATGGGCTTAATAAAGGACAGAAATGGTATGGACCTAACAGAAGCAGAAGACTAAGAAGAGGTGGCAAGAATACACAGAAGAACTATACAAAAAAGATCTTTATGACCCAGATAATCATGATGGTGTGATCACTCACCTAGAGCCAGACATCCTGGAATGTGAAGTCAAGTGGACCTCATGAAGCATCACTACAAACAAAGCTAGTGGAGGTGATGGAACTCCAGTTGAGCTATTTCAAATCCTAAAAGATGATGCTGTGAAAGTGCTGCACTCAATATGCAAGCAAATCTGGAAAACTCAGCAGTGGCCACGGGACTGGAAAAGGTCAGTTTTCATTCCGATCCCAAAGAAAGGCAATGCCAAAGAATGCTCAAACTACCACACAATTGCACTCATCTCACACAAGAGCAAAGTAATGCTCAAAATTCTCCAAGCCAGGCTTCAACAGTATGTAACTGTGAACCTCCAGATGTTCAAGCTGGATTTAGAAAAGTCAGAGGAGCCAGACGTCAAATTGCCAACATCCATTGGATCATCACAAAAGCACGAGAGTTCCAGAAAAACGTCTACTTCTGCTTTATTGACTATGCCAAAGCTTTTGACTGTGAGGATCACAATAAACTGTGGAAAATTCTTCAAGAGATGGGATTACCAGACCACCTCACCTGACTCATTGGAAAAGACTCTGATGCTGGGAGGGATTGGGGGCAGGAGGAGAAGGGGATGACCGAGGATGAGATGGCTGGATGGCATCACGGACTCAATGGACATGAGTCTGAGTGAACTCCGGGAGATGGTGATGGACAGGGAGGTCTGGCGTGCTGCGATTCATGGGGTCGCAAAGAGTCGGACACGACTGAGCGACTGAACTGAACTGAACTGAGCTCACCTGACTCCTGAGAAATCTGTATGCAGGTCAAGAAACAACAGTTAGAACTAGAGATGCAACAACAAACTGGTTACAAATTGGGAAAGGAATACGTCAAGGCTGTATATTGTCACCCTGCTTATTTAACTTATATGCAGAGTCCATCATGAGCAACACTGGGCTGGATGAAGCACAAGCTGGAATCAAGATTGCTGGGAGAAATATCAATAAACTCAGATATGCAGATGACACCACCCTTATGGCAGAAAGTGAAGAAGAACTAAAGAGCCTCTTGATGAAAGTGAAAGAGAAGAGTGAAAAAGTTGGCTTAAAACTCAACATTAAGAAAGCTAAGATTGCCATTTCATGGCAAATAGATGGGGAAACAGTGGAAACAGTGACAGACTTTATTTTTCTGGGCTCCAAAATCACTGCATATGGTGACTGCAGCCATAAAATTCAAAGACGCTTGCTCCTTGGAAGAAAAGTTATGACCAACCTAGATAGCTTATTAAAAAGCAGAGATATTACTTTGTCAACAAAGGTCCATCTAGTCAAGGCTATGATTTATCCAGTAGTCATGTATAGATGTGAGAGCTGGACAATAGAGAACGCTAAGCCCCGAAGAATTGACGCTTTTGAACTGTGGTGTTGGAGAAGATTCTTGAGAGTCCCTTGGACAGCAAGGAGATCCAACTGGTTCATCCTAAAGGGTACCAGTCCTGAATATTCATTGGAAGGACTGATGCTAAAGCTGAAACTCCAATGCTTTGGCCACCTAATGCGAAGAACTGACTCATTTGAAAAGACCCTGATGCTGGGAAACATTGAAGGTGGGAGGAGAAGCGGACAACAGGATGAGATGTTTGGATGGCATCGCCGACGCGATGGACATGAGTTTGAGTAAACTCCGAGAGTTGGTGATGGATAGGGAGGCCTGGTGTGCTGAAGTCCATGGGGTCACAAAGAGCCAAACACAACTGAGCGACTGAACTGGACTTAACTGATATATATTCAGAATATTAATCCTCTCTTATACCTTAAAGATATCTTTTTCTAGATTGTCTTTCCACTTGATATATGATACATTTGTATATAGATGTTATACATTTTAATATACCTTAATTTATCAATCTTTTGCTTTAAAGTTTACGGGGATTTGTACCTTAAGAACAGAGAAGGCAATGGCAACCCACTCCAGTACTCTTGCCTGGAAAATCCCATGGATGGAGGAGCCTGGTAGGCTGCAGTCCATGGGGTCGCAAAGTCGGACACGACTGAGCTACTTCGCTTTCCCTTTTCACTTTCATGCATTGGAGAAGGAAATGGCAACCCACTCCAGTGTTCTTGCCTGGAGAATCCCAGGGACGGGGGCGCCTTGTGGGCTGCCGTCTATGGGGTCGCACAGAGTCGGATACAACTGAAGCGACTTAGCAGTAGTAGTAGCAGTAATAGTACCTTAAGAAATGTCTGTCTACCAAGAGGTCATAATATATTCTCTGAGATTTTCTTCTAAAATATTTAGCTTTTTCATTTTCACTTTTAATTCTTCAGTCCACATAGAAGCTCTTTGGAGCCTAGTGTAAGGTAAGGGTATAATATTGTCCTCGTGGATAACGAGTTATCCTACTATCACTTACTGACTTGCCCATTCTTTATCCACTGGTATATGTTACCCTGTTATACTACATTTCCATACATGTACAAGAACTTTCTAAGGAGTTTTGTTCTGTTGCAGGAGTCATGTATGTTTCACTATCAGATTTTTCAAAATATTTATTTTAACCATATATGTATACTAACTTCAAAATAATAAGTATTAATAAAAATAAAAAATATAATAATTTTTTTACCATAAAGGTAGAGAATTTATCCTTTTCTTTTGAGCCTCTATTACTTTTAAAGAACTTTCAGTTAAACCATGGATGGTTGCTTCTATCAAAGCAAATTACTTTTATAAATAGTCACAAAATTGTTCCAAAGCACATGCTTTGGAAAATATATTTTATTTAAAACACTGGCTAAATTACTCAGCCATGTAATCTCCTCTCTTGATATAAAATAAAATTCATATATGGGAGGTATTCAGGATCTATTCTTAGAGAGGAGTTATAAACGGGCTCTAATGCATCTTTTGGAGCCATTTAGCCTTGCCAGGTAAATAATGTGTGTTTTAAACATCCCTGAATCTATATTTACAGTCATATGATAAATGGTGATGGCTCCAAAGAGAAACCTTAAGATCTAATGGGCATTTAAAACAGCCCCTCAATATGCATTTATGCAGGGGATCCAAAGAGACTCAAAAGCAGTTTAATTCTATTTGATCAATGGCGATCAATGGTTTTGAAAGATGTAGAATATTTAGAGTCCATATTTAAAACTTCTATAACAAGCAGGCTTACAAGCTTATAGTTATAAATGCTTCTTTGTAGCTTGGGGCAGATGCGGAAATTTGAAAATATCCCATTAACATCACACCCAAAAAAGGCCAAGAAAATTTAGCACAGAAAAAGACGACATTTCACAATAGTGAAATTGTGGTACCAAACAAGAAAAGCTGGCTCATCCTTTTTATATCCTCAATTGGATTTTCATTTCATGTTCCTCGGTAGGAGTCATTTTGAAGACAATTTCTCCTGAAAATAAGCTTTGAAGCTTTACTGTTTTTAAAAATCTCATTTGATTCAGTTTGCACTGGCCTTGGTTTCTATTTCTTTTCTCTTCTCTCTAGAGTCACTTACATTTCCATTGTATTGTTTGCACCACACCTACCAAATCCTTTCTGTGCACTGGGTGTGTGGGGAGGGAGAGAGGTCCCAGAACCAGATTCTTGGAAAGCCTTTATTGACTAAATAAAGAGTGTCAGAAAAACGTGGGGGACATTTGGAAGCTACCCAACAATTGCTTATCAACATATGAAATGCTTATCAACATGTCACCTTGACTTATTTGGATGTTAAACCAACATTTCATACTCTGGAAAAATGGCTACTTGACATCCCCAATGGATTAGGTGCAGTCCTGGTGGCTAGTTCCTTCTTTTATTGTCTGACTACACACAACACCTCAGCCCTTGGCCTGGATTAATAGAAACTGTAGACTTTTGCTTGGGTGAGTTTGAGATATCATTGAGTTCAACATATGGAATTGTAATCTAACAGAGTCTATCACCATGAAACTCAAATTTCCAAAGCTCCAAATCATCAAGTGATACCTAATTCACCCATTTCATCCTTTATTGGTGTTCTAAGTTCTTATAAGGTTATCACATCAGGAGGTATCTACAGAGATACTGGTGTCAAGAAACAGATATCTGTATCTCTTAGTGTTCATGCTCTAAAACTGCATTTAATTCTCTCTAGCATTTACCTTAGTTCAATTCAGTTCAATTTAGCCATTTTTTCACAAATCTAGGCAGCCTTGACACAATCCCTCAGCCAAGAGTTCACAAGAAAAAAAATTGGGACTGGTTCACACAATAACAAGAAATGAAATCAGACCATTCCTGGCTGGCATCTTTGGACAAATATGCCGTAGAAGAGTAAGTAACACAACTGTTATTCCATAAAACTGGAGTTCTAACAAGTCATATATTCTCTATTCTACTAGGACAGAGAATCAGAATAAGAAATCTTAACTTCACAGATAGAATACTCATCGATCCACTCAATCTATTGCAACTATTAGAAACCATGCTTTATATGGGATATCCCTGAGACTATAAAAAATTCAGATTGAGCACAATCTGGATTACAAAATCACAAGGTAGGGATATAAAAAAGTATGAAGTCATAAAGAAAACCCACAGGGAGAGTGTGGCACAAAATATACAGGGAAACACATGGGAAGTCTGGAAGGAGACACGCAATGACACATAAATAGAAAATATGTGGGAAGGCTGTCCCTGAAAAAAGGCCTATGGATGTGCAGGTGCTTAATTGATGCTTTAGATGGTAGCTTAATAAGGAGACATCCTTAGAAGTTCAGAGAAAAAATATATGTATGCAAAGTAGAAACTAAAAGGTTCATAGAAGGACATGAAGTAACAATAGCCAGAGAATGAAGACAGGCAAAGATGAGGACCATCTTGTCATAACTGCTCAGATTCTATTTTCATAGAGAGAATTACTTAATAAACATATATTTACCATATGAAAATGATTCATCTCAATGTTAAAGTGTTTATTTATTATTATTCTATTACTGCTGCTGCTAAGTCGCTTCAGTCATGTCCAACTCTGTGCAACCCCATAGACGGCAGCCCACCAAGGCTCCGCCGTCCCTGGGATTCTCCAGGCAAGAACACTGGAGTGGGTTGCCATTTCCTTCTCCAATGCATGAAAGTGAAAAGTGAAAGTGAAGTCACTGAGTCATGTCCAACTCTCAGCGACCCCATGGACTGCAGCCCACCAGGCTCCTCCGTCTATGGGATTTTCCAGGCAAGAGTACTGGAGTGGGGTGCCCTTGCCTTCTCCAATGCATGAAAGTGAAAAGGGAAAGTGAAGTCACTCAGTCATGTCTGACTCTTCGTGACCCCATGGACTGTAGCCTACCAGGCTCCTCTGTCCATGGGATTTTCCAGGTAAGAGCACTACTTCTGACTGTATTAATAAACTGTGCATATATTCGGGAGTTTCTGCATTCTTTATCATTCCAGTGCCCAGCTACTTCGTTTTCACCATGTCGTTATATGACTGATGGATATTTCGTCTGGTCAGGCTCTGAAAACCTGAGAGAGTAGTTCATTCAGGCTGGGTTAGAAGGGCATATAGATTGAGGCCAAGCAAGGGGAGAACAGGTTAGCCTAAGGTTACTGACTGGTGCAGTTAAAGTCTAAGAAAGATGCCCAAGCTGAGTTTGTAAAAGCTTAGTTTCTACAGTCTTGTCACCTCCCTTTGGACTGGGAAGGTTACACATAAAGCAGGTTAAGATATAGGGCAGACTCAGGACAAAAGTCATAGTTTTGTTGACGAGACCAGCAAAAAACTAGTCAAAGTATTAACTTGGAAGTCTGAGAGAAACGTGCTGTTCTGAGACCAGCATGGCCCACCCAGATCCAGCAAGCTACGTGCACTCTGAGATAGCCCTTGTTTCATCTTCAAGGGTCGAGATGGTTCACTAGGCCCAGGTTTCCCAGGACACAGGTAGGCTCAGCTTCCATCCAGAATTCTCCAGTAGCTCTTCTCCCAGATGGAGGAAGCGTTTCTCTGCACATAGGGAACTTTTTGTGCCTCATCAGGGGTCTCTTGGTTTGGATTTGGAGGAGGAGGTTGCCTACAAGGCAGCACCTGCCAGGAGATGGAGGGATAATGAGGGGGTCCCACTGCAGTGGGGTCAGCCTAGCAAAAGGAACCTGGGGTCAGGGGCTGTGCCTGGCTTAGTAGGTATTTAATAAACATGTGTTACATAACAAATGAAAGAATGAGTTATCCACCTAATCTCTTTATTTGTTTACCGAGAGAGTCTCCACTGTTCTTTGTGCTCTCCTACAAAATGCCAATACCTTATATGGCTCAGTAGTATCGCTTTCATCTCTGGGACCTGAAGCAGCCAACCCTGGGTGGGCTGTGCTTCCAAAGTCTTGCTGGTGGGTGTGGGGTTCCTGGTAACCCAGGGCCAGCTGCCTGCAGACAGACCTCTGCTGAGTCAGGCCCCCAAATGAAAGTAGCCAGTTCAGTCTGGGCACTGCACTATGGTTTAATTTCTAAATTTATTGTTAAATGACACTGCCTAATACTTCATCCTATTTCTTTTGGCTGTCTTTTTAGCCTTTTTCAAAATGTTAAACTGTACATTTAGTAGGCTAATTATATATAGTGGGAACATTAGAATAATAGTCATTGCAATAGACATTAATAGCACGAAGCAATTACTTGCTACGAACAGAATTGGTTTAGCTACCATTCCTCCCTTATATGTCCCAGTGACTGAGAAAGGGCTCAGAGTGGCATTTAAGGACATGGACTGTTGACACAGGTTCAAATATAGTTCTGCCACTTGGAGCCCTTTGTTTGAATTCTAAATTATTTTCTTTACATCTTCTCCACGTTACAAAATAGTAATCATAATAAGGAAGATGGAGCTATTTCAATTTACCACTTCACATAGATATTAAAATTAAACAGTATATTTAAGTGCTTCACCTTGAGTCATCAATCTGACACTTATTGATTGCTTACTCTCTTAGCTCAGGCTGCTACCACAAAGCACCATAGACTAGGTGGCTTAAACAACAAACATTTACTTCTTACATTCTGGAGCCTGAAAATGTGAGATCAGGGTGCCAGCAGGGTCTTTGTGAGGACCCTCTTCATAGTAGACAAATCGACACCTTCTTGCTGTATCCTTACATGAAATCCATCTCTCTCTTCTTTCTTCTTTCAAGGGCACAAATCCCATTCTTGAGGTTTTCACCCTCATGACCTAAATTAACTCCCAGAGGTCCTCTTTCCAAATACCAACACACTGGGGGTTAAGGCCTCAACAAACAAATTCGAGGTATCATAAACATTTAGCCTGTAGCACTTACCACTGGAAAAGGCTCCAGGGATACAAAGCTGAATAAGATACATTATACAGCCAAAACTAACACAGCATTGTAAAGCAACTATATCCCAATAAAAATAAAATAAAAGATACAATGCCTTCACTGAAAGCAACAGTAGTCATATGCACATATGCTTCTATGTATGAGATGGAAAAAGGGAGAAAGTTAGAGGGAGATGTGAGGAACGTAGGGCTGCCGTTAGAGAAAAAAAATGGCATTTAGGAATAGGGTGGGGAATGTAGTCAAACGTTATTTTTTCTCCTATCCTTTCTTTCATTCTATCAGCAACCGAAGAGCATTGACTTGGTAACACGGCCTTTCCGTTTCCTTGTTCCTCGTTGACAGGCTTACCATTTTGCATCTTCGTTGCAATGCTAAACTGCTCTACAGATGAATGGAAGGAATAATCACCTAATTCCAGCTCAGTCAATGTGGTATCGGAGAAGGCAATGGCGCCCCACTCCAGTACTCTTGCCTGGAAAACCCCATGGACGGAGGAGCCTGGTGGGCTGTAGTTCATGGGATCGCTGAGAATCAGACACAACTGAGCAACTTCACTTTCACGTTTCACTTTCATGCACTGGAGAAGGAAATGGCAACCCACTCCAGTGTTCTTGCCTGGAGAATCCCAGGGATGGGGAAGCCTGGTGGGCTGCCGTCTATGGGGTGGCACAGAGTCGGTCACGACTGAAGTGACGCAGCAGCAGCAGCAGCAGCAATGTGGTATAGTCAGGACCCTTGGGTCCCGTACCACTGGGCCATTTTTCCCCTAAAGACAATCAGTCTCTGGGTTGTGTATGAGGGCTACTAAGTTAAAAAGCCTGAATTATGTGTAGAGAGGGCAGGGGCCATATGAAGAAGGAAAAGAGAGAGGACATTATTACTGCAGATAAGAAAATAAGTGAAGGGTATTAGCAATATTAGCTAACTGAATTTAAGCAAATATTAGCAAATCGAATATTACTGCATCAGGACTTTTCTGACCTTTCTCAGTGAAACAGCCTAACAGAGGCCAGAGAAAGGGACTGGTGCATTTTCAGATTAGATTGACAGTGTCTTGGGAAGTCAGAATACTATTACTGAAAAATGTCATGTTACACTCTGCAAATGTGAGGTCTGACTTTCACATAGTCTCATAATTTTCAGAAGTTTAATGTAGTCACTAGCTGGTCTCAGATAATCATGGGGGGAAAAACGTAAAGTGACTTCTAAGTGCAACACTTTTAATTTTCCACCAACATACTGTGAAGTAGGGGACAGGTAAACAAGAGTCCTGGAGTGATTCTGATCGTTGTTTTCTTGAACTCATGACACCAGCACTTAGTGTTTTTCTGCAGGCTGCCTGAAAGGTTCACAAATCCAATATCCCCAGGAGTTATTTCATTAGATTTCCTAACTTTGAAACCCATGTGCAATGCCCTTATCCCTTTGCCACTCCTATTGACTGACACTGATTATGCCATCAGCAAACCTCACTAACTCCATTGTTTCACTTAGATCATTAATGGTCAATAGAGGGTCTCAGATGGGTCACTATTAACTGCTTTGCATTCAGAGGACCTTTCATTCAGAGGACTTTCTTTTGTGTTTCACTGCCTGCTTAGCTTGGCTCTCTGTTGGGAAAAGGAGAGGAGAGTGAAATAAATCCTGGATCGTTCCCACATCCTTCCTATGTGGACACCAGCCCTGGGACTTTCAGAGACCTTTTATGAGCCTGAGCACACAGAGTGCAAAGAAGTATCCAGGGCGTCTGGTGCCCTGTGTACATACGTAGAAGCCAGAGGAAACGTGGCCAGCATGAGCCACTGGCATGAACTACACACAGCCCGCTACAGGAGTTCTCCAGTGTCAGCTCTTCGGTTCAGCCTGGCTGGATGCATCATGGTGTCATGGAAAGGCTTGACAACTGCAGATTCCTGGGTCACACCTCTAGAGATCCTGATACAGTAGAACTGAAGTGGAACTCAGGAATCGTCTTCTTTTTTTTTTTTTTTTTTAAACCTACCCTGGTGGTTCTAATGCAAAGTCAAGTTTGAGAACTGCTGTTGAGGGAAACTTTCAACATCTCTCCACAGCCTATAAGTGACAAGGGTAGGAGAGAGAAGGAAGATTATCTCTTGATGCTGCCAGAAGTTCTCAGCCATGGGGGCAGCTGTGAGTAGGTTAACAAGGTCAGTCCTATAAATTAATAGTGTTGAAACACTTTTTAAAGATAGGTGTTTGTACACATGAAAAAATTTTTTTAACTAATTAAAATAATTAAATTAATTATTAAAAAGCAGAGACATTACTTAGGTGACAAAGGTCTGTCTAGTCAAAGCTATGGTTTTTCCAGGAGTTGTGTATGGATGTGAGAGTTGGACCATAAAGAAAGCTGAGTGCCGAAGAATTGATGCTTTTGAACTGTGGTGTTGGAGAAGGCTCTTGAAAATCCCTTGGACTGCAAAGAGATTCAACCAGTCCATCTTAAAGGAAATCAGTCCTGAATATTCATTGGAAGGACTGATACTGAAGCTGAAACTCCAATACTTTGGCTATCTGATGCAAAGAACTGGCTCATTGGAAAAGACCCTGATGCTGAGAAAGATTGAAAGCAGGAGGAGAAGGGGATGACAGAGGATGAGATGGTTGGATGGCATTACCAACCATCGATGGACATGAGTCTGAGAAAGCTCCGGAAGTTTGTGATGGACAGGGAAGATTGGCATGCTGCAGTCCATGGGGTCACAAAGAGTCGGATACAACTGAGCGACTGAACTGAACTGACACATGAAAAAGTATTCTACTTTTTGAAATTTAGTAATCTTTTTGCCAGTTTTTCTGAATGTCCTATGGACATCTAATAACAACATATGAGATACAAAATTTTAAATATATTTGTGTAGGCTATAAGATCAATATAAATTAAATATAAATCTATTATATTTAACTTATTAATGACATCATTGAAGATGCTCCTATTCTCATTTTTCATGTCAAATATTCTCAGAGAAATGTTAATACGTCTCACTATGATTATATATTTTTTCTTTCCTTATATTTATTTTTGCTTTATGTATCTTTGTTGTTAGGTGTCTAATGGTTTATGATGTCTATTTTCTTTGTGAGTTGTATCTTTTATTATTTAAAATATTCATCTTTGTTTCATTTCAAATAAATAAATAAATTTTTAGAAATATATGTTTGTGGGAGAGGCAGAATGTTGCCTATGGAATGGTGGAAGACAATGGATTCTTGCGAACAGTGTTCAGTCTAACCGTCTGTCTTACTGAGGCTTCCACTCTGGTTGAAACACATAGCATTCCCCATGCCCCCACCCTTGGAAAACAAAGGCCTTTCAACCAAATAGACCCACTGTCCTGAGAAGAAATTTACTTGATCACTAGTTGTTGCCAAAACCTGCGTCAATATCACCCCATCTAACCAACGCCTATGCTCTTTAACCTACACAGCGCTTTGTCTGGTAAATATACAATTTTCCTTGCTGTTGTATTTGGACTCATATTTTAGCTTTCAGAGATTTTTTTTTTTCCATGCCTTTTTGATTTAAGACCCAGGTTACTAACAGCAATCTCTGCCCCTCAGTCCAGCTCCGGGTGTAAACACGACCCCAACAGAGCTTCCAGGGGCCACCTGCTCACTTTCTGGGGGGAATGATCCTGGAAAAAGAGAAACATGATCATTTCCTTTCTGCTCTTTGGGGACAGATGTACTAAAAAGAAGTAAATTTCCTTATTTGTAAAGAGTTAAAAAGACGACTCACTATATTTTATGGGAAGTGCCATGAGAAAAGAAACCAAAAGATTCTGAAAAAAAAAATTCCTAGATGAGTCTTAATTTGGAAAACTCTTGTACTAAAAGTATAGAACTAACCAGATACCAGGGCTTCCCTGGGGGTTCAGGTGGTAAAGAATCTACGTGCAATGCTGGAGACCTGAGTTCCGTCCCTGGGTCAGGAAGATCCTCTGGAGAAGGGAATGGCTACCCACTCCAGTATTCTTGCCTGGAGAATCCCATGGACAGAGGAGCCTGGTGGGCAACAATTCATAGGGTTGCAAACAGTGGGGCACGACTGCCGTGACTTAGCATGCACACATGACTCATTATATTTCATGGGAAGTGCCACAAGAAAAGGAATCAAAGGATTATTCTGAAAAAAATTTTCCTGCTGGAGATTTGATGAATTGTGGCCATCTGGGTAGGTGTGCAGATTACCAGCATAAGGAGACAGAGGGGCTGGAGTGATTATTGGAGCCCGTGCAGGCTGCTTTCCCCCCCGCTTATCAGATCCTCATGTGCTACAGGCAAAGGCTGGCTTTGGGGAGAGAATGTACAGAGAGTTCCTGAGGATGTGAGTCATGGAGAGGACCACAAGGGTGGAGCTGGAAGCCACCCACTTTCAAGTGTCAGATGTGGGCTGTGGAAGGGCCATCAACATCTGGGTGTGGGTGTGAGGAAAGAGCTGGGAGAGCCTGGGAGGACTGAGTGGGCTCTAGCATCTTTTGGCAGCACCCTGATGGAACTCCTGTTTCTAGACAAGGAAAATTTGCTAAGCTTCATCGTATTCCATGCATGATATCACCTGGAAGAATCTGAGTACAAAATCACACCAACAGATGAGTTAACCCAAGTCACTATTTCGGCAACTTCTGTCTTTCTAAAGGTTATACTTACATTGGTTCGTATGCAATTTAAAAAATCCTAACAAGTTAGCAAGGCAAGGAGGGATAAACAGGCAAAGCAATAAGACTATTCTGTACGATACTGTAATACATGCATACGTGGATACATGACATGATACATTAGTCCAAACTCATGGACAGTACCACACCAAGAGGGAAGCCTAATATACACTATGGACTTAAGGGGATAATGATGTGCCAGGGCAAGTTCATCAGTTGTAATAAATGGATCAGCCCGGTGGGGGATGTTGATAGTGGGGAGCCATGTGGGGCCAAAGAGTATATGGGCAATCTCTGGACCTTCCACTCAATTTTTCTGTGAACCTAAAGTTGCTTTTAAAAATAACGTCTATTTTGCAATGCCCTATTAGAGTCTTTTTTAACAAATTAATTTGCTTTAATAGTTTCTGGAAAAAAAAAAAAAGTCCAGTGGGACCTCTATGCAATTCCAGGCAATTTAGACACTTAGCACTCCCTTTCTCATCCCTTATAGAGACCTCAGGGTGCCCTGTCAACCTGAGTTGTAGGTTCAGATATTTAGGAACTTGGGGGGATTTTTCATTCTTTCAGTCCTGTGACCCAAAGCTCCCTGACACCTGGTGTCCTAGTTCTCTGAGTTTCCATCCTCCTCCCATATACCTGGCTGCTTCTCTGCTAAGGCCCATGAGGTTGACTCTTCAGATGGTCTGGACCTGGTTTCCTACTCAGCCTGTCTGTAAGCCCAGTCCCTAGAGCTCTCAACTCATGAACAACATCTTAATTCCAACATAGGAATTTAGAATTGTGTGTGTGTGTGTGTTAGCTGCTCAGTGGTGTCTGACTCTTTGCAACCTCTTGGACTGTAGCCTGCCAGGTTCCTCTGTCCATGGGATTTTCCAGACAAGAATACTTCCCTTTCCTTCTCCAGGGGATCTTCCGACCCAGGAATCAAACCCAGGTCTCCCGCAGATTCTTTACCGACAGAGCTACCAGGGAAGCCTCAATTAAGACTTACTGTTTCTAAATAGATTCAATCATTTTAACTTCTGGTCTTTGCTCTGGATCAAATAATAGCATTAATCTATAGTTATCTTTCCACTTAAGACTTTCACATCGATTTGCCCTATCTGACTACTGATGTCTGTCCTCAGCAAGATGGCTAGGACAGGCCAGCTTGGGAATGAGTCCTATAAACTCCATGATAACTGCATGGAGAACCAAAAAGACTTTCAGGTTAGGGTTTAGTCTTGAAAATACCTGGTGTGGAATCCCATCTGATTTTTGTAATGTTGAGCAGAGACTGAGCTTGCTGGCTGCTATTTGTTGTTGTTGTTGTTGTTCAATCACTAAGTTGTGATCGACTCTTAGACTGCAATAGCATGCCAGGCTCCTCTGTCCTTCACTGTCTCCCAGAGTTTGCTCAAACTCGTCCATTGAGTCAGTGATGCTCTCTAATCATCACATCCTCTGCAGCCCCCTTCTCCTCTTGCCTTCTATTTCTCCAGCTGATATTATAACCCACTAACCACTATTGTGTGGGTCAGTGGGAAAGAAGCCACTTGCAATGCAGGAGACATGGGCTGGATCCCTGGGTTGGGAAGATCCCCTGGAGAAGGAAATGGCAACCCACTCCAGCGTTCTTGCCTGAGAAATCCCATGACAGTCTTTGGGGTTGCAAAAGAGTAAAATACAACTTAGTGACTAAACAACAACGACAATAAAACCTTGATGTGCTTCAGGACAGACTGCGGAGTTGCCTGAGATATTCAGGGCTAATTGGAAGTGCCTTCTGAGAACTTCTGAAGACAAGGACTGGGGCCAACATGTTCAAGTCAAGTTTTTTCTGTTTGTTTGCTTTAATAACAAGAGACATCTTGCATCCTTTGTGAAGTGCTCCAGTAGTGAAGGAAGAAATCCCAACAAATCCAGCAAACAGAACATAAGAGAGTGATAATCAGTAAGTAGTGGTAACACTGATGCCTATGAATTTGCTACGTTTTCTTTGTTATCCCCACTTTAGTCATACGAAAATATTTGTAGCAATTTTATGCTGAACAAAAAGCAAGCGCTCAATCAGGCTAAGTGCCTCTGATGAGAGCATAACATTATTTTCATTCTCCATTTTTAATTAGGATGCGCCAGAAAATTACAGGTTGGTTACTCTTCTCACAACCTTAACAAATGCAGATGAGGAGAGCTGCTTGGCGGGTTAAAGCTAAAATTCTCAGTGCCATTTGTTAAATACAGTTCTTAAGCCCAGGGAAAGCCTTGATGATAGGCAATGCCAATGTCAACAGATCATGTAGGAAAGTTAGTCTTTAGTGGAAGCTATCTCATAACATACACATGGTTTGCTATTTGGAAGCAGAAACTCTTCCTGGTAACAGAGCCTATGCTTAGTATTTGAATTTCACGTTAATGGGAGCAATTCAGAGAGCAAATATGCCTAATACACATGAATGTTTTAAACCTGGAAGGGACTGGACCTTGAAGATCCTCTAGCTCAATCATTTTAGTAGCCAAAGTAAGAGGTCTCAAGATAGATCAGAGTTATAGAAAGTTCTGTCTAAAAGACCCTAAGTGAAAGTCACTCAGGTGTGTCCCGACTCTTTGCAACCCCATGGACTATGCAGTCGGTGGAATTCTCCATGCCAGAATACTGGAGTGGGTAGCCTATCCCTTCTCTAGCAGATCTTCCCAACCCAGGAATTGAACTGGGGTCTCATGCATTGCAGGCAGATTCTTTAAGCCCAAAAACTGTGACTAAAGGAAGAAAAATCCCTATCAGATGCCTTACGCATCATCTCACTGGTCTTCCCCGATCCACCTGCAATGCAGGAAAAGTAGGGAACTTGATTTGATCCCTGGGTTGGGGCGATTCCCTGGAGTAGGAAATACCACTCTGGTACTCTTAGCTGAAAAATCCCATGGACAGAGGAGCCTGGCAGGCTACAGTCCATGGGGTCACAAAGAGTCGGACGCGACTGAGTGCGCACTTGAATGACTGCAGACAGCATTTAACCTAAAAGGAAAGGGCCACACATTCTTTAATGGTCTCATCTGCAACTCTTGATTCTTCCTCACAAATCACATGGAGTGAACAACCAATACTGCCTCTAATTAACTTCACCGGGATATCGAATTTCATGGATTCTGTGCAGCCACGCCTGTTCCTGTTCCTCTTATCTCCCTCTTTCTGTCCCCTGCGAATTCTAATCATCACCTGATCCAGCCTCTTCTTCTATCCATTGTCTACGCTACGTATTGTTTCTTCACCTTCCTTTGCTTACAGGTAATTCTTACATCTTTCTTGCCTTTCTCATTAAATTATAAACAACTGGATCATGGAGACTCCTTTTTAAGTCCACCAAGTACCCAGAATATAGGAACACGCCCTGAATATTAAATTTTGACTGACTTTTCTTCCCAGCTCTGTGAGTTCTGTACTGTTGGATTTTATTTTTGTGCCCAGAAAAAAGAAATCTAAGCCAAGTTAAATATGTTTATTAAACCATTTCCAAGAGTTATTTAAAATCCATCCTCGTCTAGTTTTATTCTTAAACTCCATAATTTGGATTTGTCTATACATAATGTGGAATCTCAATGAGCTACTACACTATTTGATTAGTTTTTCTCTATATCTTCAGACCAGTAACTAATATTTCACCTGTCTCGAATTGCATAAGTATCGCAGATGAAATGAAAACAAAGTGAAACACTGGCTTTAATAATACGCCATGCCAGCTGTCATAAGAGAAACATTGTGACTTTGGTAACTGAGGTTCCAGCATTTAATTGACAAAAGAAGTATAGTACTTCTTTTGTTCAATGGTAATTTTGATTAATAGATCAACCCAGCTATTTAAAATAGCTTATTATTATCCAACATGTTTCTTCTCTCCAAATCAGCTAAATAAAATTGTTCTGCTTATTATGATGATCAAAACAACACTGTGAGTAAACCATTCACCCTTAAATCATGACCATGTCATTCCAGGAGGTGAATTTCCACTCGAGGGATTACTTCTCTGGATGAACTAAATAGAACTCGGATGTCCAATGCCCTTGCCATATAGAAGGAACCAGTTTACACTCATTAAGTCATTATCTAGCCTAACGATTAAACCCAATGAAATAAGAGTGAATCATTCGCTCTAGGGGAAGTGTGTCATCTATTTTAAGCCAAAAAGAAACGATTTTGCAAATGACCTTTTCCAGTGTGACAAGCCGTCCCTTTGAAGCCAGGGGGAAATTAAGGCCTCTTCTTCCTTACAGGGATAATATTTCCTCCTCTCCTACACAGGCCCAGATATGATAGGATGACAAGCAAAAGATTCAAGTTGTTTCCTTGGCTTTAGGAATAACAGATTTATTAGTTTAGGTTTAATATGTTAAGATAAAAACCAGCATTCACAAAAATGCTGACAACATATATGATGGGCTTGTTCGAGCACAAAGAATTGAAAAAAGGATAATGCAAAGCTTTGGACACAACTACAAACACGTGAAAAAAGAAGGTCTGCTGAGGTCCTCAGCGGGGCAGATATGTTTTAAGGACATGGAAATGAAAAATAGTTTAAGCATTGAAAAAGTCAATAAGTTTGATAGGATGCAGCAAAAACTATTGTCACCAGAAAAAAGCTAACATAATCTTGGCTCAGTAGAAATAAAGTACCTGAAAGGAATTATGTAATAAACTGCAGTATTAATCACTGATTAGACTGTACTTGGTATTTTGTGTTTGCTTTATTTAAAAATAATTCACATTTTTGAAAGTATAAAAATGCATCAGTTTCTGGAGAAAATTAGAGTAGAATATAAAAATATTCCATCACCCCCGCCCCCAAAGAAAATGAAATAACCCATCACTCCACCATTCAAAAATAACCACTGGCTGTTAGAATTCTGGAATCAAAACTATTCCCCCTTACACTTTTACTGCAAATGCACCATATCAATGTCTTCAAGCATGCACTGCTGCTGATGATACTTCCTTCAGGAGTAGCTTTATTTTGCCTAAATTTTCTCTTCTGGAAACTTTAAGGATATTTTCTCAGTTTCGCATGGATATGTCTAATTCTGGTGTTAACTCATGGGTCCTAGTCAACACTCACTGGAAACTGTTAAATGGAAGAATCTTGTCTTCTATTTGCTCCATCTTCTTGCGTTGGTTCTTTCCTAGTTTTCCTGGCTGTATTGTATCCACTCTTTTGGTGAAACTTTTAATTGTCATATGTTGGAATGCATGGGTTGATTTTAATGTCTCTAATATTTTAGCTCATGTTTTCCTATTATTATTATTTTTACTATTGTTGCAATATACTTTTCTCTTTTCTGCACACATACACACATATTAATTTCGGAGGGACTTTTTTTTGGTCTCTTTATCTTGTTCATGTCATCTTGTTCTTGTTTTATGAATGTATCATCTTCTCAAATAGCCCTGAATATGATAGTTACAGTTATTGTGTGTTATTTTCTGTTTCTTGAACGTTCTGTTATTTTCTGGCATTTTTGTCATTGGGCTTTTCCTTCTTTTTTTCTTTAAATGTTGCGTTCTTGGCCTCTTCTCAACGCCAAATGATGCAGGCCTTACTTTCATCTGTCAATACCCATGTTGGCCATCCTAATTCTTCCCAGATGTTAGTTCTGCTTCCTTAGAGAAAAGCTCTCAAGTTTTTCACTCAGGTTTAAAGGTTAGTTGCATGATACTGTACAAGAGCACAGGTAAGAAAGATATGGAAAAATCAACTAACCTTCAGCAAAAAGGGTTTCCCTGTGGTTCAGATGGTAAAGCATCTGCCTGCAGTGCGGGAGATCCAGGTTCGATCCCTGGGTTGGGAAGATCCTCTGGAGAAGGAAATGGCAACCCACTCCAGTACTCATGCCTGGAAAATTCCATGGACTGAGGAGCCTGGTGGGCTACAGTCCATGGTGTCGCAAAGAGTTAGACACGACAGCGACTTCACCTTCACCTTCAGAAAATACCTACTTTTCTGCTTCACTTCCCAGTCCTACCTAAAAACTGTCCCTGGGGCTCTGCCAGGCTCCCTCCTCTGCTGTGGCCCCATTAAAGTATCATGTATGCGGGGACTTCCTCCTCTCTGATTGATCCGAACACTTTTGGCCATGCTTCTGGTGTGATAGTCAGTTTCACAGGTCAGTTTGACTACACTAGGCTACAGTTCCCAGTTATCAAACACTAATCCAGCAGCTGCTCTGAAGCTATTTGTAGATGAGATTTAAAGTTCCCAATCAGTTGACTTTAAATATGGGAGATTATCCCAGATAATCTGGGTGGTGCTGATTCATTTAGTCAAAAGTCCTTAGGGTAAAGCTGGAGCTTCTTTGAGAAAGAAGGCATTCTATTTGTTAATAGCTGCTTCAGCCCCTGTCATGAGCTCTTCTGACAGCCTGGCTTGTGGATTCTGGAGCTGCCTAAGGAGCCAGGATCTCTGGGTCTGGGAAGATCCCCTGGAGAAGAGAATGGCAACCCACTCCAGTATTCTCACCTGGTGAATTCTGTGAACAGGATGAGCCTGGTGGGCTGCTGTCCAAGGGGTCAGAGAAAGTTGAATATGATTCAGGGATTAACACTTTCACTTTCAAGGAACCAGGACAGTCATGTAAGCCAATTCCTTGTACCAAAGCTCCTATTAATATATATGTCCTACTATTTCTCTGGCTGGAGGCTGATGGATACCTTTAGAAATTTGTTGAACTCTCTCAACCATTCAGAGACTCCTTCCCCAGTATAGTTCTGCTTACTCTTATGGATTTATACAACTATAATTAAATAAATTATTATGAAGGAAAAAGATATGAATATATATTCTTAGTCTATCGCTTGATGCCAGAAAGCTCTGATGATTTAATTTACTCATTAATTTTGGATAATTCAGTTTTTCCAAGTTTTCATTATTAATATTATTATTATTGATGTGTTGCATATCATGTGTGAACCTTATATATCTCAATGCTTTTGTACAATAAGCTCCTACAAGAGAAACTGCTGAATCAAAGAGTAATCACATTGTAAAATCCTTTGGTTATATATTGCCGAATTGTTCTCCAGGAATTTCAAGCCTATTTTCCAATCCTGCTTGTAATATGTCTGAGTGACTATCAAAATTTAGAAGAGGCCATCGGACTGGAAACCCTTCAAATGAGACTGTCTGTTATAAAAGACAGAGGATGAGAAATTGTCCTATAATCAGGAGAACTAGGGATGGTTGACCCTAGAGAAGACTCAAATGGTACAGAACAGTTTTCATTATTTTGCCTCAAAGGCATAAACTAGGACCAATGAGTAGAATCTAAGAAGAGAAAGTTGGTGTTTTTGTTTTTTTCTGGCCAACATAAGAAAGAACATTAAATTAAAATTTATTAAAAAATGTTTTTTTAATTTAAAAAAAACTACAGGGACTTCCCTGGCAGTCCAGTTAAGACTTAGCCTTCCAATGCAGGAGGGTGTGGGTTCAATCCCTGGTTGGGGAACTAAGATCCCGCATGCCTTGCAGCCAAAAAACCAAAAGAAAACAGAAGCAGTAGTGTAACAAATTCAATAAAGACTTAAAAAGAAAAAAAAGAACTACGATAGTACCCTTCGCTGAAATGGGTTTTCTCATCACCTGTCTTGTTTAAGTATTGAGCCAGATGCTATTACTATCAATCATCACATGTCTGGGACTTTGAACCAAAAGATTTTTAAGGATACTTTCAACCCAGAGTTCATAAGGTGTCTGTGTTTCTGAGCAACTGTGTGTATGTGTGTGTGTGTCCCTTATTTTGATACATCAAGTTGGTTTATTCTCATAAGTTTTAATACTACAGACAGGGAAAGAAGACATGACTGCCTGCAGAGGTGAGAAGCACATTACTGCTTAAGTTCAGTTGCTTTTAGGGTTTTAGGTCTGTAGGTTACAATCGGTTGCTGAGAGCAGCATGAATTTAAGGGTCAAATCTGGGCTGTTTAATTTAAAGAGGAGTCTCTTTTACAGGTCTAGAGTGAATTTCCAAATGAAAGATGTTCCCAGATTAAGAATGTGAATATGAAGGCAGTCCCTCCTGGCTTTATCCTTCCCAGGGATGGTCTCACACTAGCTCTGCGGTGCCTTGTGCGTGCCTGCTCAGTCGTGTCCGACTCTTTGCAACCCCGTGGACTGCAGCCCGCCAAGTTCCTCTGTCCATGGAATTTTCCAGGTAAGAATATTGGAGTGGGTTGTCATTTCCTCCTCCAGGGGATCTTCCTAACTCAGGGATTGAATCTACATCTCCCAAGTCTCGTACACTGGTATAGGTGGATTCTTTACCACTCAGGCACCAGGGAAATTCCACCCCCAAACTGTGCTTATAGCCAATAATAATTTTACTAGGAGAACAAATAGCTGAAACACATTAGGTTATGCAGTAACTCCAATGCAACTTTAAAGAACCTAGCTAAACATTTTAAAATGGCATAACAAAGTCACATACATCCGACATTGCAGCTGCTAAGTCGCTTCAGTTGTGTCCGACTCTGTGCGACCCCATAGACAGCGGCCCACCAGGCTCCCCCGTCCCTGGGATTCTCCAGGCAAGAACACTGGAGTGGGTTGCCATTTGCTTCTCCAATGCATGAAAGTGAAAAGTGAAAGTGAAGTCTCTCAGTCGTGCCCGACTCTTAGTGACCCCATGGACTGCAGCCTACCAGGCTTCTCCATCCATGGGATTTTCCAGGCAAGAGTACCGGAATGGGCTGCCATTGCCTTCTCCGATATCTGACATTAGAGAAGGTGGTTCTATATTCAATAAGGAGGCTGGGATCTGTTTTCATGTTTTTACTAAAAACAGGGGAAACAGGACAATAAGCTTTTTCATCTCTCACCTGTAGAGAAAGCAGCCTTACCTATATAAAGGTAGATAACACCTGAAGGGTGAATTCTATCTTACAGAACTAAAATGAAACCGAGAATTTGGGATTATAGATGGACATCAACCCTGGGGAGTCACTGCAGCTGAGTGTGAAACATTTTTTCCAATAGAAATTATCCTTTGGCCACAATGCCCTTTTCAAGCAAAAATTCCAAGATGACCTTGATAAAACAAAGACTAGACTATATCCCCCAAAGGCACATATTTTCTCTTACGCAGTGAATTTTGAGAATAGTAATCAGATTTGTATAATTCTGAACACAAGGTATAGGTAGATGAAACAAAGGATTATTGTGTGCTAAGTTGCTTCAGTCATATCCAACTCTGTCTGGTGCTATGGTCTACAGCCCCTCAGGCTCCTCTGTCCATGGAATTCTCCAGGCAAGAACACTGGTGTGGGTTGTCATTTCTTTCTTTAGGGGATCTTCCAGACCCAGGGATTGAACCCATGTCTCTTATGTATCCTGTATTGGCAGGTGGGTTTTTTTTTATCACTAGTGCCACCTGGAAAGCCCAAAGCATTAACAGGAGACCAAAATTAGTAAATAAGGGAGAGGAAAAATATACATTTTTTGTTTACTAATTTGACCCATATAGCTATGCCAGAAAAAGAAAAGATGTGAAAAATGAACATCTGTTATTTTATGAAACATTATTAATATTCATATAGAAATAGATACTGCTGAATCATTGAGTGTGGAATCTTAATGTAGTTTAATTATTTTCATCTTCAGGATTTGTACAAGCTCCCTGAAAGCAATCTGTGATTAAAGTTCCCAGCAGATTCGGGAATCTGTAGCTGCCCTAATACTGGCAAGTGTCCTTGAATGTACTAGGAAATTAGTGAGGTCCCCAAGGCGACATAATTCTGAACAAATGAAGAAATTATTTCCCAGAAATATTTGTTGTTTGAACGAATCGGAAAATTTCAGTCTGAGCTGATGACTGAATGATCAGTTGTCAGCATTCTAAGTGTTAGTCTTTTTCATCCCCATACTAAACTATTTAGTTCAATCAGGGCAGTTGTAGTAAAAGGGCACTGTACTTAGGCTCAAGGTGGAGTGCTATTTCTCTCACATGAAAAGAGCATGACCTTGAGTGTACATTGCTTAACTTCTGCCATTGTTTTTTTCTTCTGTAAAGGAAGAATACTAAGGAGAGATGAGAAGGCCTCCTTAAATGAACAATGCCAAAAGACAGAGGAAAACAATAGAATGGGAAAGATTAGAGATCTCTTTAAGAAAATTGGAGATATCAAGGGAACATTTCATGCAAGGATAGGCATGAAAAAGGACAGAACATGTAAGGACTTAACAGAAGCAGAAGAGATGAAGAACAGTGGCAAAGAATACACAGAATAACTATACAAGAAAGGTCTCAATGACACAGATAACCATGATGGTGTGGTCACTCACCCAGAGCTGGACATGTGGGAGTATGAAGTCAAGTGGGCGTTAGGAAGCTTTACTACAAAAAAAACCTAGTGGAAATGATAGAAATCTAGCAGAGCTTTTTCAAATCCTAAAGATGATGCTGTTAAAGTGTTGCACTCAATATATCAGCAAATTTGGGAAATTCAGCAGTGGCCACAGGACAGAGCTCAGTTTTCATTTCAATCCCAAAGAAAGGCAATGCCAAAGAATGCTCACTTCACGTGCTAGCAAGGTTATGCTCAAAATCCTTCAAACTAGACGTTAGCACTACATGAAAGGAGAACTTCCAGCTGTACAGGCTGGGTTTAGAAAAGATATAGGAACTAGAGATCAAATCACCCACATTTGTTGGATCATGGAGAAAGCAAGGAAGTTCCAGAAAAACAACTATTTCTGCTTCATTGACTATGTTAAAGCCTTTGACTGTGTGAATCACAACAAACTGGAAAATTCATAAAGAGATGGAAGTACTAGACTACCCCACTTGTCTCCTGAGAAACCTGAATGTAGGTCAAAAAGCAACAGTTAGAACTGGATATGGAACAATGGACTGGTTTAAAATTGGGAAAAAAGTTCATCAAGGATGTAAATGTCACCCAGCTTATTTAACTTATACACAGAGTACATTATGTGAAATGCTGGACTGCATGAACCACAAGCTGGAATCAAGATTGCCAAGAGAAATATCAAATAACCTCAGATATGTAGATGACACCTCTCTAATGGCGGAAAGTAAAGAGGAACTAAAGAGCCTCTTGATGAAGGTGAAAGAGGAAAGTGAAAAAGCTGGCTCAAAACTCAAGAAACTTAAAATATTCAAAAAACTAAGACCATGTCATCTGGTCCCATGACTTCATGGCAAAAAGAAGGGGGAAAAGTGGAAGAAGTAACAGATTTTACTTTATTGGGCTCCAAAATCACTGCATATGGTGACTGCAGCCATGAAATTAAAAGATGCTTGCTCCTTGGAAGAAAAGCCATTAACTTAGACAGCATATTAAAAAGCAGAGACATCACATTGCCCACAAAGGTCAGTATAGTCAAAGTTATGGTTTTCCAGGAGTCATGTATGGATGTGAGAGCTGGTCTGTAAAGAAGGTTGAGCACCGAAGAAATGATGCTTTTGAATTCTGGTGCTGGAGAAGCCTCTTGAGAGTCCCTTAGACAGCAAAGAGATTAAACCAGTCAGTCCTAAAGGAAATCAACACTGAATATTCATGAGAAGGATTCATGCTGAAGCTGAAGCTCTAATACTTTGGCCACCTGTATGAATAGCCAATTCTTTGGAAAAGATCCTGATACTGGGAAAGACTGAAGGCAAAGGGAGAAGGGGGTGGCAGAGGATGAGACAGTTAGATATCATCACTGACTCAACTGAAATAAATCTGAGCAAACTCCAGGAGAAAGTGGATGAGAGGAGTCTGGCATGCTATAGTCCATGTGGTCACAAAGAGTGACTTTGCACCTGAATGACAACAATGGTGATTAACTGAGCTAAGAGTTACATGAGATGAAATAGTGCCTTAAGAGTTAGTTAAGAGGCAATTTCTTTAGTAGTCATGTATGGAAGTGAGAGTTGGGCTACAAAGAAAGCTGAGCGCCGAAGAATTGATGATTTTGAACTGTGGTGTTGGAGAAGACTCTTGGGAGTCCCTTGGACCGCAAGGAGATCCAACCAGTCCATCCTAAAGGAAATCAGTCTTGAATATTCATTGGAAGGACTGATACTGAAGCTGAAACTCCAATATTTTGGTCACTGGATGTGAAGAACCAACTCATTGGAAAAGACCCTGATGCTGGGAAAGACTGAAGGCGGGAGGAGAAGGGGATGACAGAGGATGAGATGGTTGGATAGCATCACTGACTCAATGGACATGAGTTTGAGTAAACTCTGGGAGTTGGTGATGGACAAGGAGGCCTGGTGTGCTGCAGTCCATGGGGTTGCAAAGAGTTGGATAAGACTGAGCAACTGAACTGAACTGAACTGAATTTCTTTAGGGCACATATCCACCGAATTTGCTATATTTCTTTAAAGTGTTCTCTCTGCTGAGTTAGTGTTCAGGTTGTTCCAAAGATACAGGATGAGAGAAAAGAAAAGAAAAAGAAAAACTAAGCAGAGTTGCCTGAACTGAATAGCAAAATCTCAAAGGACCAAATGTGTCATCCTACAAAGTCAAAAATTTCACTACAATAAGTTTATTCAAATACCAACCAATTGTTTCTTTCTTCAGTCCTCCCTATATAACTACCAGTACTAAGAAAAGATACAATGGGCTTCTTTCACTAGCTAACAATTTGAGAGATTATAGATACCAAATGAGCAAGGGTAGGTGCATAGGAAAGCTGGATACCACTCTTAGATTTAACAGTCCACGTTAAATTCTGTATCTTCGGTAGCCTGTCACCAGAGCAATCATTTACATGTGGCCCTCTGACAATGCATCAATCATGAGACAGCTGCAAATTAAATATTTTGGCTGAAAACACCCCTTCCTTATGTCAGGACACATTCATTTGAAATAAACATTTTGCTGGGATGTAAAATGAAGCAGATCCATTAAAGGCTACTAGTCATGTGTTTGGAATCATTACTTTCTGATGTAGTATTTGCTGTTGTGCAGACGCAGTAACCATTGACCAGTGCGATGGATTTTCCATAGGACAGCAAAGGAGCTGCAAATTACAGAAGGTCTGCTGTGTGCCAAGGATGGTGGTAGACACTTTATTGTTTTATTTCCCTATAATTATCTATTCGGCTATCCTGGTGGCTCGGATGGTAAAGAATCTGCCGGCAATGCAGGAGACCCAGGTTCCATCCCTGGGTTGGAAAGATCCCCTGGAGAAGGAAATGGCAACCCATTCTAGTATTTCCTGCCTGGAGAATCCCATGGACAGAGAAGCCTGGCAGGCTATAGTCCGTGGGGTCACAAAGAGTCAGACAGGACAACAACAACAATACATTAGGTAGGTATAATTTATTCTCAGTTTAGCAGTTGAAACATTTGAAACCTATCATAGTTGAGCAGTGACAATAAGAATAAAAACCTTATTCAGGTTTTTCCCCTATATCTCTTGTGGGCATTCATTTCACAAGAAACAAGACCCTTTCATGTGTTCTGAATGGATTTTTCTTGTTTCCCGATTCTTAGTTTCTGTGCAGAGCCGCGATCTCTGCACAGAGACACCTTGAAAAATGATCCAAAAATGCATTTCCACAATTTCAGAAGTCCCTGACAGTGCTTGAAGGGTAATCTCTATCTGGTAGATGGAAGCAAACAAGATAGGATGCCAAAGCCCAGAGTATTTCTTCTGCATTCCCTCCTGGCCCAGGAGATGATTTTCATTTCAGGTGATCCATGAAAGTCCGAGGGAACACACTAGAGATGTCTGTGTTGTATTTATAAGATATCCCACTCTCTGGTTTCAAATACCAAGTCGGAAGGAAGCTGTGCAACGGTGTCTAAAAAAGCTTTTGTTATGAAAACTCAAAATACCAATCTATCAAACAAAGATGACTTGATTGCATTTTGAATAGTAAACCGTACACAGCATACTGTCTGCATATAAATTATACCCCAAGTAATGAATCCAAATGCTCTAGGATTCTTGTACTTTTGTCTTATATTTTGAGTTCATCTACTCTTTGTTTCCACGTTTTTTAAAGGATAATTCTATCCTTTTAGTTTCTATTTCATTTAATTCAAAGGTTCATTAATGCTTTTCAATCTAATAGTTTAACATGGGATGGTATGAACTCCCTTTGTAAAGACTGAGTCAAAATCTCAAATCTCTGGTGTAGCAGGGAGGTGATTTCTGTCCATAGTATCCACCCCAGGCTTTCTTCACTGTAATTCAAAACATGAGTAATTAAAGGACACTCAGAGCCTTTCTCAAAATGGGCCACTTTCCCCGATTTAAACCCTCTCTCCACGGTCACGGCAACGCATCACAGCTAGAGAGTAGCCCCCTACTCGCGGCAACTAGAGAAAGCCGAGTACAGCAATGAAGAAAGATCCAGTGTGGCCAAAAATTAATTAATTAATTATTTTTAAAGAAGTATAACCAAGGAAGCAGGCTTCCTCTTTCTAAGAGGAAGATGAACCAAAATTTGTACTGCATTTCCCTCATAGGCTGCTCTGTCCATGGAACTTTCCAGGCAAGAATACTGGAGTGGATTGCCATTTCCTTCTCCAGGGGATCTTGCCAACCCAGGGATCAAACCTGTGTCTCTTATATCTCCTACAATGCAGGCAAGTTCTTTACCAGCTGAGCCACTGGGGGAAGCTATAAATTAAGGGTATTATCTATTTATTTCTATATGTCAGTCTTCCACACAATTACCGAAAAAAGAAAGGAAAAAAAAAAAAAAACCCCACAAACACAAATCATGCTGACTAAGCAACAAATTAATTCATTTTTGGAGACCATATTTTATTAAGTATAAATTATGAAATGGTGCCTATTCTTACATGACTGGCAGTACAGAGGGGGATGTAAGGTGTGCACATAAATGACACCAGAATGTAGTTTAGGATAAAAGCAAATATGCTACAGATCAGTATTTTAGGAACTCAGATGAGGGGAAAATACAGGAAACAAAGAAGAGTCTGGATTTTATGTCTCAATAAATTTGCATCTATTTTGCAGTTCCTCCACTCACTAGCTGCCAGAGTGGTGATTCTTACCTTCTATGACCTCTCTCAGGATGAGTGGTGATCAGGTGCCTGGTGCTGACTATGGGTACTGAGCTAACCCTTACAGATGCCATTTGATTTAACCCTCAGAGCAATTCTTTTTTTTTTTTTTAGTTTTTTATTTTTTAAATTTTAAAATCTTTAATTCTTACATGCGTTCCCAAACATGAACCCCCCTCCCACCTCCCTCCCCATAACATCTCTCTGGGTCATCCCCATGCACCAGCCCCAAGCATGCTGTATCCTGCGTCAGACATAGACTGGCGATTCAATTCTTACATGATAGTATACATGTTAGAATGTCATTCTCCCAAATCATCCCACCCTCTCCCTCTCCCTCTGAGTCCAAAAGTCCATTATACACATCTGTGTCTTTTTTCCTGTCTTGCATACAGGGTCGTCATTGCCATCTTCCTAAATTCCATATATATGTGTTAGTATACTGTATTGGTGTTTTTCTTTCTGGCTTACTTCACTCTGTATAATCGGCTCCAGTTTCATCCATCTCATCAGAACTGATTCAAATGAATTCTTTCTAATGGCTGAGTAATACTCCATTGTGTATATGTACCACAGCTTTCTTATCCATTCATCTGCTGATGGACATCTAGGTTGTTTCCATGTCCTAGCTATTATAAACAGTGCTGCGATGAACATTGGGATACATGTGTCTCTTTCAATTCTGGTTTCCTCGGTGTGTATGCCCAGCAGTGGGATTGCTGGGTCATAAGGTAGTTCTATTTGCAATTTTTTAAGGAATCTCCACACTGTTCTCCATAGTGGCTGTACTAGTTTGCATTCCCACCAACAGTATAGGAGGGTTCCCTTTTCTCCACACCCTCTCCAGCATTTATTGCTTGCAGATTTTTGGATCGCAGCCATTCTGACTGGTGTGAAGTGGTACCTCATTGTGGTTTTGATTTGCATTTCTCTAATAATGAGTGATGTTGAGCATCTTTTCATGTGTTTGTTAGCCATCCGTATGTCTTCTTTGGAGAAATGTCTATTTACCTCAGAGCAATTCTAAAGGGTTGTACTTTGATTATTTTACAGAAGATGAAACTAGGACTCAGAGAAAGTAAATAACTCTCCCAGGTGACACCACTGATAAGCAGCAGAACATAGCTGGACTCGTGACTGTCTCTCACCAGCTTTCCTGCAGGGACTGCAAGGCCCTAGCACAGATACAGATAACATTAAAAAGTGAAAGTAAGCAAAAGTATTAAGGTGCTCAGTAGTGTCCTACTCTTTGCAACCCCGTGGACTGTGGCCTGCCAGGCTCCTCTGTCCATGGGACTTTCCAGGCAAATGAATACTGCAGTGGGTTGCCCTTTCCTTCTAGAGGGGATCTCCCTCACCCAGGGATTGAACCCAGGTCTCCTGCATTGGCAGGCAAATTCTTTAATGTCTGAGCCTCTAGCAAAGCCTTAAGATAACAGATGCTCTCTAAATGGTAGCTCTTTGGATCACCATTTAGACAGCACCTGCTGGACTTTGAAGCATAAGTAGGATTCAAATAAGTAGGCAGCAATAGGAGGCTGCTTAAAATTGGGTGAGTCCTGCTAGTAAGGACATGCTGTATAGCAGAGGGAACTCTCCTCAACGTTCTGTAATGGTCTCTGTGGGAAAAGAATAACTGATTCACTTTGCTGTACACGTGAAACCGACACAACACTGTAAATCAACTATACTACAACATGAAACCCCCTTTATGAGGAATGTAAAAATAAATGAAACAAACGAACTGATTTAGAAACAGAGACTTAGAGAACGAACTTATGGTTGTGGCAGGTGGGGATGGGGAAGGGATACATAGGGAACTGGGGATGGAAAGGTACACACGCCTATGTTTAAACTGGATAACTACCAAGGATCTACTATGCAGTGCATGGAACTCTGGGCCTCCATCCTTCCCAGATCTCCTCACCTTTTACTACTTTATGCCCTTTGCCACCCATCAACATGCTTGTCCTTGTCCAAGATAATATTTAGATACATCCAGCCATTGTGTGAAGTGCCTCTTGGATTGACATACACACTACTAGATCATTTGAGAGAGAGAAATGTTATGCTCAATGTTATGTGGCAGCCTGGATGGGAAGGGAGTTTGGGGGAGAATGGATACGCGTATATATATATATGGCTGAGTCCCTTTGCTGTTTACGTGAAACTATCACAACATTGTTTGCTAATTGGCTGTTCCCCAATACAAAATAAAAAGCTTTAAAGAATGGGGGGTCTTGAGTAAATAAAGATTGGTGAAGCACCTTAGGTAGGTCCTAAGCCGACCGCTGCGGCTAGGTGAAAGATACGTGCCCGGAACTAGCGGGGCCATTTGCATGGTGATGGGCAACTTATTAAATGCAGATTATAAACATATTTTATCACATTAAATAGGTAACTGTAGTTGAGAGAGAGTTCAGTTCATATACAACCTGCAGATTCATAGATTTAAGAAAAAACTCATTAAGAAAAATACACTTAAATTCTGAGGCTGTGAATTTGGCAGTTGACACAGTCAGAATAAACCTCTCTTTCAAGTGAGCATCTCGTCTGTTATTCCTTCAGCCATATTCTTCAAGACCTGAAAAGTCGGGGGCAGAGATTAAAAACAGAAGGAAGAGAGAGTACCTTCGATCTACCAGCCTTTGAATCGACACCAAACTAACCGTACCTCTTCATGCCAGCAGCTGGAGGAAGTCACATCAATCACAAATCACAAAATCCATTAAAAATAAAAGCAAATTTTATTTGCATATAAAAGCACAGCATCCAGCTGAGCTCCACAGCCTTGCTTAGTACCAGCACGGGGAGGTTTGAAAGGTTTTTGTTGACAAAATTGGAGCCAGAAGAGTCAATTCCTTTCAGGGACCTATTATCCAAATGGCACAAATGAGGACTAACCTGGTGTTCGATCGTCTCATTCATTGCGTTAGCCAATTTTTAGTGGGAAATTGCACGGTGTCAGTCACTGTGTCTCACTGTTTTTTTCTCCTTCCTCCATTGCCCATGTCCCTAAAAAGACCCTGGGCCTCCATCCTTCCCAGATCTCCTAACCTTTTACTACATTATGCCCTTTGCCACCCATCAACATGCCTATCCTTGTCTAAGATAATATTTAGATACATCCAGCCATTGTGTGAAGTGCCTCTTGGATTGACATACACACTACTAGATCATTTGAGAGATAGAAAGTGCTTCACAGTTTTCAGAGATTGGCTGATATGTGAGTTGGAAATATATAATCATTTCTGCCCTTCATTTCCTGCAAATCTGAAATACCAAAGTGAGTTCAACTGTGAGCATGTTTAGAGATGCTCTGCATATTGTAGTCATTTTTAAAATTCACCCTGTCTAGATGTGTTACAAACATAAGTTGCTCAAATTCAAAGTAATTGACTTTCAGCCAACTGTGACCAAATCATAAAAAAAAGAACAGACCATGTGTTACACCACAAAAACCCACCCCAAACTCAGAACTTTCCACCCCAAAGGAAACTTTTAATAGTCTGCCTTGAAATCACACACTATTCTACCGTGGATAAAAATAAGCTATTCACTGGGGGTAGAGGGTATAAATTTGCCTCACTGCACAGATTATTTTTTAACAGAATTATTTTGTCTACTTGTTATACTGAAAATATTCACAAAAGGAACATTTTGCCATCATGTGTGTAAAAAAATGGATAAATAGAGCCTCTTCTGGCTGTCTCAGAATATATTTGGTATTTGCTCCGTGTTTCTTTAACGAAAAGGAGAAAAGAGCCTGGAGGAAAGAAAGCGGTAAGCATGCATAAATCAAATTGCACTTCTATCTCTGGTGAATATTAAATACCAAAACCCACATTTTAATATAGCTTATTATCACAGGCCTTGGACTCCACAATGGGGAATAGCGTTGAAAAGTACCTATAGACAATAGATGCCAAATTAAATGCCTCTGTAACATATGGCCATGAATTCCATTCCTCAACACCAATGTTATACGGAGTTATCTTCTGAGTCAGTTTCCGCAATGGAAACATTAAGTGCTGGAGCTATAATTTTACACAGGGACAACGATTAGAAGACTGGAACAAACATATGGCATTTTAACTTTCCTTGACTGTAAGTGTGCTTGCTTTATCAAGGAGTCTTTCCTTTTTCGCTATTTAGTTGCACAGATCATGAGCTTCTTGATGGAAGGGGCTGTCTAGTGCGTTCAGTGTCTCAGGAATGGAAGTTATTAGATGTACTAAATTAAAACAACAACAACAGCAATAAAAAAATGACTATCAATCCTTCTAAGACGTGCCTAGCCAACATAAGATAGAACATTAAACCTGAATAGGTTCAGTTACCTTGCATTCAATTGAAAACTACAATAACTCAAGACATTTTTTCGATGGCTTTGGCCTCTGAGTTGGATGTACTAAGGACCATTTCAGCACTATTTACACAGGTAATAAACTATAATTATTAAAGGGGAAGAAATTCAGTGCTGCGGGCTAGACCACAATCTGGTCTTTAAATCAATAAAAACACCTTTTCACTTGTGACAGTTCTTTTCTGGGCTCGAAAGGTCATCATTTGCTTGAATAAATAGGCAAAGAGGAAGCCTTTCAAGCTGTGTTTGTAAGGAAAATGAGACCCCAAATTGGAGGAGACATGTATGGTAATGAGAAAGTGTGATGATGAGTTGTGTCTAAGTGCAGGCAAACACCTTCCTCCTTGTATGAAAATTTAATGATGGGTTACTTTTCCAATGTGAAAATAATAACTTAGGTGAGCAAAGTTGTACACGCCAAAAATGAAATTATTTTCAGTTTTAAAATATAACCCCAATGCCATATACCTGCAATTTCGTCTGCCACTGTCATTAACTGAGCATCTAAAATGAACATGTCATTCTCTGAATCACTCTCTGGATTTGGCAGAGAGTTACATAACATGACATGGATGTGGATCACATCACTCAATTCCTCAGAAGTCTTGGAAATTATTCTGGGTAAAGGAAAGAAAACGAATGAAATGCAGTAGTTGCCAACTTTCCCCTGGTCTGTGTGTAAGAGGTGATAGTTTACCTTCTTGAGGGGTAATTCTACTTCTTCTCCCTCTTAATCTTGTCATGGGGCAAGTGTACTGTAAGATGCATGCTTAGTCGCTCAGTCGTGTCCGACTCTTTGCAACCCTATGAACTGTAGCCCACCAGGCTCCTCTGTCCATGAGATTCTCCAAGCAAAAACAGTGGAATGGGTTGTCATGCCCTCCTCCCGGGGATCTTCCCAAGCCAGGAATTGAACCCAAGTCTCCAGCATTGCAGGCAGATTCTTTACCAGCTGAGTTAAGTACTATTAGATTGTGAAGTGAAAGTCACTCAGTCATGTCCAGCTCTTTGCAATCCCATGGACTATATGGTCCATGGAATTCTTCAGGCCAGAATACTGGAGTGGGTGGCCTTTCCCTTCTCCAGGGGATCTTCCCAACCCAGGTCTCCCACATTGCAGGTGGATTCTTTATCAGCTGAGCCACAAGGGTAGTTGGGGCTGTAAGATTAGGTTCAATTCAGTCTCTCAGTCTTGTCTGACTCTTTGTGACCCCATGGACAGCAGCATGCCAGACCTCCCTGTCCATTACCAACTCCAGGAGCTTATTCAAACTTGTGTCCATCAAGTCAGTGATACCATCCAATCATCTCCTCCTCTGTTGGCCCCTTTTCCTCCTGCCTTCAATCTTTACCAGCATCAGGGTTTTTTCTAGTGAGTCAGTTCTTCCCATCAGGTGGCCAAAGTATTGGAGTTTCGGCTTCAGCATCAGTCCTTCCAATGAATATTCAGGACTGATCTCCTTTAGGATGGACTAGTTTGATCTCCTTGCTGTCCAAGGGACTCTCAAGAGTCTTTCCCAACACCACAGTCCAAAAGCATCAATTCTTCGACACTCCTTCACATTCGTCACGTTTCTGATTTCTTTATAGTCCAACTGTCATAGCCATACATGACTACTGGAAAAACTATAGCTTTGACTAGATGGACTTTTGTTGGCAAAGTAATGTCTCCACTTTTTAATATACTATCTAGGTTGATCATAGCTTTCCTTCCAAGGAGCAAGCGTCTTTTATTTTCATGGCTGCAGTCACCATCTGCAGTGATTTTGGAGCCCCCCAAAATAAAGTCTGACACTGTTTCCACTGTTTCCCCTTCTATTTGCCATGGAGTGACTGGACTGAATGCCATGATCTTCGTTTTCTGAATGTTGAGTTAAGCCAACTTTTTCACTCTTCTCTTTCACTTTCATCAAGAGGCTCTTTAGGGACATAATTCATACATGGCACACACCTACAGAACAGGCGATTTCAACTGCATAATGATATCTCAAATATCACTGATACTCAGCATACATTGATTGAATCAGTGAATAAATGTCATGTTTATTCCCTATGCAGAATTCAAATCGAATACTTTTTTTTTTTTTTTCCGAATACTTCTTACTGCTGGTATGGAGCTCACTAGGTAAATGATTAGAAATACAAACTTGTGCTTATGATGTAAACTGGAGTAAAATAACAAAATACAATATGGTGTTTCTTCTTCCATAATCTTATACCAGATATTTAAGAATTAACACTCTTTCTACAAACAGTTGTCCCATTTCCATCTTTTTTTTTAATGACCAAAAAATAAGAATGCAGTAATGAGAAATAAACTATCTGCATATAAATCCTATTGATCTAAGTAAAATCAATGTCTGGTCTACTTAGTGCCAAAGTGATAGGTTTGACCAGCATTATCTTTTCATTGGTTTGCTTTGGAATCAAGACAGAGAGAATAATAGTTAAATGACATTTCTCTATTAAAAATAGAAGACTGTCAGATTAAGAGAACCAGCCCACTGCCAAATAGATCGCTCTCGTGTGCAGTGTGCTGAATGCTTATTTTATGTATTGATCATTTTTTCAGCCATGTGTTTTTGTCGCAAGCTAAAGAACCAAGTAAAAATGCTGTATAAATATGATTTTGTCGCATATGTGTATACTACACACACACACATTTTTACATATACACACATACATACACACACACACAAAGCATTTTTCTACTATGACTCTTCTGGTAAGCAGCTCTGAAATGCAACTAGTAACTTCTTGCTTGGCTGGGTCTTCTGTGGACATCCTTGCTGTCATGTGTGACTGCGGAGTGCATTGTAATTAGCTGTACATTTCATGTCATGGGGCTGCACTATCAAATGATAACAGGTTAGGGCTGTCAGTTCAAGTGTCAAGAGTATAAAGGATATTAAATGCAGAGATGACAACACAATGCGAATACTGCAAATCCAGGAGTCACTCGAAAGTGTGAGCCTCTCTCAAGAAATAGGCCACCTTTGCAGGAGAATCTATCTGTGGCATCAACTGGCCCTCTTTACGCTTCTAGCCGATATGTTTTGGAGAAGCCTTTAAAATTATACACACAAGTCTACCAATCCTCTTTCCACCTATATTTCTGACTGTAAGTGAAGACATCATTTCAAAAGTATTGGCTGGTATCAATGATATAGCAACATTTAATTAACCACTTAAGGCAGCTCCAAAGTTAGACATTTCCTAATTGATTCTGCACATGGTATCTCTGGATATACAGACAGTTAACGTGCTATGCTTAGTCATGTCTGATTCTTTGTGACGCTAAGACTGTAGCCCACCAGGCTCTTCTGTCCATAGCATTTTCCAAGCAAGAATACTGGAGGGGCTTGCCATTTCCTACTCCAGGGGGTCTTCCTGACTCAGGGATCGAACCTGCATCTCCTGTGTGTCTTTTGAGTTGCAGGCAGATTCTTTACCTGCTGAGTCACTGTGGAAGTTCAGATATACAGAAATGCAGTTTAAAACAGACCACTGTTTGGAGTATCCATGTAGAAACCAAAAAAAAAGGAGAGAGGGAAAGATGGCGGAGGAATAGGACGGGAAGATCACTTTCTCCCTCACAAATTCCTCAAAAGAACATTTCAACGCTGAGCAAACTCCACAAAACAACTTCTGTAGGCTGGCAGAGGACATCAGGCAACCAGAAAAGCAGACCATTGTCTTCAAAAACAGGTAGGGAAAAATATAAAAGACGAAAAAGGAGACAAAGGAGGTGGGGAGGGAGCTCCGTCCTGGGAAGGGAAGCCCGTCCCGGGAAGGGAAGCCCGTCCCGGGAAGGGAATTTTAAGAGAGGTTTCCAAACACCAGGAAACACTCTCCCTGCTGAGTCTGTGGTGAGCCTTGGAAACACAGAGGGCAACATAACAGGAAGGAAAAATAGATAAATAATTAAAACCAACAGATTACAAGCCCAACAGTAACTCCCCCAGCGGAAAAGCAGCACAGACGCCTGCATCCGCCATTGGGAAGTGGGGGCAGGGCAGGGACGCGCGGGAGGCGCGGGCTGCAGTGCTTTGTAAGAATCGGGCAGGAACACCCCACGCGCAACCAGAACGATCTAACTTGGGCTAGCAAACCAGACTGTGGGATAGCTACCACGCGAAAAGCTCGAACATAACACACCGCCAGGACCGAGCACAGAACAAAGGACGGAACGGGAAAAGCCGGCTGCAGACCATCCCACGCCGGGGACAGGCAGCCAGAGCCGTAAGGACTGGAAAGGGGCAATTGCAGACCCGGAGAGACTTTACTTACCTAACTGCAAGCTGGCTCCTTTGCTAAGACTTCTGGGGGTGCTGGACAGTCACAGTCTGCCTCACGGGGTGCGCCAGCGGTCCACCCAGAGAGCTGAGCGGCAGCGGCGGAAAAGGTGACAAGCCGCGGCGATTGCGCTCGCCAAACTCCTGAGCTACTCAGACCTGGGAAGGGCACAAAGCGCAGTTCCAGCCGAATCTGTGCCTCTGAGGGCTGCCTGAGCGCCGAACCTGAGTGGCTTGGACCGGGGAAGTGCACGCAGCCTAGGGCCGGCTCCAGACGGTTCCCGGCTGAGCATCGTAGAGCCGGAGCGGTTTGTGCGCCGCGAGAAAGGACAGGTCAAGTGGGGCTGAGATGCGGTGTGCACACGACAGTGCTGTTTGTTTGCAGCATCCCCCCTCCCCACAGCGTGACTGAACTAGTGAGCCTTAAAAACCAGCAAACAGAAGAAGTTAAACAGAGGGAACCACCTTGGAAGTGAGCCCACACGGCCCATAACATCAGAGAAGGGCTAGAAATATTTTTAATATTTTTAAAATCATTCCTTTTTTTTTTTTTTTTGCTTTTTGCTTTTTTGTTTTTTTTCTTTTTTTTCTAGCTTTTTTTAATTGTTAAGTCTTCTATTTCTCCTCTAATTTTTATTTCTATAACCTATTATTACTTTTTTTTTTTTTAAGGCAAACACCATATATACTCTGGATGGTTGTTGGTGTGTTTTTTTTTTCTTTTGTTTGTTTGTTTGTTTTTTAATAATTTTTTTTTCTTTCTTCCTTTTTCCTTCTGCTTTTCTTTAATATTGTATCTTTGAAAATCCAACCTCTACTCTAGATTTTTAATCTTTGCTCTTAGGTTTTTGTTGTCAATTTTGTACATTTAAAAACCCAAACTTCACTACCCAAGTTTACCTGAGAGCAAGATTACTGGCTTGACCACTCTCTCCTCCTCTGGACTCTCCTTTTTCTCCACCAGGTGGCCTCTGTCTCTTTCCCCCCCATCTCTTCTCTATCCAACTCTGTGAATCTCTGTGTGTTCCAGACGGTAGAGAACACCTAAGGAACTGGTTACTGGCAGGATTTGTCTCTCTCCTACTCATTCCTCTCTCTTATCCTCCTGGTCACCTCTGTCTACTTCCTCCCTCTCCTCTTCCCCGTATAACTCTGTAAATACCTCTGAGTGGTCCAGACTATAGAGCGCACATAAGGAAGTGACTACTGACTAGCTTGCTCTCTCCTCTCTTGATCTTACCGCATCTCATTCCAGTTACCTCTAACTACCCCCTCCATCTTCTCTTCTCCTTGTAACTCAGTGAACTTCTCTGAGTGTCCCTCAATGTGGAGAAACTTTTCATCTTTAACCTAGATGTTTTATCATCAGTGCTGTATAGATGGAGAAGTCTAGAGGCTACTGTAAAAATAAAACTGAAAACCAGAAGCAGGAAGCTTAAATCCAAAGCCTGAAAACATTAGAGAACTCTTGAATTCAGGGAACATTAAGCAATAGGAGCTCATCAAATGCCTTCATACCTACACCGAAACCAAGCTCCACCCAAGGGCCAACAAGTTCCAAAACAAGACATACCACGCAAATTCTCCAGCAACACAGGAACACTCCCCTGAGCTTCAATATACAGGCGGCTCAAATTATCCCAAAACCTTTGATGTCTCATAACCCATTACGGGTCACTCCACTGCACTCCAGAGAGAAGAAACCCAGCTCCACCCACCAAAACTCCAACACAAGCCTCCCTAACCAGGAAACCTTGACAAGCCACTGACAGAACCCCACCCAAAGTGAGGAAGCTCCATAATAAAGAGAACTCCACAAATTACCACAATATAAAAAGGCCACCCCAAACGCAGCAATATAACCAAGATGAAGAGACAGAGGAATACTCAGCAGGTAAAGGAACAGGAGAGTTGCCCACCAAACCAAACAAAAGAGGAAGAAGTAGGGAATCTACCGGAGAAGGAATTCCGAATATTGATAGTGAAAATGATCCAAAATCTTGAAATCAAAATGGAAACACAGATAAATAGCCTAGAGACAAGGATTGAGAAGATGCAAGAAAGGTTTAACAAGGACCTAGAAGAAATAAAAAAGAGTCAAAATATAATGAATAACGCAATAAATGAGATCAGAAACACTCTGGAGGCCACAAATAGTAGAATAACGGAGGCAGAAGATAGGATTAGTGAAATAGAAGATAGAATGGTAGAAATAAATGAATCAGAGAGGAAACAAGAAAAACGAATTAAAAGAAACGAGGACAATCTCAGAGACCTCCAGGACAATATGAAACGCTCCAACATTCGAATTATAGGAGTCCCAGAAGAAGACAGAAAGAAAGATCATGAGAAAATCCTTGAGGAGATAATAGTTGAAAACTTCCCTAAAATGGGGAAGGAAACAATCACCCAAGTCCAAGAAACACAGAGAGTTCCAAATAGGATAAACCCAAGGCGAAACACCCCAAGACACATATTAATCAAATTAACAAAGATCAAACACAAAGAACAAATATTAAAAGCAGCAAGGGAAAAACAACAAATAACACACAAGGGGATTCCCATAAGGATAACAGCTGATCTTTCAATAGAAACTCTTCAGGCCAGGAGGGAATGGCAAGACATACTTAAAGTGATGAAAGACAATAACCTACAGCCCAGATTACTGTATCCAGCAAGGATCTCATTCAAATACGAAGGAGAAATCAAAAGCTTTACAGACAAGCAAAAGCTGAGAGAATTCAGCACCACCAAACCAGCTCTCCAACAAATTCTAAAGGATGTCCTCTAGACAGGAAACATGAAAAGGGTGTATAAACCCGAACCCAAAACAATAAAGTAAATGGTAACGGGATCATACTTATCAATAATCACCTTAAACGTAAATGGGTTGAACGCCCCAACCAAAAGACAAAGACTGGCCGAATGGATACAAAAACAAGACCCCTCTATATGCTGCTTACAAGAGACCCACCTCAAAACAAGGGACACATACAGACTGAAAGTGAAGGGCTGGAAAAAGATATACCACGCAAACAGAGACCAAAAGAAAGCAGGAGTGGCAATACTCATATCCGATAAAATAGACTTTAAAACAAAGGCTGTGAAAAGAGACAAAGAAGGCCACTACATAATGATCAAAGGAACAATCCAAGAAGAAGATATAACAATTATAAATATATATGCCCCCAATATAGGAGCACCGCAATATGTAAGAGAAATGATAACAAGTATGAAAGGGGAAATCAACAATAACACAATAATAGTGGGAGACTTTAATACCCCACTCACACCTATGGACAGATCAACTAAACAGAAAATTAACAAAGAAATGCAAACTTTAAATGATACATTAGATCAGTTAGACCTAATTGATATCTATAGGACATTTCACCCCAAAACAATGAATTTCACCTTTTTTTCAAGTGCTCATGGAACCTTCTCCAGGATAGATCACATCCTGGGCCATAAATCTAAACTTGATAAATTCAAAAAAATCGAAATCATTCCAAGCATCTTTTCTGACCATAATGCATTAAGATTAGATCTCAATTACAGGAGAAAAACTATTAAAAATTCCAACATATGGAGGTTGAACAACACACTTCTGAATAACCAACAAATCACAGAAGAAATCAAAAAAGAAATCAAAATATGCATAGAAACTAATGAAAATGAAAACACAACAACCCAAAACCTGTGGGACACTATAAAAGCAGTGCTAAGAGGAAAGTTCATAGCAATACAGGCATACCTCAAGAAACAAGAAAAAAGTCAAATAAATAACCTAACTCTACAACTAAAGCAACTAGACAAGGAAGAGTTGGAGAACCCCAGAGTTAGTAGAAGGAAAGAAATCTTAAAAATTAGGGCAGAAATAAATGCAAAAGAAACAAAAGAGACCATAGCAAAAATCAACAAAGCCAAAAGCTGGTTCTTTGAAAGGATAAATAAAATTGACAAACCATTAGCCAGACTCATCAAGAAGCAAAGAGAGAAAAATCAAATCAATAAAATTAGAAATGAAAATGGAGAGATCACAACAGACAACACAGAAATACAAAGGATCATAAGAGACTACTATCAGCAATTGTATGCCAATAAAATGGACAACGTGGAAGAAATGGACAAATTCTTAGAAAAGTACAATTTTCCAAAACTGAACCAGGAAGAAATAGAAAATCTTAACAGACCCATCACAAGCACGGAAATTGAAACTGTAATCAGAAATCTTCCAGCAAACAAAAGCCCAGGTCCAGACGGCTTCACAGCTGAATTCTACCAAAAATTTCGAGAAGAGCTAACACCTATCCTCCTCAAACTCTTCCAGAAAATTGCAGAGGAAGGTAAACTTCCAAACTCATTCTATGAGGCCACCATCACCCTAATACCAAAACCTGACAAAGATGTCACAAAAGAAGAAAACTACAGGCCAATATCACTGATGAACATAGATGCAAAAATCCTCAACAAAATTCTAGCAATCAGAATCCAACAACACATTAAAAAGATCATACACCATGACCAAGTGGGCTTTATCCCAGGGATGCAAGGATTCTTCAATATCCGCAAATCAATCAATGTAATTCACCACATTAACAAATTGAAAAATAAAAACCATATGATTATCTCAATAGATGCAGAGAAGGCCTTTGACAAAATTCAACATCCATTTATGATAAAAAACTCTCCAGAAAGCAGGAATAGAAGGAACATACCTCAACATAAGAAAAGCTATCTATGACAAACCCACAGCAAACATTATCCTCAATGGTGAAAAATTGAAAGCATTTCCACTAAAGTCAGGAACAAGACAAGGGTGTCCACTTTCACCACTACTATTCAACATAGTTCTGGAAGTTTTGGCCACAGCAATTAGAGCAGAAAAAGAAATAAAAGGAATCCAAATTGGAAAAGAAGAAGTAAAACTCTCACTGTTTGCAGATGACATGATCCTCTACATGGAAAACCCTAAAGACTCAACCAGAAAATTACTAGAGCTAATCAATGAATATAGTAAAGTTGCAGGATATAAAATCAACACACAGAAATCCCTTGCATTCCTATACACGAATAATGAGAAAGTAGAAAAAGAAATTAAGGAAACAATTCCATTCACCATTGCAATGAAAAGAATAAAATACTTAGGAATATATCTACCTAAAGAAACTAAAGACCTATATATAGAAAACTATAAAACACTGATGAAAGAAATCAAAGAGGACACTAATAGATGGAGAAATATACCATGTTCATGGATTGGAAGAATCAATATAGTGAAAATGAGTATACTACCCAAAGCGGAAGAATCAATATAGTGAAAATGAGTATACTACCCAAAGCAATTTACAAATTCAATGCAATCCCTATCAAGCTACCAGCAACATTTTTCACAGAACTAGAACAAATAATTTCAAGATTTGTATGGAAATACAAAAAACCTCGAATAGCCAAAGCAATCTTGAGAAAGAAGAATGGAACTGGAGGAATCAACTTGCCTGACTTCAGGCTCTACTACAAAGCCACAGTCATCAAGACAGTATGGTACTGGCACAAAGACAGACATATAGATCAATGGAACAAAATAGAGAGCCCAGAGATAAATCCACACACATATGGACACCTTATCTTTGACAAAGGAGGCAAGAATATACAATGGAGTAAAGACAATCTCTTTAACAAGTGGTGCTGGGAAAACTGGTCAACCACTTGTAAAAGAATGAAACTAGATCACTTTCTAACACCCCACACAAAAATAAACTCAAAATGGATTAAAGATCTAAATGTAAGACCAGAAACTATAAAACTCCTAGAGGAGAACATAGGCAAAACACTCTCAGACATAAATCACAGCAGGATCCTCTATGATCCACCTCCCAGAATTCTGGAAATAAAAGCAAAAATAAACAAATGGGATCTAATTAAAATTAAAAGCTTCTGCACAACAAAGGAAAATATAAGCAAGGTGAAAAGACAGCCTTCTGAACGGGAGAAAATAATAGCAAATGAAGCAACTGACAAACAACTAATCTCAAAAATATACAAACAACTTCTGCAGCTTAATTTCAGAAAAATAAACGACCCAATCAAAAAATGGGCCAAAGAACTAAATAGACATTTCTCCAAAGAAGACATACGGATGGCTAACAAACACATGAAAAGATGCTCAACGTCACTCATTATTAGAGAAATGCAAATCAAAACCACAATGAGGTACCACTTCACACCAGTCAGAATGGCTGCGATCCAAAAATCTGCAAGCAATAAATGCTGGAGAGGGTGTGGAGAAAAGGGAACCCTCCTACACTGTTGGTGGGAATGCAAACTAGTACAGCCACTATGGAGAACAGTGTGGAGATTCCTCAAAAAATTGCAAATAGAACTACCTTATGACCCAGCAATCCCACTGCTGGGCATACACACCGAGGAAACCAGAATTGAAAGAGACACATGTATCCCAATGTTCATCGCAGCACTGTTTATAATAGCTAGGACATGGAAACAACCTAGATGTCCATCAGCAGATGAATGGATAAGAAAGCTGTGGTACATATACACAATGGAGTGTTACTCAGCCGTTAAAAAGAATTCATTTGAATCAGTTCTGATGAGATGGATGAAACTGGAGCCGATTATACAGAGTGAAGTAAGCCAGAAAGAAAAACACCAATACAGTATACTAACACATATATATGGAATTTAGGAAGATGGCAATGACGACCCTGTATGCAAGACAAGAAAAAAGACACAGATGTGTATAATGGACTTTTGGACTCAGAGGAAGAGGGAGAGGGTGGGATGATTTGGGAGAATGACATTCTAACATGTATACTATCATGTAAGAATTGAATCGCCAGTCTATGTCTGATGCAGGATACAGCATGCTTGGAGCTGGTGCATGGGGATGACCCAGAGAGATGTTATGGGGAGGGAGGTGGGAGGGGGGTTCATGTTTGGGAACGCATGTAAGAATTAAAGATTTTAAAATTAAAAAAAAAAAAAGTATGTTAAGGAAAAATATTCAAGCTAAAAAGAGACTTGAAGATAAAAGATCATCATTTTACCTGTGTTCCTAGAAATTTTATATCATAGAAAATACAGAACTTTTTACTCTGAGTAAAACAGTTTAGTTATTAGGGCAATGAATGTATGTGTGAATTCAGTGTTTAACCTGGGCTATTCAAACCTATTATCTCCAAAGTTACAGCTGCTTAATGATTTCTAGGTAAGTAAATATTAATGGGTATGTAGAAAGTGACTTAGCTCTCCACTTAACCTTTCAGATTTCCCAGTATACAAAGATCATTTCAGTTAGAGAGGTATGTAGGGAAACTTGGCACAAAAAGCCCTACTTCTATTGAAAAACAAACATTAGGCTTCAAATCCATCCACCCATATTTCAGTTGCTTCCAGATTCTGTGTGGTTGGTAATTCTTATACCACAAAGTTTCTATAAATTGAAGATAGCAATAATTGTGTTCTATTATGCTAAATAACCCAGGCATTGTTTAGGTTTTGTTATTATTGTTACTGAAGGTGTTTTCCCTACAGAAAAATGTTAGGACTGTTTCTGGTGCAAGCAAGTAATAGTCCAGTAATACCAATAGCATTTACACATATAGGACTTCCCTGGTGATCCAGAGTTTAAGAACCTGGCTGCCAATGCAAGGAACACGAATTAGACCCCTGGTCCCAGAAGATTCCACATGCCATAGAGCAACTAAGCCCACGAGCCCAACTACTGAGCTGGCATGGCCTACAGCCTGTGCTTTGCAACTAGAGAAGTCACCTTAGGGAGAAGCCCGAGCACCAGGACTAGAGAGTATCCCCCTGTTGCAACTGGAGAAAGCCCACACGTAGCAGTGAAGATCCATTGTAGGCAAAAATAAAAATAAACAAAACAGTAATAATAAAAAAGGAATTACACATATAATAAGAGGGCATTTCCCCCAAACTGAAGATGGTTTAACAACAATGCAATGACTTGGCCAAATGAGTCAAAATCTATTAGAACAAATGGCTAACAACCTTGTCTCCACAGTGCTTCAGCTAGCACTTGCTTCGAACAAATGATGACAATAAATGAATTACGCACGTATTAAACGAATGATGAAATCATATCTGCTAGAATTCATGCTCTTACGATGTCGTTAATGAACATGCAATAAAAAGGAGACTGCTTTAGAGGATTGTCTCTATCAGTAAAAGTTGTGCCAAGGCACACCAAGATTTAATTAAAACATCAAAATGTAAGGGAGGAACACAATTTGACAGATAAATGTGAATATCATGGCATTGTCACTGAGCTTTTCTAATGAGATTAGATTCTTCTTTAATTGACATTTCCAAGTGAGGCACAGATAAAACAGATTTAATTTTTTAGAGCAGTGATATACAGCTGGACTGTAGCTGGGTGAACAGGGTTTGACATTTAAATATCATAAATGATATTTTATATGCGTCCCTCACTAATGCACTGTCAATATTAAGAAGGATAAGCAGATATGTTAAATACACAAGGCACAGAAAATAGCACAAGCGATGCAAATAAACCTTACAACAACACTGGTGCATCAGACCAGCTTTTGTGAAACCAATTTCATTCAACGCATGCAGGGTCTTCTGTTAAAAAGAAAAAAGCCTCACAAAGAACTCCTAAAGGTAATCTCATGTTTATAAAAAGGAATGGGAGGACATAAAGTTTCTTCTGAAAATGTGTCAAGGATTTTTTTTTTTTAATATCGCTAATAAGGTCCTTTCCTGGAATTATTTTCATTTTGTGCTAACAAAAGGCATGGGAAAAATCCATCAGCTAATGCAAGGTTGCATCATGATCAAGACAAAAGAAATAAACCCATCATTTATTTTAAAACATCAATATAAGAGCTTCTTCCTTTATTGGCCTTTAATGAGCTTTCCACCATGAATTCACCTGAACCACTTTAGCTTAATGAATGGAATTTGCTATTATGAAGTCTCTTTTGTATCAAGTCTAGCATCCAGGAACTGCAGCTCCAGTATCTATGCATGATCCACTGTATTCAGTTCTCCAAGAGTCACTGGTGGTCTCTACAGTCAAAGTTATTCTCTTCGATTTCCCCAGTTTCTATCTGGAGGTCCTCTGATAATTCAGCATGCATCAAAGCATCATTGTGTTTCTACAAGTCTCTATCCATAAGAACAGAAGAACAAAGGATAAACTAAACACAGAAGAGGAATAAAGCATTTAGCTATGGAAGGCAAGGTGTCCCTGAACATGGTCAACATAAAGAGAATATACATGATATGAAGGTTGGATGCTTTAAAAATTATTATGCCACCTAATAATAACCCACAAGGGCTTCCCTTGTGGCTCAGCTGGTAAAGAATCCGCCTGCAATGTGGGAGACCTGGGTTCGATCCCTGAGTTGGGAAGATCCCCTGAAGAAGGGAAAGGCTACCCACTCCAGTATTCTGGCCTGGGGAATTCCATGGACTGTATAGTCCATGGGGTCACAAAGAGTCGGACATGACTCAGCACCTTTCACTTCACATGCCGCCTAAATATTTATAAGTTTAATTTATGCAATTAAACTCACAATTTTAGTGAGTTTAATATGTATTTGTGAATATGAAGAGGTTATATATTCATGTATAAAGACATACGTGTCTGCTTATGGACAGGTAGTCTTAACAGCTAGCCTAAGCCCTGTGTATCAACTAATGTTTTCTTGAGAGGAAAGATAATTGTTAGGTATAGTGGCTCAGACAGTAAAGAACCTGCCTGCAATGCAGGAGACTTGGGTTTGATCCCTGAGTCAGGAACATCCCTTGGAGAAGGGAATGGCAACCCCCTCGAGTATTCTTGCCTGGAGAGTTTCATGGACAGAGGAGCCTGGTGGGCTATAGTCCATGGGGGTGCAAAGGGTCGGACACAGCTTAGCAACTAACACTTCCACTTTCTCATGAAATTTACTTTTTTAGTTCCCCAAATACTGAAGCATCCACTACAAATATGTATGAAGTACCCTCTTTGGTCCAGACACAAAGCTAAATAATACGTGTCATTGGTCTCCAATTGCTCCATCTGTGGAATATACCCAAACAATTACATTAAATCAATCCATGATTTTGCTTATGTAGTCATCACAGGCTTTGCAGAAGGGGATACCAAACAGAATACTGTACTAATGGATGAGGAAGCACTGAAACTGGCAGATTTCTAGACGAGGCATAAGAAGAGGATTATTCAGTAAATGGCCACAAGTCAGCAAGCCTAAACTGAGACAATGGTTTAAAAAGTGGGCTACAAAGAACCTCTTGGTGCAGAAGGGAAGGCGGAGTGGAAGAAATGGAAGAATGAGTGTCAAGGACTCCTGACTCCCTGTCCACAGCTGAACTGCAGCAGCCCCCTTTCATTCATTTTTCTTTCTTTTTAAAAAAATTTATTTATTTTAGTTGGAGGCTAATTACTTTACAGTATTGTAGTGGTTTTTGCCATACTGAAATTTGATTTCCTTTGAAGAAGTAGTCTGCTACTGAGAAAAATATATTTGAAAATTAATTCATTAAAGGCATATGATCCATAGGTGGCAATACTAAAAAGAATCTAGGTTAATGAAGGGCCTTGCATGACCATCCAATGGGTCTGGACTTTAATCTTGGACAATGTGGCCAATGAATGCTGTAATTGGGTTAGTGACAGGTTCAGGTTTGCTTTCTTGGGAGGTAAGTGTAATAGCAGCAGAATGAGGAATAGTTCTCAGGGTGGGGGGTAGCACGACAGAAGCTAAGAGATCCATGAGAGTCCAGAGCAAAGGAAACGAGGATGGAGAGAAAGTCCAGTCAAGCATCTGAGTATGAGGATGAAAGAAAAGTTGACGCTGATGTCTCAGATTTGACAAAGGTGACTGGTTGAAAACAGGTGTCATAATTTCCTATTTCACAAAATATTCTTACCTTGGACAGCGTAAACCTTGCTTTTTGTGCCTGGTTTTATTTCAAATATACATGCATATAATCAATCCAAACAAAATTTATATGACTAAGTGCTATTCTTCTTGTTGGAACCAAAATTGTGGAGAATCTAAAAAACAGAGCCTATTATCCCAGCTCTTCAGTCTATTTCCCTTTCTTGTCCTCCTTCCTCATGTTTCTACCACTTTTAAGTTAAGAACAGGGACTTTGGAGTTTCAGGAACCCCATTTCTTATTACACCCACACTTTCCCAATGAATGCTAGTGCTTTCAAGGCCAGGACTGGTCTTTTGGAACTTTTGATCCCATTACTGGATCTCAGCAAATATCAGATCTTTACATGTTTGATGAATGAATGTCTGACGTCTGTCTCAAAGAAAGAAATGGCAAAAACCAATCTGCAGCATACAGTATGGTTGCCATAGTAACCGGGGGTTGACCTCCATGAAAGAAGGTGTCTGTGGACACAGGAAACTAGGGAAGAGCATAGACAGATCCACATGGACTTTAAGTACCTTTATGCACTCCCTCATTCTTCATCTCACCCACCACCCATGCCTACTAGAACCTTCGGCAATCATTGCCTGTATCACTTTGTGCTCAATTCTCTTCTACATTTTAAAGATACTCAGATATACACGCGGGTGTGTCTGTGCAATTGTCTTAATAGTAAGAATTTGTGTGGTTTCTGGGCTTGCAGGGTAGTGAAGAGTCTCTGGTCCTCATGTCTCTTGGGGTGAGGCAGTTGGAGATGCTGCTGTGGGCCTTAAACAAGCATGCTCAGAGCTTTCTAAGGAGATGCTCACGTTTCTCATTATTAATGAACCAATTAGTTAACCAGTTGAACCATCAGTCAACTTTTGGCTGTTAAGATGCTGGGATGTGAGCCTCTTGTGGATAATATGAAGATGCTTAGGACCCAAACATAAGTGCTCAAGTGAAGCTGCTCAGTCATATCCGACTCTTTGCGACCCCACGGAGCCTGCTAGGCTCCTCTGTCCATGGGATTCTCCAGGCGAGAATACTGGAGTGGGTTGCCATTTCCTTTTCCAGGGGATCTTCCTAACACAGAGATTGAACCCAGGTCTCCCACACTGAAGGCAGACTCTTTACCATCTGAGCCACCAGGGGCTCCTAACATAAGTGCTGCTCCTACCCAATAGTCTACTATGGGAACAGGTTGGTATCTGAAGGTCATATAGCCTTATGGAAGTGAAACAACAAGCACAGAGGAGCTTGCTATGTGGATGAGGGCATTGCACTGATTCCCTTGGTCCCTATAGGAGTGACTTCTTTGTTTCTTGACCAGTCGAGGAAAGAGATGTAATTTTCTCATCATCTCCATACTCAGGGTGAGCTTGGGGTTGACATTTTAACCACTTGTTTTATAAATAACAAAAGCACCTATTTGAAATTCTGCTTTCTTCGTTCTCTTTTCCTCATGCTGTGCAGGCTGCATAAAGTGCTGAACCGATAATAAAAATAAATAAATGATGACATGCATAGTGTGGTAATTAGTAGGTACACAGTTAATTAGGTAAATTAGAATCTGAATCAAAGTGGCTCGATTCAGAATTACCATCAATTCTTCACATTGCATGTGAGTTTCAGAAGACCAATCTTGCTTTTATCTGGTTTTAAATATTAGCCAGAAAGTGATAATAATGTATTATAAATAGGAGCAGTATCAAGTATTGTAGGCCCAAGTCCTAAAAAATATTTCTCTATGTTAAAGGACTCAGTATGAGAAAAAAAGAACTCAGTGTGAAACAATAAATAAATAAACGTTTTGATCGAGTACAATATTCACTTAAATTTGAAATGAGATTTATGTGAGTCTAGTATGACTCAAGTTCTCAAGAGGAGAAAAGAGATGTAATCAAATATTTACAACACAATGTCATAAGACATATAAGAGAGTTGAGCACAAAGTGATGCAGGCACAGAGTTGCTAATATCTTGAAAATAAATCTCTTTTAAAAAGAAATACAGCACAGGGAATGAAAATTATCTGTAATCTTCTCTTTCATTTTAATTTTTTTGAACAAACAAAATGCTCAATATGTACACGCGCGCGTGCGCGCACACAAACATACACGTACACATACACACACACATACATGTACACATACATGTCTAAGTGAAATTTGAAATGCCAAGAAACACTCATGACCATTGTAGGAACACCAGCTCATTCATGTCCTATTTAATAGAGAGGCTTTCAATACATCCAGATGTCACATCTGCCGACAAAAAGAGGAGGAGAGACGAAGCTAGCCAAAATGTAATTAGCAAAATCTGACTCACTCACCTCCTCTTTCAATGATGTGTCTCATCTTACAATTTATTTCATCTTTATTGACAGAGAACAGATACACTGGCAAAGTACACACCAACCTAATCAACTTGCTTTAATGTAGAAAACTCTGAGCCTCAAGACAACAACATACATGTTCTTGTACTTTACCCCATATAATGTAATCTAAGACTCAATATCATGTGATGATTTTCCTTTAATCTGAAAAGTTCCCTGACCATCCATAAAGATGACCCTTGCTCTATCTCAGAGATCTCCTGCACGTATCATGATGCAGTATTGACAAAAGACATATACAACAGAGGCTTGAGATGGTTGGATGGCATCACTGACTAGAGGGATATGAGTTTGAGCAAACTCTGGGAGATAGTGAAGGACAGGGAAGCCTGGCATGCTGCAGTCCATGGGGTCACAAAGAGTTGGACACAACTGAGCGACTGAACAAAGTAAAATAGAAAGCCATCTCATTTCCACTGACTATGACCATGATCTCTCTTCTGTTTCTAGTTCACTTGGAGAGATTTTCTAACTAAAGAACCTGCTGATGGCCACACCCAATGAGAAGGTGCTGGAAGAACCAAAATAACTTTTGGGGGAACAAATCATAGCCATCTAAATTACTCTCCTGACACAGTAATGGATCTTACAGATGAAAGGGAACAGAAGGTGTCATTTATCTTGACTTCACAAGACTTGTCGGATTTTTCTCGGTCTTTTTTGAAGAGCACAATCATAAATAATTTAGAAAATTATGACTTAGACCTCAAAAACTTTGAGCTGGACAACCACAATCTGGAAATGTGGACTTTAAAAAACACAGTTGTTTGTGTCTCTTAAGGAAGGCAATTTATCAGGGAAACGTCTTGAGTCTGGCACTACCCATAATTGATAGGAGGGACTCTTGGATAATTCAACTTCATTTAGTTCAGTTTGTTTCATTGAAATGTAACAAAGCTGAACATCACACTGAGCATGTCAGTTATGATGCTTGTACCTTAGGAGCTGGTTTGTGGTTCAGGCAGTTCTACCCCACAGAGCCTGTGAGGAGTTGAATTCTGTCCTCTCAAAAGTTCAGAATTTGAATTCCTGGCCTCCAGTAGCTAAGAACATGACTATATTTTGGAGATACAGTCATTAAGAGGTAATTAAAGTAAAATGAGGTGCACTCTAATCCAGTATGACTGCTGTCCTTCTAGAAAATTCTAACTCAGACACAAACAAAGGGAAAATGATATGAAAGCATGGGGAGAAGACGGTCATTCATTCATTAAGATGCGCTAAGGAGAGAGGACTGGAATAGATCCTTTCCTTACAGTTCTCAGAGGGAACTAGCCCTACCAGCACCTGGATCTTGGACTTCTAGTCTCTATAACTGGAAGGAGATAAATGTCTGTCATTTAAGCCATGCAGCCTGGGACTTTATTACAGCCGCCCCAGCAAACTAATACAAAGTCTTGCGCCAAGATGCAGCTCTGGGGTCCCTGGGGTGCACAGGTGGCTCTTACTGGACCAGGGATTAGCAAGTGACACAAGGGTAACTCGTGTTTAGGCTGACTGATCCTGTGGGCTGGCCGAGGACACAGCTGAGCGCCCAGCTGGACAGTGACTGAGCTGCCCAACCAGACTGGTGTGTACCAGCGTTCATGTGTGGCTACGGCAGACTCAGGGTCAAAATATAAAGAAGGTACAGCTCCACATGGAGAAAAGCGACAGCACGGGGAGGGACCATGTGGGCTCTCAGTGGAAACTGCCAAGAGGGTACTCCTCCAGGCTGCCTCAGGCTGAAATCCAAGTCCAATTCCAAACCTCGTTTAACCTTACAGTTAGCTCTGCTGGCTCTCCCCTTCTTCACCTTCTCCCCGCCTTTCTTTAAATCATTTTATATATTTTACTTATTTATTTTATGGTGCGAATACTCAAGTTCTACTCTCTTAGTTTATATAATTATAATTAAATTATGCTTTAATTATACAATACAATGTTATTCACTATAGTCACCGTGCCATACCCTTGATCCTCAGAACTTATTCATCTCAGAGCTGAAAATCTGTGCCCCTTGACCCACCCCTCCCTCTCTCCCCAAGACCCCCAGAGCTTGGCAACCACCCACTCTATTTGCTATTTCTATGAGTCTGTTGGTTTTTGTTCTTTTTAACTTTACATATAAGTCAGACTGTACAGTATTTGTTTTTCTCTGTTTTGTTTCACTCAGCGTCACGGCATCTATGTTGTCACCAATGGCAGATTTCTTTCTTCATGACGGCTGACTATATCCCAATGTATATAAATATACCACATTCACTTAGGTTGTTTCCATGTCTTGGCTATTGTGAATAACGCCACAGTGAACATGAGAGAGCAGATACTGCTTCTCGATAGTGACTTCATTTCTTTTGGATGTCTACCTAAAAGGGGTGTTGCTGGTTCATAGGCTAGTTCTACTTCTAACTTTTTGAGGAACCCCAATACTGTTTTCCACAGTGGCCGTACCAGCTCACACTCCCACCAGCAGTGCACTGCGGTTCTCTTTCCTCCACATCCTCACCAGGATTAATCACTTGTCTTTTCAACAACAGTCTTTCTAACACCTGTGAGATTATCTCTCACTCAGTTTCCTGATGATCAGTGATGTTTAACACCTTTTGTTCAAACACTTAAGTAACTACATGTCCGGAAACACTTGATCTTACACTGTTTTGAAATGGGACAAAACTGCTGTTCCAAATGATAGAAGGAGAAGCATACAAATTGAAAATGAGATTTAGTTTTGGGAGAGACCATCCTTTATTTGAGAAGAAATCTTTTCTCTCTTCCAAAAAGTGGGACCTTTTTCATTCTGCAAATATGAAAATGTTCCCGCTCACTTAACCACTTTATTCTTGAGGAAGTCTTATACTCAGTGAAATAACCAAAATGTCCTTTTTTTAGAGTGAAATAAAAATATATCTTTTAGTACTGGAAATTGAGTATAATTGTATTTTAATTATATAATACAATGTTATTCACTGTAGCCACCATGTCACACCCTTGATCCTCAGACCTTATTCATCTCACAGCTGAAAAATAATATATGTATAATATTTATTTATAATAACATATATATATATTTATAATATAGTGATGAATTATTGTTCCTCAAAGTTGGAAAATACAGCTCTTGATTTTTATCAAATATGGGTTTAACTCCAGCTCTTTAGGAAGAGCTAAATTTATAGAATTACATGTACACTTAAAGTTTCAATTTATATCGGTGTGTATGTGTGTTGGTCTTCTGTTTGCATTCTTGTCCAAGCACTGGCTTCTCCAAGATCAGGAATGGAGACTGAACTCCTGCAGTAAAGTATGCAGCCTGGACTTCTCTCCATCTTACCCTGGAAGGAAGGCTGGACATGGTGCAGCCAAAGCTGGAATGGATTATTCAGATGCTACATTTCCTGGTATTTCACACTAAAGTTAAACAGGGTAAACGGAATCCTTGCATTTATCTCTGCCTTCTCCTGAATCATGACTTTTTAATTAAAAAAAAATAGTAAAGAATAAAAAGGGCATAGAGTCACAGGGATATTTCTCTTGAGAATGGGAGAGGAGACCAAATCAAGTAAGAGACATAGAAAAAAATGTTTAAAGTGAAGCTGAAATATCAGTCTACAGTGCATGGGGGCAGGCATGGAGATGGAGGGGAAGGCATTGAGCTGGGGGCTGGGTTAAGAAGAAGTCAGCCAGTGAACACTGCTGACCCCGGACTCAGAAAGTGGAAGTGCCATGTGCTGCCAAGGCTCTCCCTCATCCTGAAGAAGGACTGTTTATTTCTGCTGAGGCTAAATCAGTTTGTGAACTCGAGAACTGTGAGTCCATTTGAGGGTCACGGAAGACAGGCTGCATGTAGAACTTGTGAATGTTTACTCCTCAGAGTGATGAGAAGCTTGGTCCCTCTCCTACTGAACTCCCACAATGTTAGCTGGTTCAACCCCTTCAGAAGGATGTTAGAGGTTATTTCTCTAAGAAAAAGGACCACCTATATGGAGAAGAGAAAAGAGAGAGAGAAATTGACACTTGGAAGTCACCCAGCAAAAAAAAAAAAAAAAAAAAAGCTGACATATTTGATGATCTTCTTATAAGATTTTATTACTTACTAATAATATGAGCAATTATTCAGACACTTGAAAAAAATCTTTCTGCATAAAAGAGGTAAAAACGGGCCATTATTTTTAAAGCATTTGGAAGACAAGGAAGTTTAAAACAACTAATTAAAAAATCCTAAGGGGTGAGAAAATATTGTGATCATGAACCAAGAATTGGATGCTATTGAAAGGAGGAACATGGTATTAGATATTAAAATTTTAATATCAGAAATGTAAAATACCAACATGAGGATCAGCAAGTACAAGGTAAGTTTAAGAAACCTCTCAGAAACTGAAACGAAAAGTTCAAGAAACAGAAAGCACAAGAGAAAATAATACATTCAAAAATCAATAAGGAAAATATCCTTGAAATAAAGGACATGAGTTTCTAGATTAAGTTGCCCACAGAGTGCCTACAAAGCAAAATGACTGATAAGAAGAATGACTGATAACATTGGAACTAATCAGAAGTGAATTCCTGTTGTTTAAGCTGCTCAATCTGGGGTTCTTTGTTACGGTAGCCCTCACATGGGAACTGGGTCATGGTGACTGTTCTGTCCAGGGCACGGGTCAGGGACACGTCCTTGCAGTTAGGTAGGCAGAGATTCGGCTGCAGGGAATTGCCACTGTCAGTCAGCTTGGGAAGAGGGTGAACCCTGGTGCAGAAAATGAGCAGCTCTTTAAATACATATAGGAGAAAAGACTTCCTTCTGGTCTGAGTTCTAAAGGATTTGGGAGAGTGGGTATGATGGCATTTGGACCCAGGACTCCTAAGTCCAGTATAAGTGAACAAGCTACTCTCGAGTGGTGTACTTCCATTTTCCCTAAGTGTTCCGTAAACTCCTCCTGAAGTTCCTGGCTGCTTCTGTTGCACTGGGAGGTCTGATCCCAAGTTTCAGAAGGCCTGACCAAGGGACGGTCAGAGTGGAACATCGGTGGAGGGACCCCCAAGGCAGGCAGCTATGCTCGGCAGAAAGCACATACAAGATCTTTAGGCTGCACAAATAGCACGGCATTTTCCATTTCTGTTAGCTGCTCATTACTCATTTGACACAACAGTTTTTCAAGCATCAGTGGATTAATCAAAGCCTTGGGAAAATATCTGATTACCTGAAACAAAATCTGACTCAAATATATAAAAAGAGCAGTTCAGGATTTTATTTAATGAGCCAAATCTCAAAACCTCCTCCATCTGTACCCATATACGTGCCTTTCATGTGTTAAATCACCTCAGTCATGTCTGACTCTTTGTGACCCCAGGGACTGCAGCCCACCAGGCTCCTCTGTCCTGGGATTCTCCAGGCAAGAATACTGGAGTGGGTTGCCATGTCCTCCTTCAGGGGATCTTCCCGATCTAGTGATCGAAACCATCTCTCTTACATCTGCTTTGCAGGTGGATTCTTTACCATTAGCACCACCTGGGAAGTCCATATGTGACTTCTATCCAATAACAACAGACAATTCTCCCTGGATGGATCTAGGAACAATACTCCACTTGTGTATTGGATACTATTCTCTGCCTGAAAGTTCCTTTCTCTCTAGAACCACTATTTCTCTCATTTCGCTCTTCTACGAATTATTTCCACTAGAACACATTCCTGCTGTAAGATCTCATTGGCTTAAGAGACTTTACTCTTGATCTCACAGTCCCTTCTGCTCTCACCCTATCCATTTCTCTTTATACTAAACTCCTGGGGGAAAGATGTCTATATTCACTAGCTCTGCCTTTTATCCACCAACCTCCCTTGAAATTATCTCAAATAGATTTTGTCCCTATTACACCACTAAAAATGACTTTGCCAAGGTCAACAAGGACCTCCTCTGATTCGACCTCTTAGCAACATTAAACACAGCTGGCTGCTTCCATGTTCTTAAAGCATTTTCTTTATTTGGTTTCCAGGACACCGCATTCTCCCAACTTTCCTATTTCAGCTCTGGCCTCACTTCTTCTAAGTCTTCTTTATTGACTCCTCCCCTTCGTTTCAGACCTCAAAATGCCAAAGTGCCCCAAGGGCTCAGTTCTTTCTATAGTAACTTCATTTTCTACATTTACTCCTTAGTTGATCTCAGACAATCCCATAGCTTTGAAAATAATCTATAAAGTGATGACTTTCAAATTTTAAGTCTCCAGCTTCAATTTGTCTTCCCAACCCCACAATGGTGTATTCTATGCTACTTAAGGCTCAATTGGAGCTGCAACCATGGGCTGAGTCAATAGAATAGCTATAATGACAATTTCCTACTATTTTCTTTCTTAAAATGAAAGGTCTTTATAATGTACCTCCCTTATTAGAGAATTTTTAATATTTTAAAATAATATCATTTTCAGAGCAGCATTCAGAGCAAAATAGTGGTATGAAAAGAAATTTTTAAGTGTTAAAGAAAAGACAAAGGTTACCTTCGTAACAAAGGAAACTTGGAGAACCATCAAATCACGCATATCCTTTGGTTACCAACTCTTCAGAAACTAAATAAGAAGGTACAGGCTTAAACCACCTCTGCAGAGACTAAGGGAGGCATGAGAGAGAGATTTCTTGATGTGAGCCCAGATGGGTCCCAGCTAGAAACGGGCCACTAGAACGGGGAGACACATTGTCCCTCCAAGCATTTACAAGACTGGGTAGGCAGCATTTTGTTCTGGAAGATGTCAAGACAACATGTCCTTCCTGCAGGGAGAAGCAGGGATTCAATGACCTCCTGAGGGCTCCACTCGGATTCATGTGCACCATTACATTACCACCATGCTTTGGTGACACAGTGCAATAAACACGTAACATTAAACCAATTCCCATCTGGAGCTATCCTGGCCTAGGCAAACTCAGTAGCTGTCAGGGTGTACACTCAAGGAGGTGTTCACATATGTGTACCTCCAGCATAGCTTATTTTATTTTATTTTAATACATAGTGCCCTTCAAGTTTCCTTTGACGTCTACTGCAAATAACAGGTTTTAGCACATCAGGTGATATTTTGCTTCCTGAAGCATTTAAATTAATTTTCTATTACCAATGCAAATGTGTACTTTCCAATTTACCCGCTGCACAATAAAACCTAATTTAAAGCAATTAATGTTCATTAATGGCCCCATCTGCATGTTTATCGCTTTATCCTTAAATACTAGAGACATGGTATCCATATTTTATTGCTCACTTCTTATCAGCAAGAATTCTTATCCTCAAGGGTAAATGTAAGACTAATGTGCCAGTACCTCATGTCTTTATAAGAAAACCACATTGCCTTTTTTTTTTTCCTGTAAAAATCTAGATGAACAAGTTATATGTGCATTATACCAAATGTACCTAATACCGAAAAAAGAGACGAGTTGTAATGATGTGCTTGCGTGGGGGCATGCATGTTCAGTCACTTCAGTCATGTCCAATTCTTTGTGACCCTATGAACTGTCATATGCCAGGCTCCTCTGTCCATGGGATTCTCCAGGCAAGAATACTGGAGTGGGTTGCTATGCCCTCCTCCAGGGGATCTTCCCAAAACAGGGATGGAACCCCTGTCTCCTACCTTGCCGGCAGATTCTTACTGCTGAGCCACCTGGGAAGCCCAACGATGCGCTTAGCTCCCTCCATTGTCTTCCTTTCCCCCCTAGAACTGGTGTGACAGAGTAGTTAAATGTGCTCAGCGTAGTCCTGAAAGGATTTTGCCAGGAATGGATGGAGTGTAGCAGCAGCACTATGACCTTTTCCTACCTCGCCATCTTCAGCAGATCAGTGCCTTGTAGGAATCGACAGGCAGGAGTGGATCTTATGACGTCGCAGAGCACTCTGAGCATGCGCCTGGCATGCTCTGCCACTTTACTAGTTGGTTTAGCTGTTCCGCTGAGGACACTAACCTACCTTTCTGAGTATCTGTTTTCTCAACCCGCCCGATCAGGTTCTTCTCAGGACTGAATAAGGTTGTATGCTACAGGATAAACTCATATCGTGATTAACAGGGTAATATCCAATGGTCCACACTTCCTGGATTCAAATCCTGCCTTCCTCTCTCCTGGTCTGTGAATATGTATGAACCTCTCTGTGCCTAGGTTTTCTCATCTATAAAAGAGGCATCATAACAGCATCTTATCTTTTTTACAAGAGCCCCATCATAGCAAGGGTTCTTATAAAAATTAGAATGAGTTCATACCTATAAATAGCTTAAAACAGAGCCTGACAAATAGTAAAGACTTGGTGAACGTTAAGAAAAAACACAGTAGGTACTTTGGAGACCGCAGCTATTTTTATTAAAGGCTTTTCCCTAAAGTCACAGTCTGTGGTGCTAAAATGAGGCTTCTGGGCTTAGAGAGGAGAATCCTGGCACAAGGGAACGTGCAGGTGGCTGGTTTCGCTACCCCCACCCCGTTCTAGAGGAAGGCATAGCAACTACCTCTTCTGTGACACACATGTCTAGGGCCCTGACTGCCAAATGCATATAGAGTTCTTGAAACAGAGAGAGAAGGAAAAAAAAAAACACAGAAAAAAAAGCTGAAAGTAAATAATATGTTTACACTATTGTAAGAAAAAAGCAAATGAGTTTGGATGGGATTTTTTTAAATAATGTTGCTTAACCAAGACAACTCATCTGATTTCTCTATTCCTAAAAAAAAAAAAAAAAAGTTAATAAATGTTTCCACACGTGTGATTTCAGTGAAATTTACATTTATGAGTCATTATCATTTTGGTGGAAGGCAAAATGATGTTCAGCTTGTCACTAGAGGGGCAGATGGAGATAGAGTTTAGGAAGTTGACACGCTAGCTGACAGAAATGAGTATAATTTACGTTCCAGCCAGCCCAATGGCAAGCAATTATCTCTGAACCAGGATAACAAATGTGCTTTTTTATCCTCAAAAAGTTGACATGCATTATAGAAGTTTCCAGAAGGCATATTTCCTGTAAAGAAGCAACTGCTTCTGTATTCAACATTCAGTACAAGAGTATAATTGGATACTGACCCTTTCAGAAGATTTTGTTACAAGTTAAAGTTGGATATTAAGAGAATAGAAAAATCTACCTGGAGTTGTCTGCTACTTTCTATTTACTATTTGACTGTTTAAATATTGCCTTACAAACATACTTTTACTTCATATTCAATACCATTGATGGATTTGGGCTTTAGCAAAATACAAATTGCTTTATGCACGATCCATAGTCATACTATTTTATGAGGATCATAAATAAAACAAATAAAAGTGGGAATTTAATGTTTATCGTGGTTTAAAAACCCTCTTAGTAGGAGAAAGACATTTTTGATTCCATGATTAGCTGACACCTACATAAGAAAAAAACACAAAAATTGGCAAATACACTGGTGTAATTCATCATAGATGACATAATTAAAATGTATTAATTTAAACATTAAGACAATTTAAATGTCTTTTGGTGTGAATTTTGAATGTTTTGACTCAACTTTATTCTACATAAAAAAGCCACTGAACTAGATGCACTGTCTTATCTACAAATTACACATCTTGAAACAGGATGAAATATTTATATGAATTACTTTCATTTACTTATTTTCATCAAGGCATAAAATATAGCTACTATTTGATAAAAAGTAAAATTCTGAAAATTAACTTACACAGAAAGATCAGAAATGTGCATCCACAGCCTGTTAGAAATGGAAATGACCATAGTAATTATCTAGTTCAAATCCCTTATTTTAGAAATAAGGAAGCTGAAGTTAAAAATATTGTAACATTCTAACCATGGTATTAAATAACAGCAATGGTAAAGAAAAAAATGAAACTATCTTCAGCCCTTTGAAAATTAACCATAACTACTTTTAAATTGTATTTATTTTAATTGGAGGCTAATTACTATAACAGTATTAAAATCTTAATTTAATAAAAATATTGGAAATAAAGCAGTATTAGGAAAAAATCAATATATAAAGTAGATATATAATGAGACCCTACTGTATAGCTCAGGGAACTCTTCTCAGTGCCCTGTGTTGGTCTAAATGGGAAGGAAATCCAAAAAAGGAGGAGATATATGTACATATAGAGTTGATTCATTTTTCTGTACAGTAGAAACCAACATAACATTGCAAAGTGACTATGATCCAATAAAAATTAATTTAAAAAGAAACAAATCAGCATGAATTAACGTAGTTCAATGAATTGATGGTAATACACCTGCAATGCAGGAGACCTGGGTTTGATCCCTGGGTCAGGAAGATCCACTGGGGAAGGGAATGGCAATCCATTCCAGTATTCTTGCCTGGAAAATTCCTTGGACAAAGGAGCCTGGCAGGGGGGTTGCAAAGAGTCAGACATGACTGAGCGATTGCATATGCATACACTAAGGTATATTTTTACATGCCATAAAATCTACCCATTTTATATGCAAAATTAAATAATTTTTCTAAATTTTTACAGTTGGCAGCCATCACCACAAGACAGTTTTAGACCATTTCCATTACTCCAAAAAATTCCCTTGAGCCTGTTTGCACTCAATCCTGCTTTAACCCCCAAACCCAGGCAACCACTGATGTACTATCTGTCTCAATAAATCTGACTTTTCTGGACATCTCATATAAATGGAATCAAAGAATACAAAGATTTGTTTTTTTGTGTGGCTTCTTTCACTTAGGATAATGATTTTGTGGTTCATTCATGCTGTACAATATATTGGAATTTTGTTCCTTTTTATATTGCTGAATAGAATTTAATTATATGGCTATACCACATTTTAAAACTCATAGGCATTTTAATTGTTTCCAGTTTGGGACTATTATGAATAATGCTGCTGTGAACATTTATGTACAATTCTTTGTGTGGGCATATATTTTTATTTCTCTTGTGTAGATTCCTAGAAGTGGAATTTGGAATTACAAGGGTATGTGGTAAGGTTATGCACATTTTTAGGAAACTGCCAAAATGATTTTCAAAGTAGATGCATCATTGTGTATTCCCACCCGAATGTAGGTGTCAAATGTGTTTCTGTGTCTACTGAGATGGTCCTATGCTTTCTGTTGTTTCTTCTCTTTATGTGGTTATTATACTGATTGATTTTCAGATATAAACCAACTTGCATTCCTAAAATAAATCTCACAGGCTCATGGTACATAACCCCTTTTACATGCTGCTGAATTTGTTAATATTTGTTAAGGAGTTTGCATCTATCTTTATAAGGGAGGTTTGTCTATAGTTTTCTTTTCCCGTGATGTTTTTATCTGGCTTTGACATCAGGGTAAATCTGGCCTGATAAAAAATTAGGTAAGAAGTGTTCCATTTTCATCCATTTTCTGTTTGTCAAAACTGATATTTCTTCTTTAAATATTTGATAGAATGCACTAATTAAGACATGAGGGGCTGGGCTTTTGTCTATGGGATGATTTTAAATTACTAATTAAATTTCTTTACTTGTTCTGGTCTTTTCTGATTCTCTATTTCTTCTTGAATCCACTTTGGTAATTTGTAAACATTTTTTTTTCTATTCTGATCTTTATTGTTCCCTTCCTTCTGCTTACTTTCAACTTGGCTTGCTGTTTTCTTTTTTGGTATTTTAAGGTGAAAGCTTAGGTTACATTGGGATTAGAAACTTTCTTTGGTGTTATAAGCATTTAGAGTTGTAAATATTCCTCTATGTGTTGCTTTGGTTGCATTCCATAATTTACATCTGTTTTGTTTTAGTCTTCATTCAATTCCAAATATGTTTTTATTCCTTTTTGGTTTCTTCTTTGACCCATCGGTTATTTAGAAGTATCTTAGTCTCGAAATATTTGGCGCAGATTTCTTTCTGTTTTAGATCTGCAATTTAATTATTTTGTGGTCAGAAAACAGACATTGCATAATTTAAGTTAAAAAATGTACTGAGAATTATTGAATGGCTCAGCACACAGCCTGTTGAGTTACTTCTTATATCAGTTATTGAAGTGGATTATTGAAATCCCCAACTATTACTTTTTTAATTGTCTATTTCTCCTTTCAGTTCTGTTGGTTTTTGCTTCAAGCATTTGAGTTTCTATTATTAGGTGCATATACATTTATAATCGTGATATCTTTCTGATGTATTGACTCTTTTGACATTATGAAATATCTTCTTTGTTTCTATAATATTACTATATTAAAATTTGTTCGATATTACTATAACTACTCCAGACCCGTAATCATTATTGTTTCATGGTATATCCTTTTCCAATCTTTACTTTCAAGCTATTTATGTCTGCATCTCTTCTAGACAGCATACAGACATCACAAAACAGCAAAAAAAAAAAAAAATTGGATTTTTTTTTCTCTCCTTAATTAGCACCTTACAGGTTTAAATTACAAAGCCAGTAAAGACACCATCTACCCTACACAAGCAATTGTAAGGTTAGGTAATGAGACACAGTTTTAGCACTGTATTCTTAGGAAAATTTGCATACTGTTTCTTTTAGATAACTTTTCCATTTGGAAATAAGTGTTTAACTGTTCCTGGAGATCAGATATGGCTTATCTGAGTTTCTAGTCATTTCTTGTCTTCTTTCTCTGTGGTCTTGATGACTTCAGATATCCCATTAGCTCTAAGGATACATGGAAAACTTTAAAACATTTCACTATTTATAACTTAATATTCCTTCAAGAAGGCAGCTTTTCTTATTGCTTACAATATCATCAACCAGGTAAGGGGCTGATGCCAACAGAGGAGGTGCTTCACTTTTTAACCTTAGCAATTTTATGACCCTGTTGGGCTCTGCACCTGCCAGTTAAGATTGACTGCTTCTTTCCAGCCACTACATGTAGACACTTCATCTTCTTCTTGTTCCCAATAACACACACTCTTCTCTCAAAGTCTGCCCTTCAAAACACATATAACAATATATTGCATTCTCTGAGAATCCAATTGCATCCAATTCCCATTATTTAATATTTAGAAAATACACTGTCTTCTTGTCACTTAGGTTATTATTTCCATGGACCAACATACAACAACAGGACACTGTGTTGACTAAAATGTCCCAGAGCTGGAGCTAGTGTTCTGGTTAAGCCCATCTTTCTCTGAACCTCAGGAAGATAGGAATGAGAACTATCCAATGAGTTAAGTGTGAGGAGCAACATTTTGGAATGAACAAAGGTAGACACTTTCATACATTGGAAAAGGCAATGGCAACCAACCCACTCCAGTGTTCTTGCCTGGAGAATCCCAGGGATGGGGGAGCCTGGTGGGCTGCCATCTATGGGGTCGCAGAGTCGGACATGACTGAAGTGACAGCAGCAGCAGCAGCAGACACATCTTTGTTGATTTCCACCTTGGATAGGCTCAAGATGGCAAAGTCATCGTGTCTCCTACAGACAATTCTAGAATGTCAACCATTCATCTGCAATGTCATTGCTGAAATTGCTAGTGTCCAAGCAATGTGAAATTATTTGACTCCAACCATGGTAAACTAAAGGACTGTTTTATTCTTAACATTTCCCCAGGTCTTTGAATTTATATCTGAGACACCTTTATTAATTTTTGCAATCTAGGCTAACAAGTCTACCTACCATGCTTCATAAGGTAGATGACAAGGAGCACAGGAGCAGTTCCTCTTGAAACTTTAAAATAACTTATCGGATTAACCTAACAATTACAGATTTAGGGGGGACTCCAATTTTGGAGATAGGGCAAGTATTTAATATATAAAAGATTGCTACAATTTAAAATACCTGAAGACTGGAGGTGTCTTCTGAATTAGAGGCTTGTGTCAGATAAGGTCTGTGTTTTTATAAACATGCAAAAATGATTTTATGTCTGTCAAATAAGCTGGAAGGATTTTGTTTGTCAAACATTTATTACTTATCTATAGCAAAAATGTTTTATAATGGTTCACATTTTTGAAAGCATTCCCATGTCCATTAATAGGCTTTATTCTTATCATAATTCTGGGAGGTATGTTATTATACACAAATTACAGCTGAGACCCATTCTGCACAGTTATTAAGGGGAAGAATCTTGATTGGAATTCAGTACTTCTGATGTTGTATTGAATAATATATTTCACACTATACAACAGAGGTCTCTTCATTAAAAATTTAATTTCCTTGCTAGTCTTACCACGCAGGTATGGAACAAGGGTACATATGTTTCAGTATATGTAAGAAAAAATAAATTTAGTAATTGAGTTCAAAGGCCATTAGGGAATTAAGTAAATTTTAGTGCATCTACAAATTAAATCCTACTTATTAAAAAGTACTATGTAGAATACCTATTATCATGAGAATATAACAACAATATGTAAGCAGAGAAAATTTACCAAAGACTGTGTAAACAGAATAGATAGTTCAGAGGTAGGTGCACACATATAGAGTAAATTGCTTTATGACAAAAGTGCCAAAAATTCAGTAGGAAGAGAATTTATTTATGGTGTGATTTATGGTGGGCTATTGTACATCATCTTGAGAAATCATGGGTGGGAAACATTACTGGAGAATGAATTACTAATCCCATTAATGTTCTGCTTTGCATATTACTCTTTTTTGGAAGAACAAAAATCAATTTATTCAGTATATAACTTTAAACTGTACCTGGCATCTAGGTCCATGACCATAATTTACTTTTCTTGCATTTCAAAAAATATCACATGACCTGGTAGCTCAGTGGTAAAGAAATCTGTCTGCCAATGCAGGAGATGAAAATGACTCAGGTTCAATCCCTGGACTGGGAAGATCCCCTGGAGAAGGAAATGGCAACCCATTCCAGCATTCTTGCCTGGGAAATCCCATGGACAGAGGAGCCTGGTGGGCTACAAGTCCATGGGGTCACAAAAGAATCAGATATGACTTAGTGATTAAACAACAACTGTTAACAATGCTTTTTTCAGAGGTTCAAAGACAAGCTTCACCATTCGCTTAGTTTATGAACAAAGACATAGAAATATTAGTCTAATTTGGAAGCTCTTCAGGGAATTATACCTATAGATATGTTTCATACATTATCTGATTTTCTCTTGGCAACCAAAGATTCTGAATTATAATTAAACCAAAGACTCATCATCATAACAGTGAAAATGAGTGAGATCTTTCACCACCAAAAACTATGCTCAGCTCATTCCTTTGTTCTTGATATGTGAGTTCTCCTCTCAGAAGATATAAAGAGACTTGAGCAGCCTGATAGAAGATGGACAAGGAAACAAGGTCAGGAGACACATCTCCACTCTGTCACTTTGTGGCTTAATTTTTTTGTCTTTTTCCCCCAGCCATTCGTACCCAACTTCCAGAGACAAAATGCATATCCAGTGAATATGGAAGGGGAAAGATCTACAGGTTTTTGGCAGAGTTTCATTTTACTCTTTATCATCAATGCCTCACTTCCCACAGCACTGGCTCTAGTAATACTCAGCATACAAGCAGAATTTTCTTCGTGGGGATGGCTCACCACAGAGGGTCTTTGAACCATCTTCTACATGAAGTAATAGTTCTTTTATACAGGCTTCCAAGAAGACTGATTATTGGGGGATAGATACAAATGAAAACGCCGAAGCAAAAATCAGTAGTCCTCCCTTTGACAGCTCCCCTTCCTTTGACATGAGTTTTGACTAAGAATTTAAAATGATGATGTTTTCTATTGCATTTATCCTTCTGGACATAAGCCATAATCATGTGCATGTCAAGCACTTTTGTATTCCCCGTTGAACTTGACTTTGAAACTCATTTTCTGACATATATGAAATGTCCCCTGATTTAGTCTCCTTAAGACAAAGTGACCATCCACCTGCGTCAGGGATGGGCTCATGGTTTCTCGAGTCCCTGCCAGCATGAATGTGTGGGGGTTTTTTTTGTTGTTGTTGTTGTTGAGAAATTGGGTTGAACTGAAAAGCACAAAGTAAGGAAGTAAGATGGTCATTTTATTTTTTCCTGTCAGATACTGGCAGAGAAAAAAATATAAACTTAACAATGTCCTAAGGGCTCAGGTGATATTTGCTATCCACTGATAAACACCTCAAAAAAAAAATAACAAAAATTGCTGGTAAGCCAGCCAAGACAGCCAAAAATTTCCTTCAACTCTTGATGGGGGAGGAAAAAACCAAACTAATTCTAACCTTGTCAAATTAAATAATCACTTCACACAGGTTAACTCTATTTCTTTTTTTCTAATAATGATGGTTTTTAGAATAGGCATATCTAAGCATGTATAAAAGATAAAGATGAGATGGATGTTCTTATACTAATGATTAAAAATAAGCCACAGAGAGGCTGGTTCCTACAGATTTGATTTGTTTCAATTAGGATATTTCTTTTTTGCAAGTGGCATTTTTACAAACAAAAATTGCAAAAGGCTTTATCCATAACCTACTATCTAGTCTGTTAAATGGGAAAGAATGAAAGATAAGAATTAAATCCACAGTGAACAGACAATTGGGTTTTCTAAAACTCTTGGTTCAAGATCCGTGTGAGTAAAGAAGTGAAGCTCCCCTGCCTTTGCATTCACCTCAGGAAAGATTTTAGCAAATACAAGATCCCGAATAGTACTGACATTTAAAAAACTTGCTCAAAGCATTTCTATTTTCTTGCAGAGCAAACAGCCAACCATCAAAGTCTGGTCATCAATTCATTGACAATTACTCTGATGTGACTGGAATTTTGTGACACTGCAAGAAAATCTGTCCCATTTCCTTTACCAGCATTGCTTTCTTTTTAAAGAGGCATTTCTTAAAAACAACCAAGTAGGAGGACGAAGATGGCCCTGCAATGCCTTTTAAAATTTACAGTTTTAGAGTAATTACGAGTGTTATCGCTGACTGCAGCAATATTTCCAGAAACTGTGCCCCCACAGTTCCTCAAAGACTGGAGGCATAATTCACATCAAAGGTTACTAAGCATCTCTTTGACTGAATTTAGCCTTCCCTTCAAAGAAAGATACAGAACAATTTGTCCTAATGCACTATACAATCAAGAACAAACAGGTGAGATGCTTTCAAACCATAAGGCTATATATCAACAATTCAATATGAAGTCATGATGGCTATTTTACCCATCAGCTTCTTTTACTATGTGTACCAAGTACATCAAAGCAGAGTCATATCTTAAAGATGAAGAATGAGGAAGCAAAAGATAGACAAACAGAGGGGGAAGGAAGAGAGAGAAGGACAGGAGGGAAGGGAGGGAGAGAAATGGGTAGAGAAGAGATGGAATAGAGAGAAAGGCAAAGAAACAAAAAGCGTGTTCGAGCCTCTCTTCCATAGATGCGGAGACCATAGGTGGAGAGGATGACGTGAAGACTGACTGGCGGGGAGCGGATTATCTGAGTTTGAATGAGGGGTATTAGATTTACACACAGAAGAGCATCCAGCATGTCCCAGCACTACCTTTCCCAAAGCTCCAAAGGGTCTAATCTCTTCCTGGAAAGACAGCTGCTCCCCAAGATGAAAAGAGCTAGGAATGAAGAAGGGGGCTGGCCCAACAGGCACAGTGTCGGAACATCTGTGACCAAGGGATGGAGGCAGCAGTTGGGAAAATGCCATACTGGTCCCCATGGAGAGAAATACGGGAGACTATCAGCTCCCAACGTGTTGTTCCCTGTACCCACACCACTCGGGCATTACTGCTTTTACTCACGTGGTCTGCAGCCAGGACACCATCTTGTCTGTCTTTCCTGCTACTTAACATGAGGACTTTCTTGATACATTTAGCTTAAGGGAAGGTGATAGTAAGCTTCTCTTATTGGACTGTATATCAAATTTTCTATATACATTGGACTGTCTACCAAATATAAAATTGTTTATTTTATATAAGTGTGTGTATATATGCATGCACGCAAATATATATGAATACAGTTGTTCAGTGGTGTCCAACTTTTTGCAACACCATGGACCGTAGCCCACCAGGCTCCTCTGCCCATGGGACTTTCCAGGCAAGAGCACTGGAGTGGGCTGCCATTTCCTACTCCAGGGACAAATATATATACAGACACACATATATACACACATACATACAAATAAGCATGTATATATTTTATATATATATATATACACCACTTGCATACATACAAATGAATTTATATAGAGAGATATAGATATATATAATCAGTTCAGTTCAGTTGCTCAGTCGTGTCCGACTCTTTGCAACCCCATGAATCACGGCACGCCAGGCCTCCCTGTCCATCACCAACTCCAGGAGTTCACTCAGACTCACGTCCATTGAGTCAGTGATGCCATCCAGCCATCTCATCCTCATTCGTCCCCTTCTCCTCCTGCCCCCAATCCCTCCCAGCATCAAAGTCTTTTCCAATGAGTCAACACTTCACATGAGGTAGCCAAAGTACTGGAGTTTCAGCTTCAGCATCATTCCTTCCAAAGAAATCCCAGGGTTGATCTCCTTCAGAATGGACTGGTTTGATCTCCTTGCAGTCCAAGGGACTCTCAAGAGTCTTCTCCAACACCACAGTTCAAAAGCATCAATTCTTCAGCGCTCAGCCTTCTTCACCATCCAACTCTCACATCCATACATGACCACAGGAAAAACCATAGCCTTGACTAGACGGACCTTTGTTGGCAAAGTAATGTCTCTGCTTTTCAATATGCCATATATATATTATATAATATACTAATATAATATATATATAATAGTAGAATTTAATTATACATGTAATTATTTTGTTGTTGTTCAGTCACTAAGCCATGTCCAACTCTTTGTGACCCCATGGACTGCAGTGCACCAGGCTTCCCTGTCCTTCACTATCTCCAGGAGTTTGCTCAAACTCATGTCCATTGAGTTGGTGATATATATATAAATATATATATATGTATACATACATATATATATGTCTGAGACTAGATACAAGGTATTAAGCTTCTACATATCTGATACATGTCATGACAGCAATGTATAGCATTGTATGTCATGACAAATATGAATTATGAGTGCATTCATTCATTCCACAAAAGTTTACTAAAGATTTTGTTATGAGCAAAGAATTGAACCACGTACTTCAGAGATAAGAGAGTCAAGGAGAATATGGTTTCCATAGTTCAAATGAGTTTCAAACTTCATTAAGGAAAAGTCATGTGAACAACTCATTGAGCACTGAAGAGTATGAAGCCAGTGTCCTGATACAGACAAAACCTGAGGCTGAGAAGAACTAAAGAAAGAAGGGATTTTCATTGTATGATCTCAGGGTGGAAGGGTACAAGGAAATGTCTCTTGAAGGAGATATTTTAGAGTTCATTTTAACAGTTGGAGAAGGAGTAAGAGTTCTGCAAGCCAGTAGAAAAATGTGAGCAGGGCTCTGCCAGAAGGAGGGGACACCATTCCGAGGAATCGCATGGAGGTTCACCCACCTGGAGAGAAAGCGGCAGCAAGGAAGCCATGCCAGGGACAAGGCAGTCTATGATGTGGACACCGTGTTGAATCTAAGTCAGAAGATGGGGCAATTATTGATTCGGTCAGGGGTGATAATGGGGAAGACAAGGCATTTTAACTAAGTATTAAACAATAAATATGGCTTCTATAGTCAGAAGTGGGATGGAAAAAAAAAAAAAACATTCCAGAAGAACAGGATGGCATTAGGAAATGAATGTAGATAAGATCATATTCTGGACTTAGGGATTGGTGAAAGTACAATTAGGACAAGAAACTTTGCTCATTCCTGGCACATGCTAGTGAAAGCCACTCAGTTGGGCCTGACTCTGCCACCCCATGGACTGTGGCCCACCAGGCTCCTCTGTCTATGGGATTCTCCAGGCAAGAATACTGGAGTGGGTTGCCATTTCCTCCTCCAGGGGATCTTCCAGATCCAGTAATCGAACCCACATCTCTTGCATCTCCTGCATTGACAGGTAGGTTCTCTACCACTAGTGCCACCTGGGAAGCCCCAGTCACCAGTGAGGAGGGGCTAAAGGATTTTCAAAGGCAAAAGTGACAGGACCAGCACTGTGAGTGACATAAAGGATGGATTAGAGAAGAAGTAGCAGAAAGAATATCCTATCACTGCACCGCAGACTCAAATTAACAGGGATTTAGGTAACAGTAGGAATTGAATAGATAGAGATAGAATGACTTTGAAAACATCAGAAAGGTAGAACTATCTACTGCTATTACATAGCTTTCCCAGACCAACCCACCCAAAAGAACACAGTGTTGCAAGCCAATAAATATATACCGCAAGCTCTCTAGGCTTATTTTGGCCGTGGTTTAGGTCCATACACTTTATTTCCCCGCTAGCGTTATTCTCATATTTTGGTCTTCTGCCCTATTAGCTCAATTGCCTGTTTCCAGGCAAGTTTCTACATCTCTCTTGGACTTAAAATAAGTTCTACTTCCCCAATTTGTAATTCAGCATTCATTTTTGTATTCTTTCTGTTCCTGGTTACTTCAGGTAAGTGTATCCCTCATGCCAGCCTCAGCCTTTGGACCCAAACCCCAAAGGTGGCCTACTTGTTCAGGACCTACTGTATTTCTTGAGCCCCCTGGAGTTAGATCCACCAAGGAAGGAGTTAGTAGAGGAGGACTTCTGTATAGAGTAGATGTGGGAAGGAAATAAAAGTCAAAAATCAATTGCCTTATAAGGCAGGTCATTCCGTTATAGATACTTCTAGAGCTTCCACTATAAGCCAACCATGGCTCTTCATGCTTGATACTAAGGAGAGAACAAAACAATCAACATTCATTTTTTTGTGTAACTTGATTTCTAAGTGGGAGAGCCAATAAATTCATGAGAAATGTGATAATATATATAAAAGATGGAGCCTGTTTGAAGATGCTAAGCGCTATGGGAAAAGTAGAGCCAGGTATGGGGGAGTCAGTACTGAAGGCAGAAGAAGTGGGCCAGTAGGATGTGACATTGTGTCAGGCTGGCAGCCCTCATTGAGGAGGGCTGAATAGAAGATGGAGGTAACTGGCCAAGGAAGTGTCTAGGGGAAGAACATTCCAGGTAGGAATAATAGGAACATGTCTAGTGAGTTCTGCAAACAGCAAGGACACCAGGATATCTCCTTCATGGTAAGTAAAAGAGAGTCTTACAGGACATGAAATCATAGTAAATCTGGAGAAAATCTTGTAGGTTTTTATAAGCCATTGTGAGGACTTTGGTTTTCACTAGGCAGCATTAGCACATTTGAGTCAAGTAACCTGACCTGCCTGATAATTTTAGGGATTACTCTAATGGTACATTGAAGAAAAAAAGGAACTGTGAATAGAAACAGAGAGATCAGTGAGGAGGCTTCTGCAGCCACCCAAGTGAGACATGACAACGGTCGCATCAGGAGGCAGCAATAGAGACTGTGAGCAGTGAGCAGAATTGAGATGTATGTCAGGGTAGAAGCAACAGGATTTCTCCCTGATGAGTTGGATAGAGAGAGGGAATGGACGGAGAGTGAAAGGGTTTTGTTGCCCAAACAATTAAAACATGAAGTTGCTATAAAACCTGAGGGAGAGAAGAGAGTGGCTGGAGCAGATTTGTGCTGATAATTGGGACTGCAGCTCAGCACATGTGGAGCAAAAGATGTCTAATAGATACCAAAGGAGATGTTCAAAAGGCGGTTGGATGTAGAGGTCTACAGAGGGGTCTGAGTTGGAGGTATAAATTGGAACATGCTCACATATAAGCTGCATAGAAAATAATAAGACAGGATGAAATTACCAAAGGAATAAGTGAAAAGCAGAGGACCAAGGACAGGATTCAGAGGCACTCAACACCAAGAGATTGAACAGAATAATGGTGCCATCCCTAAGAGCATAAGAGAAAGCCTCAGTGTTGTGAGACATGGCCAATTCAATAAATGAGTTTCATTTTGTACGTGCTGTGTTTAAGCTGAACTTTGAAATTCAGGTGACCGCTAATGACGTGCTGATAAATATTTAACAACTGACTCCAGCAGAGGGGAGTATAATTTGCAGCATTTGCCAAATTCACCAATGTAAATATTCCCATCATGGCTGATTGTAAGCTACCAACCAGAAGTCACAACATTTAGTGGCAGCTGGAAACATAGGGCTAAGACTCAACACAACAATTTATTAAATGTTTTTGAATGTTTTTCTTCTCTTGTACAGTATTCTGGACATCCTACCAGTTATTTGGCCTACTAGGTTTTTGTTTTGCTTTCTGTTCCACATAATAGCATCTGATGTTGGTAAAAAAAAAGAAATGAATATTTTAAAGTATAGAGTGTTGTGAGTTTTGGAATTTGTGGACACAGATTTAGGAGATCACCATTCATCAGTAAAATATTTTTTAAAACTTTTAAATTTTGTGACATCATCTCTAGGGAAGGGAAATTAAAGTCATCGGAAAGAATGAAATCTGCAGAGAATAAACAGGAAAAAACTAGAGCCAAGATGTAAGAAAATGTCCATAGTAAGGGGCTCAGGAGGGTTTCAAGTGAAGAAAGCAAGTTAAGACGATAAATTCTAGGGATTTCCCTGGTGGTCCGGTGGTTAAGAATTCGCTTGCCAATGCAGGGGCGTGGGTTCAGTCCCTGGTCTGGGACGATCCCACACGCTGCAGGGCAATGAAGCCTGTGCATCACGACTGCTGAAGCTCACATGCCTATGCTTTGCAACAGGAGAAGCCACTGCAACGAAGAGTAGCCGCCACTCGCCGCAACCAGAAAAAGCCTGTGAGCAGTGACGAAGACTCGGCACAGACATAAGGAAGTCAATAAATAAGAAGCTATATGCTAGATGAATTTTTCAAGCTAGCATCATTTTGCTACTGTTACCAAGTAGCTTTTTTCCCTTTCTCTCTACATATCTTCCCTGATAGGTGAAAGTATATCAGATACAGACAAGAATTTTTCCTTTTAGCCTCTCATAGAATAGACACAAGTTCTTCACCATACCTATATAAGGATTTCAGTTTGAATCTAAGAAAAAAATATACCACTTTCAGCTTTCCTTAAAATGAATGTCATCAAGACGTTTAAATACTCCAACACATACATTATTTAGACTTTCCAAATGGTTAATGTGGTTTCCTACTACTACTACTAAGTCACTTCAGTCGTATCCGACTCTATGTGACCCCATAGACGGCAGCCCACCAGGCTCCCCCATCCCTGGGATTCTCCAGCGAAGAACACTAGAGTGGATTGCCATTTCCTTCCCCAATGCATGAAAGTGAAAAGGGAAAGCGAAGTCGCTCAGTCGTGTCCGACTCTTAGCGACCCCATGGACCGCACCCTACCAGGCTCCTCCATCCATGGGATTGTCCAGGCAAGAGTACTGGAGTGGGGTGCCATTGCCTTCTCTAGATGTGCTCAAAAACAGCTTTTTAAAGGTTATTTGTCATTTGTTACAAGGCATTGCACTGAATAGCCAACAGACCTGTTGTACTGATAAACACTAAGAAAAGCCACTAGAAAAAAAGGTGGTATCTAGATAATTTGTTTGTGTGTGTGTGTGTGTGTGTGTGCAATTTACTTCATTAAAGAAAGAATCAAATGATTGTTAATTTTTCATTATTTAGATATGAATCATGCTGTGGATAACTAGACATTTGTTATAATAATCAGATGTATGAGACAACTTTTTAAAAGCTCTATTTAGCTTTGGGGTACAGCATATGTGTACTAATCCTGTTTCTAAAAATTTTCAGGACAGTCTCACTGTCCTCATAAATGTATTTGTAATTGTCAACAATTTTTTCATTTGAAAAACATTAACACTGTTAGCAGATCTGCATTGGGTGAAATTAAATTTAGGTTCCACCCCCAGTGTCTGCCAGAGGGTAGAAAAGCCTACCCAAATCTAAGAATTCTACTATGTGGTGGAAAAGCTATTAGAAACCTAGCCACCATCTCTCTGGGTCTGCACTCCTAGGATGGCTCAGCCTATGATCGTGCTAAACGTTTTCTCAAATCACCACTGAATTTCTATCCTAGTTCTTAACAGAAGCTCTGATTCATAAGGGTTCTATGTTCTCAGGACATTGAAATTATGACTTAAAAAGGAAAAAAAGGCAACAAAAAACATGTTATTGTATTTTTCCTGGTTTGAAAAATCAAGTTGAAGACAGTGACCCTCTTCCAAAAGACAAGATCATTTCCTCACAGTTTGGGGTCCTTGAGCAATGTCCCTCAGGGCCCATACATGAAATGAGGACAATACGGAGACCCACGCGTTCATATAATTGATCCACTTTCATCCACATAAAGGGATGAGAAAGCCTCAAATTATTAACAGTCGAGTGCTTTTACAGCTCCCACCTACCACACACTTACTGCTTTCAGATTTCTCCTAATTGAATTACCGAGAGCAGACCAAATGACCTTAGTTGTCCAAGCACTATTTATCACATTTTATTTTACATGAATTTCATTATTAAAGGAACATATTCTCTAACTCCATTTTCCATCTTCTCGTAATTATATCTGTGTCGCCCTAAGTTTTCTCTGACTTCTCTTTTCAAGAAACAACTATTAACTTTCAATAAAGTAGTGACCTTGTTTGAATGACTTTGTCCCCTCAGGTGACCTTGAGGCAAAAATTACAGAAGTATCAGCTGGGAAGTTTGCGCGCATTCTGCAAAGTATGAAAAGGGTAAGAGCTCTTCATCTTGCAGCACCAGGACTCATCATGGAAAGACACATAAATAGAAAGGGCAAATTCCAGTGACATGCATCCAATAAACTGGAGACTCTTGTCACAGTAAAAGCCAATTCAGCAGTTTATAATCACAATGTATAACGTGGTTACATTATTTATTTTTTACTCTCTAAGGCATTTTACTATTGTTTCTCTGTGTCATCCTTTGCATCATTGAAAATCTAACTTTTATCTGCTACGAGATCATCTTTCTGAGCTTGTTGACTTTCACTTCGGCTGTTAGTAACAAGTCCTTTTTGAAATGACATTCCATCAAGAATCACAGATTTTGAAAAATCTGAAAGGTCACTTTGTTCCAAGTAGTGAAAGTGAAAGTGTTAGTTGCTTAGTTGCGGCCGACTCGTTGTGATCCCATAGACTGTGGCCAACCAGGCGACTCTGTCCATGGGATTTTCTAGGCAAGAACACTGGAGTGGGTGGCCATTTCCTTCTACAGGGGATCTTTCCCGACTCAGGGATCAAACCTGGGTCTCCCACATTGCAGGTAGACTCTACCGTCTGAGCCACCAGGGAAGCCTGTTCCACGTAGACCATCATACAAAATAAACTAGAAGAGAAATAAACTATGTTTGTTTTTAAACTTTTTGCAAGTACAACAAACTCCAGAACTTCTCTTAGCAATATGCCTGGCATTTCATCCCTTTTAGGCAGGCAAATGGAATCCAAATTCTCTTGCCTGAATTGGAGTTAATTTTAAAACCAACAATCAATGTGAATCATCATTTTTCAATATACTAATTTATGAACTAAAGGAGTGTATTTGACACGTATTGCATTGGTATCAACAGAGTGTCCACACTAAGTGATTTCTATATTAAACGGGCTTGGATTTTTCACATAACATGAATCCTATAACTAAAGTGTATGATAAGGACAAACACACTTGTGGATATTTTCACATGTTCAGGTATTCTCACCTCAATATTGTATTTCACATAAATGGAATATGTGAGGTAGAGCAGTAACATGAAACAAACACTGGACTAAAGGGAACATGGGTATAGAGTTAAGGTCCAGCTCTCTGATTCATGAATTCCAGTAGACAGTCACCCAAACTCCCTGGGCCTTAGTTTCCTCATTCATGAAACTATATCTGAAGTTATATGATTCTATAGGTCCATGTCCAATACCAGATTAATATTAGGCTTTTGCTGTTTTCTCCTAAACCAAAACAAAGCAAAGCAAAACCAAACAAATACACAAACACACAGAAAATCAAAACCAACCAACTAAACAACAACAACCTCAAACGAAGACAGAAAAGGCAGAAAGAACACAGCTGGCCTTAGCTGATACCTAAGGTGGTGCTGAATTTTTCCTCTTGGCAATACTACTCTCCCAAGCACAGTGAGAGTATTTAGCAGCAGTGAGAAGTGCTACAGAGGTATTAAACCATGCTCAGCTGTGCCAAAGATGCTTGAATCCTATTAAACAATACAGTTCTTTTCTTAAAAAAAAGTCTCAGTTTTCTGAATCTCTTTACATTTTATCTCTAGTGACTAAAGCAACTATATTAGAATTGAGCAGTTAGTAAATCTGGTATAGGACTGATCCTGCTTATAAGGCAGAATCTTTCCTCTACCTAAAACAGAACTGTCTTTGAGATCATCCTTCAAATGATTGTCATTTATGGAAGCATAGTATGTCATCTCTGCAGAAGGAGCCACAGAGGGAAATCAATTCCAGGGATTTCTTTTCTGAAACATGGTTTGTCTATTTGCTGTATCAACAAGCAAACGAGATGTTTGAAAATTTTGTTTTCTTAGGTAAGATGCTCTTATGACATTACAGATCCTAAGGTACAGCCATGGCTTTCTGCTATTGATTTTCACATCCTATTAGGAGTTGGCCAGCCACATGTTATAAAGCCAGTCCTCATCACATCCCAGCAAGAATGTCAATCAGCTTTCTAGGCTGCTTCCCGTCTTTGCACACCACCCCCTGAGGCAGTGCCTTAAATCATCCCACACAAGCCCTGGCAGATCACCAAGCCCACGGGCAATGGTGAACTCCAAACTAGACCCACTGAAAAGACTAACATCTCCTGTCCACGTGATGCTCTTTCAGGCATCTCAAGGCCTTCCCTGCCTTAAAATCAAAATTCCGCTTTTCACACTGCTACTTCAAACTCCAGTAAAAAAATAAAGACAGTTTGACTCAGTATACATCTTCTTTGGAGAGAAAATATATGACCTGAAATCCATATAATCGATTAACCTGACATAATTGATTAATATAAAATCCCTTTCTGAGGACAGACATGAATGAGGAGCCCTTCCAGCAGGTGAACTGGGAATAGTAGAGACAAAGGAGGTGGAAGACACCAAACATTTTGCTTCATAATCATTTGTAATATAATGATATTCATATTATCAGGTTGTTGAGCTAATTGAGAATGATAAACACCATTAACTGAGTCTTTCAATAGTGAGAAGTAGCATCATGAAAATTTTGGTTAGGACATCCAAAAAGCCTCTCCTCTATAAAGACAGTGAGAACCCTGGTAAAAATTGTCAGAATTGACATTTTTATAACTGAAAATTTGCTATAAGCTTGCAGCAATTCATAGGGCATTTTTTTAAAAAGGATAAATGTCATTAAGAAGAGTGAGCTTTACAGTGCTTTAAATTGCCCTATTCCCACCCCCACCCCGAAAATTTTAGTGTCCTTAAAAACCAACAACCACAATCACAGCTAAAGCCAGCAGTCTGGCAGCCTTTGGAAGGGGAATAACAAGATTGGAGTATCTTCAAAGCTTCATTCCCAGAGGGTTGGCAATTGTTTGACCTGTTTTGTAGTTTCCTAAAAGATTGCACTTGCAAGGCTGTCTTTAAATGTTGTAACTTGAAGCTCACCTGATGCCAGAAGCCTTTTTCCCAGGGGTATTTGGGAAAAACAAACAAACAAAAAATATATATATATATATGTGATTCTTTAGTGCAACTCCTGAAGCAGTGGCTAATAATTGAGACAATAGGTTAACAAAAGCTTAAAAGGAAAAGATGGAGAATGAGATGCCCATAGGAGGCTTTGAAAATCCTTAATATGTTCCTGGGAATTTAGAAGCCCATGTGCATGTGTTGGGCTGTGTATCTGACCAGGACTGTCTGTGCTCAAGAGAGACTAAAGCATGCTAACCTCTGGTTAGACCTGAGGTTCTGTGCAAGCAGAAACAGGAGGCTAAGAAGCCACAGCCCAGCTGAGTGCTAAAGGTGTCATCTAGTACACACACACACACACACACACACATACACACACCCCTAGGCAAAGACTGGAGGACTAAGCAGTTCTAGGCTTTTAAGGAAGTCTTTGTTGAAGTGTTCAGTTCAGTTCAGTTCAGTCGCTCAGTCGTGTCTGACTCTTTGCGACCCCATGAATCGCAGCACACCAGGCCTCCCTGTCCATCACCAACTCCAGGAGTTCACTCGAGTCAGTGATGCCATCCAGCCATCTCATCCTCTGTCATCCCCTTCTCCTTCTGCCTCCAATCCCTCCCAGCATCAGAGTCTTTTCCAATGAGTCAACTCATTGCATGAGGTGGCCAAAGTACTGGAGTTTCAGCTTTAGCATCATTCCTTCCAAAGAACACCCAGGACTGATCTTTAGAATGGACTGGTTGGATCTCTTTGCAGTCCAAGGGACTCTCAAGAGTCCTCTCCAACACCACAGTTCAAAAGCGTCAATTCTTCAGTGCTCAGCTTTCTTCACAGTCCAACTCTCACATCCATACATGACCACAGGAAAAACCATAGCCTTGACTAGATGGACCTTTGTTGGCAAAGTAATGTCTCTGCTTTTCAATATGCTATCTAGGTTGGTCATAACTTTCCTTTCAAGGAGTAAGTGTCTTTTAATTTCATGGCTGCAGTCACCATCTGCAGTGATTTTGGAGCCCAGAAAAATAAATTCTGACACTGTTTCCACTGTTTCCCCATCTATTTCCCATGAAGTGATGGGACCAGATGCCATGATCTTCGTTTTCTGAATGTTGAGCTTTAAGCCAACTTTTTCACTCTCTTCTTTCATTTTCATCAAGGGGCTTTTAGTTCCTCTTCACTTTCTGCCATAAGGGTGGTGTCATCTGCATATCTGAGGTTATTGATATTTCTTCAGGCAGTCTTGATTCCAGCTTGTGCTTCTTCCAGCCCAGCGATTCTCATGATGTACTCTGCATATAAGTTGAAGCATTAGCTGACCATTAAGATAATTGAGCAGAGACTTCCCTGGCTACACACACAAAAGAATACAGACACTATAGAATTTGTTCAGAAAAGTCGCTAAATAAACATCACACAGCAACAGCAACAAACCCTGGGGAAGAGGGAGAATCTGATTACCAGAGTCATCATATTATATGAGGCAAAATGTTTAGTTTTCAACAAAAAATAGGAGAAATGCAAAGAAACAAGAAAGGATGGCCCATACCCACAATCAATAGAAAACGGTTTCTGAGGCTGGCCAAACATTGGGACTTAGCAATAATGAGTTTAAATTAGTTATTTCAAATATGGTCAAGGAACTAAAGGAACATGTCTAAAGATCTAAAGGAAAAAATGTGAAATAATGTTTCATCAAATAGAGTATGTTAATAAAAAGAGAGAAATTATAAAAAATCCAAATAGACATTCTGGAGATTAAAAGTACAGTAAGTGAAATGAAAAATTCAGTATAGGAGTTCAACAGCAGTTTTGAGCAAGAAGAATTAAAGATGAGTGAACTTGTAGACCAACTGAGATTACCTAGTCTAGGGAAAATTTTTACAATTTTTTATAATTTTTATAAATTTATAAATTGTTATAATTTATAAAATTATCATTTTATAATGATAAAAGGGCTGTTGTTGTTGCTCAGTTACTAAGTTGAGTCCGACTCCTTACTGCCCCATGGACTGCAGCTTGGCAGTCTTCCCTGTCCTCTACCATCTTGCAGAGTTTGCTCAAGCTCATGTACCTTGAGTCAGTGATGCCATCTAACCATCCATCCATCTAACCATCTCATCTGTAAATCCATCAACAAGATACGGTCATTATAGACCTTGCTGTTGTTGTCCAGTCACTAAGTCATGCCCAATCGTGACGCCATGGACGGCAGCACGCCAGGCTTCCCAGTCCTTCACTATCTCCCAGAGTTTGCTCAAACTCATGTCCATTGAGTCGGTGATGCCCTCCAGCAATCTCTGCATCTAACAAAACAGCCCCAAAATACATGTAGCAAAAACTGACAGAACTGAAGAGAGAGGCAGTAGTTCAATAATAAATTGAATTGAATATTATTGAATATTTCTATTCAATAATAATAGATGGAAATATCAATAACCCATTTTCAATAATGGATAAAACAATTGGTAGATGATCACAAGGAAATGCAAATCCTGGACAACACTATAAAACAACTAGACCCAATGGACACTCATTGAACACTCTACTCAGTACAAGACTATTCTCAACCGCACATGGAACATTCTCCAGGATATGTCATATGTTAGGCCAAAGGCAAGCCTCAATAATCTTAAATATCTATTACTAAAATGCAATGAATTAAAAATCAGTGGTTGGTGAATCAGAATTCACTCTGATAGACAGCATCCTCTTTTCTTTCTTCATAGGACTTTCCATAATGTGAAATTATAGTTCTGGGTCTGAAGATAGAAAAGCAGATAATATAAATACTGTGAACAACTTGTCCTGGTTTGCCTGAGACTTCCCAAGGGTTGACACTGATAGTCCCAAGTACTGGGAATTCTCTGAGTCCTGAGAAAATCAGAGTAGTTGGTCACGCTAAGGAATAACTGAGCTACAAGTGTTAGCTCACTGATGCCATACAACTAGGTGTTCACTTCATAAGTCGTAAGAGCGATCATCACCTAGGAGACAGTGTTGCAGTCAACCGTCCTTCCCTGACAACCCTAAGCATCTTATAAACCTCAGGAGGGTCTCTGTGTCTACCCACTACAAGTCACCCTTCTCAGTTACCACGGAAACACCATGTAGAAACTAAACAAAGATGGGATTTTTAACCCAGCCTTTGAAAAAAAGAGACTCCAAGAAAGCACTGCCATTTTGGAAGGAAGGGTGAACGCATTATTGTTTCTTTACTTGTTTATTCTGCTTCTTCCCTAAGCTATTTACTCTGTAAGAGCAGGAGATTCACATTTTTGTTCACTACTGAACATTCAGTATCTAGCAAATGCCTGGCACCTGGTGAATAGTCAATAAATATTTGAACCAACGACCACGAATAATAACTTCTAAGGCCTTGCTCTTTATCATCATCTATCGCAATCCTTGCTTTAATACTTAAAATATCCTGCCTTAATATAAATATAAACTAATAGTGTGAACTACTCACATAGCATTTAGGCATGATGTCATTCTAATAAATTGACAGAATAAGCTTTTTAGGTAATCATCCCCATTTTCCAGATGAAAGAACTGAGGATAAAAAAAATGAAAGAATTTGTTCAAGACCTGAAAATCTGTATTTGTTCACAGATGTGTGTTGTAATTTCTTGACTCTATCATCCTGGCAAGAACTATTTCTGTGTTCATACAATGTAAAATAAGAAATATCAGGTGATTGATAAATCTTCCTTATAGAGACCACTTATAGAGCTGCTACTATTGTTTATCATATGAATCTGGTAAGCTAAATATTTTCATACCTGATATAAAGCAGTACCAGCCAAGCCCCTTTCCAATGAACAAAATTCAAATTCACACACAGTTATGTAGGGCTACAGTTGTTGTAATAATGACCTCTGAATTCATTAAGCTGTGGCAAATTTTGAATCCATAAACCTTGCCAAAACTTTTTTTCTTCTAATTTCTCAGAGGTAACCAAAAATCCCACTTTCATTTATTAGTTTATTTCTTACTTTATTGTCCATAACCAACATGACTCTAAAACCTCTCTTTTTTTCTTCTTCTATTTTAAAGAGAATCCTCAGGTGTGCATGCATGCTACTTAAACTAAGTTCCCCAAAGCTGAATACAACTTGTCTTCAAAGAGCAGAGAGGAAGGAAGGCAGAAATCTTCAAATACATATAAATTTATAGCTGGCTTCTGTTGAACTCCTGCTCTTGTCAACTCATTTAGAACACAATTTTCCAAATGCCATTGCTTTCTGGGATTCAGAAGACAGGAAGAGAGCTCTTTCATTTCATTAGATTTGTGTCAACTCCATTCTAAGTTTCTCGCAATAAGAACTCTCAGAAAAATATGCTGAGCTTCCCTTTGGGGCTAGGCTGCTGAGATATTGGCAGCGCAAAGCATCAGAAGTAAATAAAATGACACACACTGTGTTCCAGGCACATGGAGGCCCAAGAGATAGGATGAGAAATCCAGTTGATATGCCCAGGATCCTACCTCCAACGGCATGCTGCTGTTTTCTCCATATTCAGAGCTGCAGTCATGGCCAAATGGCTCACTCTGAGCCAAATTCTCCCCTCAGCTCTATGTAGGCAACTTTATCCAAAGTCACAAAGGTGTACAAGCACTTCTCTGAAATTGACATTTGGCAGTGGTGCCACTGAGTTCTCTTATGGGCTGCATACTTACCATGCGGTAAAGTGCCTTTCTACCAGTTTCTGCACAAACATGAGCCTGCTTTCTCCTCTCAGACGGCAGCGCTTGCTGCAGTTTCCTCACTTTTTAAAGCTTTTTGTGTTTTACAAGTCAGGAGTACATTTTGCAAGCCCCTGGCAAACACAAGTGTACTTTCTTCTTGGCTTCCACACTTGCAGAAGCCAGATGAAAGGAACAGCTCTCTGGGAAAGCTTCAGATTTCATCAACCTGCAGATGAAGTGGTCCTCCACCTCTCAGTCAGGTTTTCGAGGGATTGCATTTCCTTAATTGAAGAAGTAAAAGTGCAGAAGAGGGTAAGTGAAGAAAAGCCTTCAAGGTTTGCCTCATCTGAGAAGTATTTTGGGATCCACCTCTCTAGTCTGGCCCCCTCAGGTTAAGTGGGCAGTTTCCACACCCCAAGTACATCTTTTGTCTTATTCTGTGGGGGTGAGACTTGCTAGGTTCTGTCTGCTGTGGGCTCTCTGAGGCAGAGACAATATTGTGGTTTTGTGGGGCATTTTTAAAGACTTTTTTAAATGGAGTATTTTTAAAATCTTTATTGAATTTATGATATTGCTTCCATTTTTCTGTTTTAGTTTCTTGGCCACAAGGTATGTGGGATCTTAGCTTCCCAACCAGCATTTGATCCAGCACCCCCTGCCTTGGAAGGCGAAGTCTTAACCACGAGACCTCTAGGAGGCCCCAACCAACCGATATTTTTGACCTAGAGCAAAGAGTCCCACAGTCAGATCACGATGCATTTGCTGTCCACCTACTCTGTGCTAGGCAACAAGCCTTCTCCCAAGGATGGGATGTCCTTCCCTTGAGGAACTTAGTGTCTAGTCATTCCATGGATGCATCAGCCTAACATTTATGCACAAGGCAACTAGAGATGACATAGGGTTTGACCAAGATGCCAAAGGGAACACAGCAGATGGATTCATAATCCTGGTTGGTAGGATCAAGAAGACCGCTGGGAGAAGACTATGCCAGAGCTACGTCCTGAAAATAAATACGAATTAAGTCAAGAATTAGTAGAGAGGGGAGTTCCAGGCATGGGCAGCAGCAGGAACAAAGGCAAAAGGGCACAGAATACCAAGCAGTGTGCCCTGCAAATTTCAAGCGGGAGGCTAGGAACAGCAGGCCACGAAGACCGCAGAGGTGGGCTGTATCCAGGTAACCAAGGACGTTTTTAAATCTTATTTTTGAGAAAGATAGACACTGACAATTTTCAACTCTAAGGGAAATGGGCTCATGTCTGTGCTTTAAACTGTTCAAAGTGGGAACTTAATAAAGGGGCTGGCTTTTATTTGTGCAAGACTGAAAACAGGGAGCCCAACTGGGAAGCAATTTTAATCGTCTTGGTGAAAGATCACGGGAGCCTGTATTGGAGGTGTTATTAGGGCTGAGAGGAAGGCTACATAAGAAATATTGACAAGGCAGAATGGGAAGGATATTGTGTTGGATTAGAGGCAGGAAGTGAGTAGCTTGATGGTCTCGTTAGACCTTGAGATATATGAGCTTGAAGTTCAGAGAAGTGTCAAGGATTAAGATTAATGTATGTGACTCCTAATTTTAAAGGAGCTGAAATTATCCTTGAGAAGAGATGAGATGTCCCATGAAGAATTCTTGTTCAAGGAGAACTGCAGCAGCTGGGAATCTGGGGTGGGGGGAACTATGATTTAGGGGGTGATCTGGGGAACAGGTGCCCCTGAAGGTGATGAGATATTTTCAGAAACCTGCATGTGAGACAAAAAGAGTGTGAGGTCTTAGAGCCTCAGGACTTGCAAAATATGTAAAGACTTTTATCGAAAAGGCAGAGAATAGTGTCAATGCTCCACTGTGGCAAAGTCAATTTAGAGTGAGGTCCAACAGCTTAGACAATAAGAAAGTCTTTGAAGTCCTTCTCTGTGGCAGACACACACATGCATATTGTTTAATAAATATACAAATGAATGAATGGATAAAACCAAGTCTTTAGAGACTTTAGGATATCTCTAACTTTATGAATCCTTAATTAGATTTAATGACACAAAACAAGTCATTCTATCTCAAGCCTTTTCTTACTGACTTTCCTTCTCCATACCCTTGGCCATGCATATTAATAATGATAGATGAAGCAAGTCTTAAGGTGAAAATACAGAATCCAGGGATATGCTCCCTTCATCACTTGTCACAAATAGGACCCACTTGCACATCTACATGTACATTTGGGGTCACAGGTCAGCAGATATGTTTGGAAACATGGAGAACTAGATGTGACAGGGTCAGAGTTTTAACACCAGCCTTTTCCTGGAGCAGCCTGTTGCCTTAATTTGAGGTAATAGACTAATGGATTTCTAAATTTCCTTCCACTTAAAATTTTTCTAGAGTCTTCACTCTCGAATGCCTTGGGAGCATCCTAGATTCACTCTGTAAGTACTCAACAAAGAGGATGGTCTCTAATTCAGTTCTTTGAGAGGAAAAGTTTTATTCTTAAGTAAACAGCACTGTTTGCTGTTTGTTCCTGAACCAAGCTGAGATTTATTTTGCTTTCTGCAGTTGCTTTTCATTTCTGCTTTCCCTGTTGTGTTTGTACATATGCCTTCACTTTATATTCGTGCCTTTCTCTCTGGAAGTCTGAGAAACGCTGGTGCCCGCCAATGAGCACACCCATGCTGACTGATTCATGGAAGAGTACCAAAATCCACTCCTCCATACTTCGACGCACTGCAGGGAGGGGGCACACCGCCAACTTTGTAGCTTCCTGTGTTCCAAGAGTGACAGGAAAGTGAGATGAAGGAGCAAGAAAAGAATTAGAAGAGGCTCTGATTATAAGTGTGGCTCGCAGCACAGTGAGAAGAGAAACGCAAATAAATGACCTGGCTGATTTTACCGTCAACACACACATCGCCTTCACATAGTCGCAGATTTTTACGTCTACTAATGTCTTGCCTGGTGTACTCACATGAGGCACCATATGGACAGAGGCAATGCTTTCCTTAATCCTTAGTGTAGTGTACAGCCTGAACCATCAAAGTTCCACCACCAACACTAACAATAAAAAGAAATGGTACTGCTGCTGCAAAACAGTGATTCGCTTTCAGTATGGAAGCTGCTAAGGGCAGGAATCCTCTTTATGTTATATACTATTCTCAGAGCTCGCTGGGCGCTGACTAAATGGCAAAATCAAGGAGGCCCTCTTCTTTCGCTGACACCATAAATTTAAGCATCTTCACGATCACCTAATTTCCCTGCTGTTTCCAAAGGTGGTGCTTTGGAATTGCTTTGCAAGGGTTATTTTAAAAAATCAAGTTGCAGAAAACAAAGTGCATTTGAAATTTTACTAGATGATATTCTGAGACCCCAAAGTTTTACTGATATTCTGAGGCCCCAAAGAAATAATTTTCCACTAGTTGATATTCTATAATTCAATGAACTCTCAATTAGGTCCAATCAATGGAGCAGTCCCTCACTTCTGTCTTAATAAATCTGAGCTCTAACTTGCATGGATTTTCAGATATGTCTCCATGGGATTTACCAAATGGCAGTCCTTCCCACTCTGCTTGGGCATGCAGAGTTCCTTGGTTTTGTTTCAAGGGGATTTTCATAAGCAAAGAACTGATTCTGACATCCTATCATTGCTAGAGATGTTTAAGAAATATGTGACATCTCTACCAATGCAAATTACAATTAATTGGCTCTTCGAGAAGTTTGCAATATTATCTGGATATATCTAGAGAAAAACCTTGAGTTGATATTTAAGAAATACAACAAACAACCCAAGAATACTGATGTTAATTGTGTATTAGGAACTCTGCAACATGTCTGGGATATCAATAGATAACTAAGATGTTAAAGACTGGAGCTGAAAACCAGTCCATAATGATAACAAAATCTCCCAATAGAATTACTGGTAGTAAGGGTTGATGCAGAGAAAAAGAAAAATGGAATAATTAGCTACTTCTTTTTACAAATAAATAATATTTTTTACTCTTAGAACTTTCTTATTTACCTCATTAAATGTAAGACTGTTGGACAAAATCAGTGTCTAATGTTATCAGTATTTTGAGAATGAAATTTGTAGCATTCATAGCTGTCATTTCATGACAAGAAATTTATTATTGCTATGTTCTTTGATCTAAACAGGGTCATGGGATGCTAAACTTTATTTTTGGAAATAGAGAGGAATTGAAAAATGACACCCAAGCACAAAGGAAGGGAAAGGTTCATAATCTGCATTAGAAAAAAGACACTCTGAAGAAATACTTGAGAAAAGATGAGCTGTTCTGTACATGCCTGACCCTGCCCTTGAAACTAAAGGGGTTGCCTGAAATATTACCTCCACTTCACAGTTCACTGGATTACAACCCAGTTCTGTAGACCATTAATTCCTGTAGGAAATTAACAACAAGCCCTATCTCATCTGCATTTGCACTCTCACATTCCAAATGTCTCTGCCTTGAATTTACATTTAAGAGTAACTGAAAACCATTGATTTCTAATTATAATGGTTATAATTAGAGCTGCATTTATTAAAAAAATATAAAACCCAATAACATGAATTTCATTCACATGCCTTATTCCAACGGGCACATTTTTTTTTTAAAGCCCGTCTAGAGAGCACTTCCCATTTCTAAAAGTATATGGTAGGCTAAATTTTCTGTTTCCCTTTGAAAGTTCCAAAAACGAATGAAAAAAGTCATTTTTAAAGAATAGCTTTTCAAAGCCATCTTGGAAGTCATGGGGCTTCCCTGGTGGCTCAGATGGTAAAGAATCTGCCTGCAATGCAGGAGACCCAGGTTTGATCCCTGCATTGGGAAGATCCCCTGGAGAAGGGAATGGCAACCCACTTTAGTATTCTTGCTTGGAGAATTCCATGGACAGAGGAGCCTGATAGGGCTACAGTCCATGGGGTTGCAAAGAGCTGGACACAACGAAGTGAGTAACACTTCACTGGAAGTCGTGAGTAATAAAGAAATTCCAGATGAATCAAGTCTCCAAAATGAAGGAAAAGCTGGACCCCAGAGAAGTAAGACACCATCAAAACCTTGACTGTCCTAAGGGTATAGGCCAAATCTTGGGACCTTGACTCACTTTTAGGATAGATTGTCAGGGCATAGCAGGTAAGAGGTAAGAGTAAGAGTCTTCTCAGAGTCAGAAACTTAATAGAGTTCTAAATAAAGCTGAGATTCCAGAGTGAATGAATAAATAATAAAACAGTCCTCAGCCCAAGAAAGGGGAGGAAGGGAACTTACATGACGGTACCTGTCATAACTGGACACTAGGTTTGAGGAAAACGAAATCCCCCTGAGAATTAGTAATCAAAAGGTAGTCCTTATAGACACTGTGGAATTTGTGACCCATGCTCATACTTTCTGTATGTATTGATAAACCATTGATAATAAGCTTGGACATCTTCTCTAGAGGAACTCAACATCAAGTTGGAGCTCTAATAGTCTTCATTGATAATTCTAAGAAAAACAAGGCAATCACAGTAAAAGAGATCACCACACACAAGAAGCACACCAAGAATGTGAGATGGCAGGACCATCTGTCAATACAAAGATTTCAGATATGGGACACTTAATATTATCAATATAAAAGAATGATGTTCACTATCATCTAAGAAATGAAAGACTCAAAAACATGAAAAATAAGACATTTTTAAAAACAGAGACTGTTTAAAAGAATACATTGGATATATCAATATTTTTAATGAAATCTAAAACTCAGTAAGATAAATTAGCATTGAAGAGAGAAATAATAAACTTAAAGATAAATCTGAAGTAATCAATCAAGAGAAAAAAATATTTTGGGTAAAAAATATTGAAAAGATCACAGCTGTATCTAAATGGAGTTTCATAGGAACTATTGAATAAAATTGGGAGAAGGAACTATTGAGAAATATAATAACTAATATTCTCAACAATTATGAAAGACACTAAATTCGTGCCAAAAAAACTCAAAAATTTCTGAGCAAATTAAATAAAAATATATCCACAACTAGACATTTTTAAAAGTTGGAAAAGGATCATTTATGTCAAATACTAACTGAAAATATCACAAAGAGGGTAGAAGTTAAGGTGAAAAGAGTATCTGCAGGGATAAATGATCCTTTTTATCCTAATGATAAAAAGTTTAACTTATCAGTTAGGTATAACAATTTTAGACATATAAAACATCTCAGTAGCACAAGGTGATATACTGGTGAATAAAAGTTTATACAGAGTTTATAAAAGTTTCCCCCAAGAACATATACTCACAAATATGTTCTCACATAGATTTTGAGTAGCAATCTTTATTACAGCATAATACAAGAATCTACAATCTGAAAATTTAACATAAAATATTCTCGCCAGTAATATTCCTGAGATTCCTGCTTACTCTCTTCACCCTAACTGCATGAGACTCTAATGAATAAAGCCCCAAGAAAAATAAGTTCACCACCCAAAATGGTCAAATAATCCCCCTAAAATTCATCATGTGAAAGCCAATAGATAAGTAGAAACAGATGTCTAAAAACAGATTTCAGATAATAGAACTCTAAGACATAAAATAAAAATTAAGTATAGTTTAAATTATTGAGGACATAAAAAGAAATTAAAAATATCTTAAAATTATGAGCCCTGTCACAAAGCCAGAGAGACTTGAAAAATTACTACCTGGAATTTCCAGGAATAAAATAATTGAAATATAAAACCTCAAAGACAGATTAACAGCTAAATAAGACCCAGATGAAGACAGAATCAGTGAACTAAAATATAGAGATAATAAAATTGTTAAGAAAGCAGGACTGAAAAAAAAGTATAAAATATGAAAGGGTCATGAAAGACATACTATGATGGCCAACATTTATTCATTATGAGTTCCAAAAGAGCTATATATTTAAGATGTGGGCAAAGCAGATAATATAGAGACTCCTGGGAGATTTTTCGTGATTTTTGAAAGACACTTGATCAAACTTTGCCTGAAACCCTTTCCATATCTCAGCTTTTATGTTGTTAACCTACACATCTCTTAATTATTTAACCTCATTTATGTCAAGTATTTTGTCCTTTGCAAGTTAAGGTTTCCTGATATTAGAAATAAGAAAATTAAAATCAGATTAAGAAAGTTTAAAAAAAAGTAACTGGCCAATAAACATCCAGAATAATAGTTAACACAAAACAATACTTCTCCCCCTGGCCATAATGCAGCTGTTAAGTATCATAAAAGTCCTTTTCTTTGAGTGACTACTGCTATTTTAACTCACTAAGATGCTTTGGTTTCTAAAATCACTAACTCTCAAAAACTTTGTTGAAAATTATATCAGTAAAAACAAAACACCCCACTCTTGCCTAGAGGATCTAAGCCCCTCTGACAGAGAGGCAGCCTCAATTTCCAACCAAGTGCAGACACCTTCAAATAAGGGGTTTCTGGACACAACATCTCACATCTATCTTAACTTTGTCGTTTCCAAGGAAACAGGACCTTAGATCCACTTCACAGTCCAGACTTGATATTAAAGCCTTTGCACACAGCCCTGCTTTCCTCTGAGCCTATCCAAATACTTCTTTATTTAAGTTTAGCCTAAACTCCATTATCCCTCAAAATCCCATAATAACCTCTATCTTTTCCTTTGTTAGGTGTGATATCCCACAGTTTCCTTGGAATGCAGTCTCCCTCATTGGAATGGTGCAATATACCTGACTCTGCTGAATAAAAGGTGATCTTAGGCTGATTAAGCGAGACAGGAGGCAGAGTAAACAAACCAAAGAAACCAAAATATTAAATTATATTTTTAGCATTTGGCTAAAGAGAGGCATGGAGAGAGGATCAGAAAAGAGGTAAACGCTAGTTAGAATCATTTGGGTGGACTGAAACCAGAGAGAGATTGCATTGATTGCATTCCTGGAGAAGGGTAGCCTCGAAGAGAGAGAAAGAACTTCCTTTGTGTTCCATTAAGAACATGGAATGAATGGCAGAAATGCTAAAGGGGGCGGGGCGGGGCGGGGGTTGGGGGGGATGGGGAAGCCGCCTTTCTTCTGGTTGCCGCTGCACGTACTCTTCCAGACAGGGACAGTTCCTTGTTCCATGCTGGCAGCCCACGGGGTTCCCAGAAAACTGGGTTCTGCCTAAAACAAGTGCCAAAACACACTCTGGGATCCAACTGTCTCCCAGGTCTCAGGCTGAGCTTCTGGGCTGTATTTGCAGCAGTGAACTGGCAGTCATAAATGTCAAGCCCTGATCAGCATAATCCCCTTAGCTCTTCCAGCTTAGTTCATAGCGAGGAAAGGAGGAAAGGTGGTATCAACAAGATTTCCTATTTGGGGGAGAAAAAAAATTTGCTGAACTTGGATCGACATAAGATTAGCAGTGTTTATGTTCTATATGGCTTTTATCTCCAGTAGGTTCGAGATAACACCAGCATTTGTGGGAATAAGATTTCTTGGTAATCAAGGCAAAAAACAACGTTTTGGTATATTTTCTCTGATTGCTAAAGATGGTTATTTTTCAGGTGAGGGAACTAAGGAGAACACATCTGGTATAATACCTCAGTAAAAATAAATTTTAAAAGTGAAGCATCACATTGATGTAGCTCCCTGGCAGCCTGTGTTTCAGGAAACCTCTGCTATCCCTCTTGCCTTCTTTAGGTCCTGTGGCTTCAACCTTGAACAATGAAGGTCATCCCCACAAAGCCTTGGAAGGCTGTTATGAGTGTCTCAAACTCAGAGCATTTATGTGAGTAAACATGGAGGAAAACTGTACAAAAACCAAGCACAACTGCAGTTTTAATAGCTTGAAAACTGCTCTACCCCTAACTAGTTCAGCTTTAGATTACTGCAGCCTCCTGGGCTCTCCCAGTCCATGTGTATGCTTTTCTAAGCAATTTTTAATGCCAAATATGTTGATTTTCTTGGCTAAAAGCATACTGAATAAAAAGCATCATAAAGTGTGTGTATGCGTGTGTGTGTGTGTGTGTGTGTGTGAGAAGAGAGTGTTGATTCTAAATTGAACACTGAAAGATTATATGAGGACACAACTTTGTTTTATAGCAACAGTTTGGGGCATTTTTAAATAACTCAGATAGGTCGTGCATGGATACCCTCTCTCCCCAATGGAAAACCATCATCACCAAACTCCATCAACTTTGCAGAAGGTGCAAGGCGCACCTCACCTGCCAATCTCTACAGGTGTCAGCCTTGCACAAAAACATGACAACCAGCATTTCAGAAAGGAAAGAGATCTGCCAATTCACCTACCTTGTATATTTCACAGACAGGAAATTTGAAAAGGTTTCGAGTCCCGAAGTTTGGTTGTTTATACTGATCCTGCCACTGATAAGTTGCCGGGGCCTGCCACCTGTCAACTTTGTCCAACCTCCCCCCAAAGGAAGCTGTAAGGGTGCATGTGCCATTACTGTAGAATATGGGATATTAAAATAAAAAATATTCCAGCTCTTTGATTTCCTCTGATTTTGTGGGTAATACAATAACCAGAATGAGATAGCTGAAACCAATAAAATCTGATTTATAGCATTAAAGGCAATCTTTATAGCACTTATTTATGGTACATTACATCTAAAATCCAATTTCACAGGCTGCTGTTTGAAACTTTCTGTTCAATCATAAATACACTACATACACTGTACCTCAGTGCCATAGAGTTAGATTATATAAATGTCTGTATCCCCAGAAGGTATTAAAATTCGGTTACTATGGTGGAGAGTGAGCTTGACAGTCATTTTCCTAACCAACTCTTCAACCAAAAAGATCCAGTCAGCACTTGATAAATACTGAAACTGCTAGTACTCCTATCATTAAACCAAAACAAAAAAATCACTGCTCAGAAAACTCTGAATTCTGGAATGAAAATAATTGAGAAGAAGTCACATAGAAATGCGAAAGCTGGTGATGCTGAAGGATACTTACTTCAACGTCATGGGGTACATTTTCTAGCCAGTGAGCAAAAGTACCTCCTTGAAAGACATCATTGGTATTAAGAAGAGACACATGGCTAAGTCTATACATGCTACTTTGGAAATATAACCTTAAGTGTCTACATTCGTACACTTCAATGGAGAAGACTATATTCTGTTCAATTACTATAATCATCATCAAAGAGAGGGCAAAGAATACAAGCTGACTTTCAGAGAACTGTCATTTGAATCTTAAGCAACTTTCCATTGGTTTAAAAAGAGTTTTATCTTAAATTCAACTCTCCATACACTTGGTTTGTGATGCATTAGATAAATATAAGCAGAGAGGCTGGGATCTTTACTGGGTCTGACAAGCAAGCAGACTCTTGCTCTGGGAGAGATCATACTCCTTGGCACTGAAGTTTCCTAAATACATTTCAGCCTCATCGTCATCCAGAAAGGTGCACCACGCACCATAACCTGGCTTAGGTGCTAGGCTGACAAGTCAATCTAGAATACAATTCAGAACTCAGATGCAAATGACAGAAAGTGGCAGAAATAGTGACTAGACTCAATCCCCAAATAACCGACATCCATTATGCCCCTGGCACATTCCAAGCATTGCCCTTTGCCAGGAGGGTTTGTGGCTTGAAGCTGATTCACTTAGAAGTTCTCCTTTTAAAAAAAATACAAATTTAAAAACTTAATATTTAGTAGGTCCTTTTTGGGCTCCAAAATCACTGCAGATGGTGACTACAGCCATGAAATTAAAAGACGCTTACTCCTTGGAAGAAAAGTTATGACCAACCTAGATAGCATATTCAAAAGCAGAGACATTACCTTGCCGACTAAGGTCCGTCTAGTCAAAGCTATGGTTTTTCCAGTAGTCATGTATGGATGTGAGAGTTGGACTGTGAAGAAGGCTGAGTGCCGAAGAATTGATGCTTTTGAACTGTGGTGTTGGAAAAGACTCTTGAGAGTCCCTTGGACTGCAAGGAGATCAAACCAGTCCATTCTGAAGGAGATCAACCCTGGGATTTCCTTGGAAGGAATGATGCTGAAGCTGAAGCTCCAGTACTTTGGCCACCTCATGCGAAGAGTTGACTCACTGGAAAAGACTCTGATGCTGGGAGGGATTGGGGGCAGGAGGAGAAGGGGACGACAGAGGATGAGATGGGTGGATGGCATCACTGACTCGATGGACGTGAGTCTGAGTGAACTCCTGGTGTTGGTGATGGACAGGGAAGTCTGGCGTGCTACGATTCATGGGGTCGCAAAGCATTGGACACAACTGAATGACTGAACTAAACTGAACTGTACAAGTGAAGGCCAGACACTTCAGCCTCATTAGCAACAAGGTAAAAGTATTCCTGGATCGTACATTTTCCCATATCATTTCTGATCCTCACACAAGTCCAGAAAGGTCGGCATTATTCTTCAGACTAGGAAGCTGAGGTTCAGATGGGTTGCCCCAGAGGACTGAGTTAGAAATCTTTTCACTGAGATGCAAGCTCAAGTTTGTCTACCTTGAAACCCATGCATACTGTTGCATTTCAGTTTTAAGTTGATTGAGGTTTGGGGTGTGTGATCTGGAGTTCCCTGAGATGGGGTTTAAGGCTTGAGTATGAATCAGAGACACCCAGAGGGCTTGTGAAGCCAGACTGTGGACCTCGCCCCCAGGGTTTCTCATTCCATAGGTCTGGATGGGGTCTGCGAATTTCCCAGGTGACACTGAGACTACTACTCCAGCACCACACATTTAGCCACTGACCTAGAGAAACTAAGTCAATCCCAACACTCTGTCCATCTGTTGCCTTTCCCCAGTGAAACCACAATTACTATGGCTCAAGGGTACTTTAACCAGCTCAGCTAAAATGAAGCTAAACCCATCCCTTTGGGAAAGAGTTGGGCTGGATTGACAATAGTTAGAATCCAAAGAATGCTGAGAAGAAAAAACATTACTGAAGAATTAGGTTGGAAGAACAGGCATTATTAAAATGCAATTCAACAATGGTAAACTCAATATATTTAAATTAGCCTAATTGATGCGTTTGAACTGTGGTGTTGGAGAAGACTCTTGAGAGTCCCTTGGACTGCAAGGAGGTCCAACCAGTCCATTCTAAAGGAGATCAGTCCTGGGTGTTCTTTGGAAGGACTGATGCTGAAGCTGAAACTCCAGCGCTTTGGCCACCTCATGCGAAGAGTTGACTCGTTGGAAAAGACTCTGATTCTGGGAGGGACTGGGGGCAGGAGAAGGGGACGACAGAGGATGAGATGGCTGGATGGCATCACCGACTCGATGGACATGGGTTTGGGTGAACTCCTGGAGTTGGTGATGGACAGGGAGGCTTGGCATGCTGTGGTTCATGGGGTTGCAAAGAGTCGGACATGACTGAGTGACTGAACTGAACTGAACTGGTAGCCTAATATTGGAGAAGGCAATGGCAACCCACTCCAGTACTGTTGCCTGGAAAATCCCATGGACGAAGGAGCCTGGTAGGCTTCAGGCAATGGGGTCGCTAAGAGTCTGGCACAACTGAGCGACTTCACTTTCACTGTCACTTTAGCCCAACTTAAAATTGCTAAGTAACTGTAGTAAATGTAAACCCACATAAGTACCCTAATTTTTCTGTAAATTAATAGAAAAATAGAATCAATGAATATGGTGAGAAACCAAGGAAGGAGAATCACCAGGTAGAGGGAAAATTAACTAAGAGACCTAGGGCATGAAATGTCATTTGAAATTGACAGTAGGGTCAATTGAATTGAGTTAGTAGGGTTTAATCAAGGTATTTAAATGCATTCTACTATACAGTACAACTTCATTCTGTATTTAAGTGAGATTCAATATAATAATGATGAACTTTTATTACATGAAAGCTATTCAGAGATGCTTATGAAATGATTGTAGACAAATTATATCTATGACATACTACAAAAGTCACATCCATAAATGAGTTCAACATGCCAGCACTAAGTATATTAAGGTTCAAAAGACTTTAGTCTACTCTGAACTCTTAATAACTCTTGAATATGTTTATGGAGAGAAGAGGTAGTACTTTTGCCATTAGTAAGTATCTCATGGATTATTCTGTAGTAAACATAGTGGGTATTTGCTCTTTGGTTGGAAGCCTATGCAACTCTTTGTGTTTTCAGCAACATATTAAGTGCCAAGGTTACACAAATTAGTAAGATAGCGATTCAAAGAATTAGCCAATGACATTATCATCATTCTATTGTATCTGAAGAAAGGAAATAGAATTAATATAACTATCCAGTAAGTCATCTCAGAGAAAGAAACATAATTTGAACTTTGGGTTAATAGAATTTTTTTTCTGATAGGTGTGCAACCTAAAGGAATACATGGTCAGAGATCCATAGTTTTCCCACATAGTGATCTCTATATTGGAAAAAAAAAAAAAGACTAATTTCTAAGAAAGAATGTGAATATGGGTCCCTTGTTATAATATTTTTTGCTTCTGGAAGCAAGGTTCTTGAGCAGGGTTTGTGTGCATTGGTGTTCACATAGGAATTGTTTAAAACGTAGGAATTAGTGACAAGGCTTAGAATGAGAGGAAATTTAGTTTTTCCGAATAGGATCACAGATTTTCAGGAAAAGAACCAATGATTTTCTGGGGAACTGGTAATAAAATTTAAAAAAGAAAGCCTTGTTTTAGAAAATGTACCACCACTGGCAATAAATCTTAGTTCTGACCTCCTGTCAATTATCTAGTTTATAGATCAGTGTACAAGAAAACAATGAATTCCCAACAATTATTATGGGATACAGATACCTTCACATACAAGCGATTTCCTAAGAAAATAAATATATGTTCTATAATATCAACATTTAATACCACTCTTCTTTTCCAGAAATGACTTCTATAAATTTATTTTTCCCTCTACCTTTCATAGGCAGATGGTTTAAAAAATACACTTTAGCAAAATAATAATAAAAGAAAAACAACCTCAGAACAAAAAAGTCACTTTTTCTCACTAGTATCAACTGTGTTTCCATTAATCTACAATATCTGAAAATAAGCCTCTCCTAATACTGTTAGCAGAAAAGCTCTATAGTAAAATTAGGGAAATAAAAATTCCTATTAGAAGCAGATCGCTTGAACAATGTGACTGCCTTACCAAGTAAACTTCAGGGCACATATATCAAAAGGTGCCAAGGCCAATAGGAAACCAGTTTCCAGTACATTCTATCTGAAGAGGTGCTGCCCATTTGCAGGATGCCTAAGACAACATGTCCAAACGCACTTCACAGGTGTCACAAGGTCTTAAGGCCATGCTTCACCAAATTCTTGTAACCGATTCCTCTAATGGTTGTGTTTATTCTGCTTCTTTTACTTTCAAGTTCACAGCAATTCTCCAAACTCTAAACTAGGAGAAGACCTCGGACATGATTTAGTCTTTCTGCTTCCAAAACATCTTCAGGTGTGATTAACAGAGACCCAGGAGAGTCTACTGCTGCATCCAGTGTCTACATGCAGGTGATGAAAGAGCCCAGCTTGATTGAAACCCTCATCACATGACTCACTGGCCATCGACGTGGCTCTCTCTGTGGCACTTGATCAATGACCCTCACGGAGCCCTGGCACCTTCTTTGGAATTACATGCTCTCAACAGCGATTTGAGTGCACTGCATTTTGAAGAGCCAGTAAAAACAGAAGCAGGAATCTGCATACAGAATTCTGAACCAGCTACGCTTTATCTAACGCACAGAACAGAACTAGAATCAACCAATATAACAGAAGTAAAGTGATCAAGTAACAGGCTTTGTCTACCATAAAGCATGATACAAATACAATAAAGAATTTTCAAGATCATAAAACCTAAGATATTGTTCTGAGAAAGTTTTGTACAGGAAAACCTAGATGTCTAGCCAAAAGATGTATGGGGTACCACAACATATCTGTGTCAAATTGTCCCCCCAAATAAAATTATTGGATGCATTTTAAAGATATATTATAAACAAATGTTAAGAATAATCTTATTACAAAAATGTATCTGAGATGGAAACAAACCTGTAACTCAGCAAAAATTTAACCAGTATTTGTAAAATTTGATTGCTTTGTAAAACTGTAACAAACTGTCAATTCTAAGGGGAAGAAGTTACAATAAAACCATTAATTCCAGATTTTCATAATTAAAAGGAAATACATTTTCAACTGCCTATAAAATGATAACATTATTTCCTGTCAGCAACTTTCATATATAAGGCAGTTCTGAGCCTGCAGTAGTCTTAAAACTATTTATAGAGCTCATAAGAAATTGGATTCTCACAAATTAAGAGACATTTTTCCCCGTGAAAGACCAACTTGAACAAAGATTCATAACATAGAAAGCTTCTATTCTTCATGCTGCTTTTTTACTGCTTTTTTCTGCAGAGTTACTGCAGAAACTCTGGGAGTTGGTGATGGACAGGGAGGCCTGGTGTGCTGCAGTCCATGGGGTCGCAAAGAGTCGGACACGACTGAGCGACTGAACTGAACTGAAGAAAGCCTGTAACCCACCACCATCGCCAAAAGCCCCTTCCAGCTTGACTCCCAGCCCCAAGTCAGCTTTGCAAATACTCACTAACCTCTTAAGACAACTAACTGCCTCTCCTCTATCAAGCCTTTCCTGTTGTCTCTCTGGCTTTACCCAGTTCTCCAAACACATAGCTCTATGTTCCTGCTGCCCCCTAGTAATAATCTTTGTACTTCCTCGTCTATCTTAGTCTCCTAGACTCTGAATTCCAAAGACGTAGGGGTACCTTACAGGCCTGTGTACTTGCAGTACAGCGCAGTGCATGGCACTTCTGATGATCAAATAAGTTCACTCAGTTTGATAAAGCTAACCTGTCTCATCAAATATCTTTTTATCGGTTACTTCCCGCAGCGCAATTAAAAAGAGGAAGTTTTCGAGACAAGCACTCTTTTGATTAATTTGCTCAACTCAGCACATGACCATAAAAAAATCAGTCAAGTATTTAATATTTAGTATTTACTGCTGAGTTTACAATAACAGTGTTTTAATAGAAAATGGCATCATGCAGGCAGATAAAAAAAATGCAGAAAGCACAAAGAAGGAAAGCTAAGTGATATTCTCAAAAGAAACAGTACCTGATGACTGAATAAAAACAAACTTTCAAAGTAACATGGTCAAAGTTTATTTCTTCACTAAATAGTGAACCAGGTCACATCCTAGTGCTGGGGAAGCAACACAACAATGAACACAAGTCCCCTGCTTTCAAAAGACAGCACGACTTAGTAGTGGTGAGGAAGACAACCTAGGTTGAGGCTCACACTCTACCACATACAGGCTGTGACATCTCTTGTAAATTACTTAATCTCTCTGGGTTGCGATTTCCTAGTCTATAAAATGGGAATAATATTACCTATGTCATGCGTTGTTATGAGTATTCACTGAGTTAATACTTGCAAAGTTCTTTAAAGAACACCTGGAATGTATGATATAAATAAATGCTTGATGACATTTCAAGGTGCTTAATTCTACCAAAAAGAGACAGACACAAAACACATCCATAGGTAATTGGTCGTGTGGTGATGACTGCCATGAAGATACTAAGAACGGCGAGGGAAGAGAGGCTGGAGGTGGTCTTTCTTTCACACAAGGTGGTCTCCCCCAGAATGCCTCTCTGATAATGCGACTTCTGAGCAGAAACCTTAATAAGGGAGGAAGGAACTCTGGAAATCTTGGGAGACTGTCACAGGCAGAGGAACCAGGTGAACAGGCTCTGAGGAGGGAGACAGCTTGGTGCATTGACAGAACCACAGGGAGATTAAGGCGAGGTGCTGAAGCAAAGCCAGAGAGGAGGAAAATGGCCAGGGGCCAGGTCAGAGCAGGAACGGAGAGAGGGACCCCGCAGGGCCTTGCAGCTCACAGGAAGGACTGTGCATTTTAATGAGAAACCACAGGAGGATTTAGAGCGGAAGGGTCATGCTACTGGATTTTTGTGATAAAAGAATCACCATGGCCGCTTGTGTGGAGAAGACTCTAAGGTGTGAGCCAAGAGAGAGAATAGAAAGATCAGTGAAGAAACAGCAGTCTAGGTGAGAGATGGTGTATCTTTGTTGAAGACGGAGGGGAACATGAGATGTGGCCTAGGTTAGTTCTCAGTTTCCTGACCAAGGGATGGAAGGTGAGCGAGAGGAATCCAGGATGATTCCCGAGCTTTGGGTCCAAGGTTCTGCAGTGATAAAGCTGCCATCAGTTGAGATGTGCAAACCAAGAGAAAGTTTTATTCATCATAGATCAGGTCATCTTCCTTTCCAGAAATCCTCAGTGAGCCCTGCTTACTTTGCAAAGTAAATTCAGCTCCTGGATCTTCCATTCGAGGTTCTGTTGACACTATACCCAGTTGGTCCATGCTGTTTCTGCTCCAGCCAAGCTTGACCCTTTTGCTGGTCCCCAAGCCTTCATGACTGGATGACTTTTTCATGATGTTCTTTTCCCTGGATGCATTTCTTCCTCTTGTGTGCTTAGGAAAAGATCACTAAATCCAAGTGATTAACTTGGATTTCCAATTCTCTGATGCAGCCTCTCTGATACTTCTTGGCAGGAGACTTTAGGCTTTGTACTTTTGTCACACATACTTCATTTTATCTTAAATTATTTTACATAGTTGTCTCATCAAACAGACTGAAAGCTCTTTGCAGGTAGAGATCATATCTTATTTATGTCAGTAGGTCTATAGTTCTTAACATACTCCTTGTATTAAACAAACACATTTATATCAAAATAAAACTAACATATATCTCTTCAAATACCTTTGATATAAAACAACCAGGTGTTCTCTTTAAAACATGTTATTTTTGTAATTTTGTTATTTTTCATTCCTTCAAATAAAGATTTATTTAAAAATTTTCATTTATAAAATGTTGACAGAGAAATTGAAACAGAAAAGAAAGTTATAATGAAAGGGAGAATTCCTATGTGTAAGATAGCAAAAGAGACAGATATAAAGAACAGACTTTTGGACTATGTGGGAGAAAGCAGGGATGGGAAGATATGAGAGAACAGCATTGAAACATGCATGTTACCATATGTAAAACAGATGTCCAGTGCAAGTTCGATACATGAGGCAGGGTACTCAAAGTTGGTTCTCTGGAACAATCCAGAGGGATGGGATGGGATGGGATGGACTGGGCTGGGCTGGGCTGGGCTGGGCTGGGCTGGGCTGGGCTGGGCTGGGCTGGGGAGGGAGGTGGGCGGGGGCTCAGGATGAGGGGACACATGTACATCCCTGGCTGATTCATGTTGATGTATGGCAAAAACCAGCACAATATTAGCCTCAAATTAAAATAAATAAACTAATTTTTAAAAAGAAAGGGAGAATTGATGTGTCTCAGTTTTTTGCTTTGTTTTTAAAGCTGACACATTTCTTTGGCTGATTATGAGTGTAATACCCTTGAGTTTTACATGATAAGGTTAAAAATGTCTCTATGATATCTAAGTATATAGTTCAGTCAATATGCCTTAAGATTTTATTTTTTCTCTCTCTCTCTCTCTCTTTTTTTTAGCACAGCTACAAGCTTCTCTGGGGAACCAGCTATAACACAAAGATTTGGTACTGTCTGTCTCTTCCATTTCAAAAAACTAAAAATTATGCGCTTTGAGACATGAGGAAGGAAAACATTGATTGTATAGGACATTTCAGTAGAGTAGAAGGTTTTCTAATTAACATGATAATCAACACAGGCTTTTTCATTGGAACAGATTGCATAATCGAACATTTTTATGGATTTTGATAAACATACTTTACTGTCAGGGGGATTTCAAGTTTCTGGTGTGATTCTCCTTTCTACACAATTAAGTCAAAGGAAGAACCCAACATTAACTTATAAAGCAGCTATTAGTGATTGACTTCATAAGGGAATAATGTCAGTCCCTGATAGTTCTGAGAACTGAATACACTAAATCGTATTGAGGGCACTGGAAACCACTAATGGCCTGAGAGATTCTCTAGCATTTTTTATATTCATGCATACGCATCATTATCCATCCCAAATTTGTGCTTAAAAATAAATAATTCTAGCTGGGGCAGGAAGAGCAGACAATTATCTTTTATTTTTTTAACCACAAACTCTGCCACGCGTGGAACCAAACATTTTATATACAAAAATCTTAATTCTCATAATAACCTGGGAGGTTGTTCATTTTATCCCCAAAGGCACAGACTGAAGTTTGGAGAGATTAAGCCACTTCCCCAAGGATGCAGAAGCCATTAATTGTAGGAGCTGGGGTTTGAACCCAGGGTATCAGAGGCTAGCATCCATGCCCAGAGTTACTTCTTCATGTTACTGTCTGTGTCCTGAGACCCACCTGTGTGCCCTGCACTGAGTTGTCACTACAGACGTGTTGGTGAAGGCGAGCATAAAACCTGCTGTCATGCGGCGTACCTTACAGCAGTGTAACAGAGAAAGGAAAAGGGCTTCTATGCTTTCCTGAAGATGTAAGGAGAAGGCCCTATTGTCTGTGCTAGAATATGTTCCATCAATGTATTTTATTAGAAACATTATTGTCTGTTTCAAAGTAAAGTATGTTTGAATGGAATTGTTTCTATCAAATTTACAGGGAAATTTTCTTAGAATATAATGATTTTCCCCCTGTTCTAGTCTCACTTTTGTTAATTGAAGAAAATGTCCCTATGATCTTGAAAATGTAGAACAGTGCCTGACAGGGCCTTCAGAAGAATCTACGAACACATATTGGGAGGCAGTGTCAGCTGAGTACTGGTCCAGGCAATCACCACGATGCACTCAGTTCTCAGCTAGCTATCAGATGCACATCACATGCATTTGTATTCTAATGGATTGTTGTCAATAAACACCCATCTATTATTTATGCTTTGCAGCTCATAGAAACGTTTTGCGCTGTCATCTCTGTGACCACAGGTTCTCAAAACATCCATATTCCTATTTTGAACCTAAATTTTACAAGGATGTAGCAAATGAAAAAATAAAAATCCTCCAAGGTATAACCCACAGAGAATCCTTTCTTTGCAGTTTGGTGCAGTCAAGACAGTTTTATATTCATAGTCATCCAAACAGAAATTCTCTTCTCATTTTGGACCATTTAAATATTGACTCATTTTATTTTTGCTTCATTTTTGCCCAGTCTTCAAATTTTAATGGAACCTTCTTTTGGATAAAATGTATACTATATCATTTACTTTATGCATTGGGATAGAATCATTTCAATTTTACTAGATACTCTGGTTAGTATTGGTTGTGGGAGATAACATGAACAATTTATGAGGATCAAGAGACTTAAGAAAATATAAGTAGGTAATATTTCTTAGACAAACCCTAAGGAGTAACTAGGAAGCTATCACTTTAATTCATTCTGTCCAATAGGAAAAAGCTATAAGTGAAATATGATGAGATCAAAATGTGTGCTTCTAAGATGGTTCATCTACTTCAGACCCGATGATTAGTGAATTGTTATATTTTTCAGAATTTAGTCATTATTTCAAAATAAGATCTATGTAGAAGAGGCTCCTATAATCCACAGGGACATTGTTAACTAATTATTTTCCATTCCTTCCGTACGACATATCCCTTATCTTTAAAGAGAATAATATATCTCCACTGATAGGAAAGATTACTCTCAGGTCCCAAAACATATAAGAACTGGAGTGGAGGCTTTTAAAAAAATCTGTTGATAAATTATTTAAAACTGACTGAGCTAGGAAACCACCAGAAGAGAAAATATTTACTAAATGAGGTAGAAATCTTAAAACCCGTCAATGTTGGAATACTTTAAAGCCCCTTCCCTGCTCTTCCCGTCTCTCCCCTTATCCATCAGTTCTCCAAATGTCAGCTTGAACCCTCTGGCCAAATCCTGTTTCAGGGAATATACTTGTGGACTTGGCACAGCAGGCATTAAAGATGCCATTAAGCTGACATCTGCTCCTGGACACGTGAACCTTAAATGGCCTGAAAGCATATAATGTGCCATGACAACTAAAGAGAAATAAAAAGCGAAAAAAAAAGAAAGAAAGAAAGAAAAGAATTTAAAGTATACTTAAATGAAGTTTGAATTTAAAGGTGTGCATTGGTGTGTGCTCATACACACGTATATACACACTCATATGTTCCACTTGCTTTAGATTCATAGCACTGGTACAGAATTGGGATGCCATAGGAGCTGCTCTGATAGTGACATATGCTTTGCATTATTTTTAAAGAACTCATCCTTATACTCTTTTTGCCAAAGTGTTATATTATCATTGGTGCCATTTATGTCTCTGTGACCTTTGCCCGTACAGAGAAAAGTTCTCTTCATATTCTTTTCAAATAAGCCCAAACACACATAGCTAATAAAACAAAGGTATACGTCACCCAACACGCTTTGTCATCCCAAAGCACTGACTCCAAAGATGCTCTCAGTAGCTCCATCTCTAAAACGCATTGGAAATTAATGGAAAGTTGATTACACCCACTGCCTCTATTTTTAAAAATATTTTTACAAAGCAGCAAATTGTTTCCACTCAGTAAAAATGATGGATTATTGTATAGTTTGAAAAAAATTAATGAACAGATGGAATATCAACCCATTATTCATTAAAATATTTCACTGGGTTAATTCAGCAAATAAAAATGGAGAAGAGCAGATGGCCATTTATAGTTCTCTTGATTTCTTAAACTACTTCTTTACAGCCAGAACTGCTCCTATATTTAACTTGAAATGCACAGCTCTCACCATATGCACAGTAAGCAAGCATTCATGTGACCTCATAAACTTTTCATATAAGACAGCCATGATTTTTACGATTTACTTAAAGGAATGCTATACACTTACAAAGTAAGTTATTCCCATAGCCTCAGTATTTTGGGAATAATTTTAATTTCCTGGACTCAGTAGATCCTTGCCATGATTATCTGGTTTGAAGTAGGTTCAAGCAGGCCCATGGGTAAAATTTCACAAAAGGAAGTGATCATCATTTTTATAAATGCTGAAGTATGCCAAGCATGCATAAAATTATTACAGAGTAGGCAGTGTTTCTCTTAAGGCGATACTTTATTTTTTCATTATATCCTAATCCTATAAGTTACTGCCTTTGAAAAAATTTTATCCTCATGTAGAGCATCTGGGACTCTCATATAAGTAAATGGAATTAACCACTTTGGAAAACTGTTTGACTGCATCTAATACAGCGGAACACATACATACTCTATGACCGACAATTCCACTCCGAGGTATAAACCCAACAGAAACGCATGCATAGACCCACAAAGACACTGCTATAAACATTCACAGATGCACTATTTGTAACAAGAAAACAACTGAGATAAAGTCAGTAAACAAATTGTGACATATTTATACAATGGTATAATAGACGATGGGAATCAACAAACCTCTGCTATAAAACAACAGGAGTGAATGTTAAAAGCATAAAGCTGAGGGAAAGAAGGCAAACACAAGAGCCGGTACTGTGCAGTTCCATTTATGGGAATGTCAAAAGTTGACAAAAATCAGTGTGATGACAGAAATCAGCAGAGTGGCTGCACTGGAGGAAACGTGGGGAACACTGACTGAGTCAGGCAGGGGTAGTCTGAGTGCTGCTCGTGTGCTCTTTCCTGCACTGCATACTTACGATTTGTGAACTTCTTAGTAAGGATGATAGACTATCATTTTTAAAGTTTAATGTAGAAGACAAACACAATGAAGAAAGGAAAAAGCCCTTTTATCAGTCGTCTGTCTACAACGCGGGAAACCCGGGTTCGATCCCTGGGTTGGGAAGATCCCCTGGAGAAGGAAATGGCAATCCACTCCAGGACTATTGCCTGGAAAATCCCATGGACAGAGGAGCCTGGTAGGCTACAGCCCATGGGGCCGCAAACAGTCGGACACGACTGAGCGACTTCACTTTCACTTTCAAGGGTAGTAAAGAAATTAGACCATAATGAATAGCAAGATTAACCCAAGTGATAGAGTACAACAAATATATCTAAACATTATTTTCATAAAATTCTCCAATCTCCATATTCACACTTTCACATTGACACCTTTCCTGTATTATAGAAGATGGATACGTTTCTCACAAATGCTGAACCCTCCTCCTTCTGAGGAGCGTCCTTTCATTTGTGAAAATCCTTTCCCACTTCTCCTCCACATGGCCGGTGTCCCATGACACTCTCCCCAGTTCTACTGGTGAGCCAGGGATGGCTCAAGCCAGAGTTTCTCTCATGTACAATGTTCTCAGTGGGGCAGGACAATTCTTTGCTGTGTGGGGCTCACCAGTTGACCCAGGCACTCTCACACAGTTAGCTTCCTTGGACCTGAATCCCAGATGCCCGTAGCCTGTAGAGTCTATAGTTCTTATAGCATGGAGTTCACAACTGGGCTTCTAAGACAAGAGACCAGGCAGGAATAATGTCCCATTCATTGCTATTCCACCAAAACCTAACCGAGCCTGGGCATGTTACCTTTTCGGTAAAGGTCATTTGAAGTTATTAGGTATGTATTTTATAAATGTTCATGAGCACCTTCACATGTGAGGCATGGTTCTCAACAATAGGGATGGAGTGATGAATAAAGCAAGCCAAATCTTGTACGCGTTGATTCTCTTCTAGTGAGAGAGAAAGAGATGATTAACAAGTAATAAACACAAAGAGAAAAAATAGCATAGTGATAAGTGCTACAAAATTAGGAAAAATAAGATAATATGATAGAAATCAATTGAAAGGGGATTGGTTACTTCAGGGGGTCTCAACCAGGGGTGCTTTTGCCTCTGGGGACATTGGATAAGACATTTGTAATTGTCACAGCTGAGGAGCTTTAGTGGGCAGAGCTAAGGATGCTACTGAACATCTTACAATACATAGGGCAACCCCTCTCCACAAAGAATTATCCAACCCCAAATGTCAATGGTACCAAGATTGAGAAACTCTGCTAGATAGAGATGAGGGAAGGTGTCCCTGAGGATGTCCCATTGAAGTCACTACCTGAATGATGATAGAGAAATCCAGGTAAGCAAAACTTTGAAGAAAGGGCTTTCAAGTCAAGGGAACAGTGAGTGCAAAAGCCAGTTTGGGTGTCTTGAAGAAAATAAAGAAGAGTAAAGGGGCTAGCTCAGTTGGTAAAGAATCCGCATGCAATGCAAGAGGCCCTGGTTCTATCCCTGGGTTGGAAAGATCTGCTGGAGAAGGGATAGGCTACCCACTCCAGTATTCTTGGGCTTCCCTTGTGGCTCAGCTGGTAAAGAATCCACCTGCAATGTGAGAGATCTGGGTTCTATCCCTGGGTTGGGAAGATCCCCTGGAGAAGGGAAAGGCTACCCACTCCAGTATTCTTGGGCTTCCCTTGTGGCTCAGCTGGCAAAGAATCCACCTGCAATGTGAGAGATCTGGGTTCTATCCCTGGGTTGGGAAGATCCCCTGGAGAAGGGAAAGGCTACCCACTCCAGTATTCTAGCCTAGAGAATTCCATGGGCTGTATAGCCCACAGGGTCGCAAAGAGTTGGACACAACTGAGCGACTTTCATTTTCACTTTCCGAGGGTCTCAACTTAGCCCAGGGGAAGAATAGTACCGTCAAGAAGAGTCTGGGTAGGTCATGGTATATTCAAAATAACCCTGGACAGGAGGCAAGGGCCAAATCATTTAGGGCCTTACGAGTCATGGTAAGGAGTTTGAATTTTATTCTAAGTACAAAGGGAAACTCCTAAAATGTTGAAAAGAAGGCCCTGACATAATCAGATTTTAAGAAAATGTTCTGCTTACTGTGTGCAGAATCAACTATAGAAGGCCAAAGTGAGATGAATGGGATGAGTAACAAGACTATAGCCCTGATCCAACAGAAATAAGATGATGACCTGGATGTATGCATGGGGAGAGTTGTCAAATAAAATATAGGCAATCAAGCTAAATTTGGCTTTCAAATAAAAAAGATTCAATTTTTTTTATAAGTACCATACAATATTTGGGACATAGTTAATCAAAAAATTATTTACTGTTTATCTGAAACCCAAATTTAACTCGGCATCCTTTACTTTTTTTTGTAAAATCTGGAAACTCTATGCATGCATGAAAGGACAAATATCTGCACAGGTAAACATAGAATAATACATACTTAGGAAATGAGCCAACTGGGTATTTTTCTCAAATGCAAAACTACAAGGTTGTGCATGGGTGATTTCTGTACGTGAAAGAGGCATGTGTTCAAATATATATTGCTTATACAAGAGATCAATTAAGTGCCTAATCAATCTTGACATTTATATCTCCCATTCATTAGTTTAAAATCTCCAACTAACTTCAGTTTATCCCTCTAGTATCTTACTGAAAGTGAAACCATATGTAATAAATTGATTCTCATTGTTCCCTAAGCTGTCTTCCATCCCCATCAACTGGGAACCCCAAACTTAAAACTCTGGCATAGGATTCTTGCATGACTTTTATTTTCAAATGTGAATTAATAAAATGTATAAGTCCTGTCAATTCTTTTGCATTTCTCTTAAGCTAGACTCCCCTTGTTCTTGTTCAGTCACTTGGTGCTGTCCTACCCTTTGTAACCCCATGGGCTGTAGCACTCCAGGCTTCCTTGTCCTTCACCATCTCCCAGAGCTTGCTCAAACTCACATCCATTGGGTAAATGATGCCATCCAAACATCTCATCCTTTGTCTCCTTAGAAGCATCAAAGAAAAGAGGGGATTGGAACTGGGCAGAACCCTGCAGGCACCCCCGCCCAAGTATGAAGTCCCCTCCTTGTACCTGCCTTTTGCTTATAAAAAAGCTGAAGTCTCCCAAGCCTCCCTGAGTCACAAAAGAGCAACTCAAGCAGCTAATGCTTAGATCAATAGAGCCACAGACTCACTCAACAACCTGATTCCCAGTGGCTCAGCAGGAAAATAACACGCCTGTAATACAGGAGATGCAGGTTCAATCCCCAGGTCGGGAAGATCCCCTGGAGAAGGAAACGGCAATCCACTCCAGTATTCTTGCCTAAAAAATCCCACAGACAAAAGAGCCTGGTGGGCTATAACCCAAAGGGTCACAAAGAGTCGGACGCAGCTGAGCGACTGAGCAGCAGGCATGCCACAGACTCAGGGTCTGATGCCTGAGTTGTTTTTATAAATACTGTAACTGCCACCAGAGGGAAAATGGTAACCGCATGATGACCAGACTGCAACCGTGACATAAGCCGCTCCATCTTGAGCAGTGCTATAGTTAGCACAGCTCCAAGAACTGGCCTTAAGAGAATGGGATCAACACAATTACTATTCATCTATATCATTGTGGACATCAAAATAATCGTGGCTTGTTCTGCTCATTCATGTAAACAGGCAACTACAACTGTCAACAAAGAAATGCAACAGACCCATGTTGCTATTGTCCTCTCTAAGAATATGGTACCCGATGTCAGCATGAAGACGGACCCTTGCCCATAATCCCACAGAAACAGAACGATATTCTGACAAGTGGGGACTTGTAGTAGAAGCAGCTTTTGGCAGGAAAGAGCTCTCCTCAGGGGCCTCCTTTTGTCTTGTCAGTAACCTTAAACCAACCCCCAATCCACCCATGCTCTCCTCATCTCCAGCCCAGCACACCTTTCAAATCCTTTGATCTCGCAATACTTTGCCTAACCTGTTGGTTCTTTCCATAGATCAAAGAAGTAGAAATGAAGAATAAGTAATTAATAGAGAACAGATCTCTTCCCCAGACTCCCCTTCAGTAATCTCGCTAACAAACTGTGTGAACAAGAGAGCATCTAAGGAAAGATCACAGGAAGTTGAGAAGTCCAAACACCATGGGGGAAGGCAGCAACTCTAACCCCCTCTCTCAATAACTAACTGAGTTTGTACTCCTTTTTCCCTTTAAAAACCTTCATGGCCAAGCAGAATCTTCCTGAGGTGGTTTTGAGGGGATGCTGAGTCCACCATCTCTCCAGATTGCTGGCACTCTGATTAAAAGCAACCTACTTTTCTATTAATACCCAAAACTGCCTCTCGGGTATTGATTTTCTACGGGACCTGAGTTCGCTAGCACTCTCAGGTTTAAACCTTCCAGGTTCTTTATCATTGCAAAGAACTGCAGACTGGTAATTCTTAGGCTGTGTCAGACTAACAGGTATCTTTAATTTGGCTCACAGAGTAGTAAAAAAGAGTTAATATTTAAGGTTAAGAGCATTTTCTTTCAATTCTGAGTGTCTAAGCTGCATTTGAAGGAGAAGGCAATGGTAACCCACTCCAGTACTCTTGCCGAGAAACTCCCATGGACGGAGGAGCCTGGTAGGCTGCAGTCCCTAGGGTCGCTGCGAGTCGGACACGACTGAGCGGCTTTACTTTCACTTTTCATTTTCATGCATTGGAGAAGGAAATGGCAACCCACTCCAGTGTTCTTGCCTGGAGAATCCCAGGGATGGGGGAGCCTGGTGGGCTGCCGTCTATGGGGTCGCACAGAGTCGGACACGACTGAAGCGACGCAGCAGCAGCAGCAAGCTGCATCTGAAAGATCTAAAGATCTGGCCAACTGGATCTGCATTTACTCTAGGCTGTAACAGTTGGAGTTGAAAAGAAACTTTCTTCTTTACATAGAATATGTAAGTCCTCACCTGCTTAGGTGACTTGATTGACATTTGACGCTGTGACCAACACTGGATTATACCCATACGCCTCTATCGCAAATAGATCTCTCAAAGCTCTTCCCCTGTTCCCACTTCAGTCCGATAGCCCCCAAATCTCATTTTGTTTCCTGCTCCTTCAGCTCCAATAGCTTTTGTTTCATGCTCTTTCACCACATTTTCTCTTCTTTAATCCAGTTTGTTTTTCCTTTGGTTTAATATTTTATTGAAATCACCAACATTGTTCATTACCTTGATTTCCTTCCTGGTAATTGACACACATGTATTTTGTTGTTGTCGTTTAGTTGCGCAGTCCTGTCTGATTCTTTTGAAGCCAGCCATAGCTCCTCTGTCCATGAGATTCTCCAGGCAAGAATACTGGAGTGAGTTGCCATTTCCTTTTCCAGGGGATCTTCCCTACCCAGGGACTGAAATCACATCTCCTGCATTGCAGGCAGATTCTTTACTGCTAAGCCCCCAGGGAAGCCCCATGCATATATTGCCTAGGTATTTGTAGGTGCTTGTCGTATCTCATCAAGACTACTCTGCTAGCTCCCTTGATACATATTTTAGCAGTTCTGAGCATCTCAAAAGCATTAAAACACTAGGGGTTGCACGAAATGACTACTGCCATCTAATCAACATATACAAAGAAAAATGTACCTGAATACATTCCTTTATTTTGGAGGGTACACTAGTATGCTTTGAAACTGGTTATTTTTTCTAAAATCTACTATTAAAAAAAATAGCATGTAAGAAATAGAAACTAAGCAAGAACTTTAAAATTCTCTTTAAAGTAATTTAATAAAGTTCCTTTATTAAACCACACTATCTCATTTTATTCCATAGATATATTTGATTCTATGACCAATAAAAACTAAAAATTTCACTCATTTTGTTCTTACTTCTTATGAGATTATTAAAACTCAAAGACCTAATTTTCCATCGTTTTAAGAAGGCTGATTACTTAAATGTTAAAGACTTGAAATGAAGGAATAAATTATTCTCTGGGTTTTCATGGATCTATTAAGACTTAAGGAAATAGATGGGAAGCCTGAATTCTAAGAAAAAATGTCTAGTTATATGAGCAGATACCAAAATCTATTTAAATGTCTTTGCAAAAAACAGTGAGTTTTAAATAATTTACTTTAGTCATATGCCTTAAAAAGAATAAGATTTAAAGTGAGTCCAAAACCTAATATTTCCTCAATTAAAAAAATTCTTTCCACATGATAATTACCTTTAAAGAAAATTTTAGGCAGGTTAAAAGGAAAAAAAAAGTAATTAGTAAGAAATCCACTCACAGTAGGAATTAGCAAACAATCTATGTTTTCCTAAATCAGCTCCTCTTGATGTTTTGTCAGGATCACAAGGCATGACAAATTTAAATGGGCTTACTGCCGAGAACTAATCCATAAGGTACAACCATTTCATATGCACACACACACTCACACACACACAAACACACACAGACATAGACACAATTTAAAATGATGAATAAAGTAGCAAACATGGATTAACTGCTTCCATTATAGCCAGTTAGTGAAGATGAAAATAATAACATTATAGACAAATCTCTTAGAAAAGGCTCATAGGTTAATATGCTTTGTGAAATATGGGTTGCATTATTCATAAACATATATATATAGCTTGGAAGATGCTTATGCATTAACAAATAAGAAAAAAAATTCCCAATCAAATTGAATCATTGGAGGCAGTAAAAAGAATTTGGAAGGAAAAAATACATTAAGGACATTAATTTCTAATTCTGTTATACCATATAGTGAATCAAAGTTGAAAAAAAACATGAAAAATCACAAGTCAGGGAAAATTCATTATCAACTCAAATGTAAGATAGCAGTCTTCAATTATCCAAAAAAGATTATATTGTTCCTTATCCAGCACCTGACTTACTGATATCAGAATATTTGCATAGCATCATATCACTTTAGCACTTGGAATCTTAATGAGTGTCTAAGACCTGTAGTTAGAAATACCACCAGGGAAACTCCTTACAGTGATTTGTGCAAGGTTGATCAATTTGCTAGTGACAGAGGAAGGGCTAAAATGTGGGCTTCTTGCTTTCGAAAAAATACTAATATTTTTTGAATTAGCTGAGTTAATTATTTGCCTTGCTGAGATCTTGCTTGTTGTTAGATTGTTGGTTTCTTTACTTGTTTATACAAAAGCCTATTCTATCTATTGTAAGAAAGTTTGAGAAAGGTGTAAAAGGCTCTTTGATCAGGGATATGATCACTCAGATGGTAAAGAATCTGCCTGCAATGCAGGAGACCCAGGTTCAATTCCTGGGTCAGGAAGATCTCCTGGAGAAGGGAACAGCTACTTGCCTGGAGAATTCCATGGACCTCTAGAGGAGCCTGGTGGGCTACAGTCCATGAAGTCGCAAAGAGTCAGACATGACTGAGTGACTAACACTTTCACTTTCACCAAGAATAGTTTGGGCAATAAGCTTGGAAAGCGAATCTAGGAGAGCCTCACTTTCAACCTTATCTATGAGCAAAGCGAGGTCCAGAGAGGTGATGCAGCTTGCTCCATGTTACACAGCTGGCTGATGGCATGAAAGGGACGGAACTCAGTACCCACATAGTCTAGGGTTCTTTCCTCTGTAACTTGTCCTTGAGTTGTATCTTCAGGGTGAGTCTCCACTATAACACTGAAAAGGAATTCTTCTTCAAGCAAGATAATCGTATTACATGTAAATGCGAACACCACCCTCCAAAATCCATATAAATGACTTTTTGATTATTTGGTGTTGTTCCACATATCTTTTATGCTCCTTGTAAATAGAATGGCTAAACAGTTATTGCTTTGGGGTATTGCTCACGTGTCTATAATGTTCATCACAGGCAAACAGGACCCAGGCACTACTAACAACTCACAGATTTTAGAATTCAGTGTTGTGTCAGGCACTGGCTGAATTAGTGCCATAAAACTTCATTAATTCATCCATTTTGTGGGGAGTGGCATACACGGTAGGGGCAAGCAAATCAATAAGAAAACAAAGTCAGAAATTAAATATTTTTGGAGAAGTCCATTACAATTATTTTGAAGTAAGTAAAAGTAACTACTTAAATACTGCCAAATATAAGTCCTGTGAGGCTTATTTTAATAACTTATCTGTAATTAGCAGATAAACTATCTACATGCAAATGGCATCAGAAAGCATTTGAAAAATATAGCTCATCAAAAAATGTGCCATCAAATGTCATTTATCCCAAATTTTGCATGGAAAATATTTCCCTACAGAGTAGAGAGGTACATTTTAGTCCAATTCTAGTTAAAAGAATATTCATAGTGGGACTTTCCTGACAGTCCTGTGGTTAAGACTCTGAGCTTTCAATGCAGGGGGCATGGGTTCAGTCCTTGGTCAGGGAACTAAGATCCTGCAAACCATATCATACAGCCCCCTTCCCTCCAAAGAAAATACTGTGAGTAGCTCATAGTAAATACTGTAAGTACCTCTTACTACTATCAGAAGTGATAGTGATAATAATTTATTTCCACGCCTCCAAGGGAGCCTACATGTAATTTTCTACTTTGTGCCCAACAGACCTTTGTGCTCTGAGGGTGAATAGAGGTGAAGAAACTTTCTCAAGGTAACATCTAAATTCTACATCCTATACCAGCTTCCAGGGGTCCTCTGACCCTGATATGTACTTTTCACTCTTCCACTTGCTCTCCATGGAGAGCACAGAGTTCTGGGTTGGACTCAATGGGCTCTGATATCATTTTTCTTTCACTCTCTAGGTCTCCATTTCTATGGTTTTATGTGTGCTATGACCTCAAAGAGAAATATACACATATGTGCAACTGGGGCTTCAACTCACTGGATTCCAGGGACTCTGGAATTCTCTTCCATGGCTTATTTCAGTATTTCATGGATCAGTACCTGAATTCAATAAATCCTTAAATCCTTAATCCTTGATATGACATGAGCATAAATATTCCAACTATTTTTGATTCTTCTGATTTTTTCTCCCGAACACTAGGTTTAATTTATAAATGAAACTGAGCCAAATATTGCTTAGTCATTCTAATGGCAAAGAAAAATGATAGCTTCTTATCTATCTACCATTAACATTACCAAGACCTAAACTCATGGACAATCTCTTCTCAGGCAACAGTTTCTGTGAACCCCACTTTGGCGGGGAGAGCAGAGATGCCAAAACAAAGAATCTTGGAGATTATTTTGTTAAATAGAGAAATACATGCATGGCAAATGCTTTTATGCTGCTAAGTTACTAATAAAGAGGAAGCTGAAATAAACATACACGTATGTTCAACCGTAGATTCTCTTTCACCTTATCCTACACGTTTGCCAATATTATGTCTATTATTGAGCTTACTAATATTGCTATAAATACTGAGCTGTGTTGACAGCTCAGTTTGGAGATTCTTACTGGTGAAATGTCACCTCTTAGTCTTTGTGTATGATAAAGGAGAGATATTGTTAGATTGATGTGTGTGCACACATATAATTGCCCAGTGACAACAGATTAGAATGACCGGATAGACTTGTACCTGATCAACATATAGAGTTGAGCAACATACACGGAGAGGAGGAAAGAAGCCTTGAGCTTTAAATAACTCTGTGAACAGATTAAGTGAGCATTCCTGACATCACTCTATCAGTAATTTAGCATCTAGAATATTCAGGTTGATTTCTCACCATGCATATGCTCCGCCCCCAGGCCTCCTAAACTACTTACTCACGGTTGCTTCAACAACAATTTTCTTGCCAGTATTCCTTCGCAAATCCTGTTTTCTTGCCTGAAATAGTCCCTTTCTCCTTTCTCTTCTCCACCTACAGAATTCTACTCATCTTTAAATACCCAGTTTATTTTTCACTTTCTCGAGAAGCTCTAATTAAGCATACAGTGGTCTCTTGGCATCTGCAGGGACCCCTGAGGAGACCAAAATCCACAGATGCACGAATTCCTTATATAAAATGGCATAGTATTTGCATATTATCTCTGCACATCCTCCTGTATTCTTTAAATTGTCTCTAGATTATTTATAATACCTAATATAATGTAAATGCTCTGTAAATACAATATAAATGTGTGTAAACAGTTTTCAGCTTGTGGTAAACCTAAACTTTGCTTTTTAGAGCTTTCTGAAATATTTTTCAAATATTTTCAATCCGTAGTGGGTTGAATCCACAGATATAAAACTCATGGATATGGAAAGTCTACTGTATACTCATCTAAACTCAAAAGTACTTTGGTCAAGTCATTCCTGTATCACTGACCATAATGTGCCATAATTACTTGATTAGCTATTACCTTACCCATTAGATTGCACATTCTTTGTGGCCAGGATTGTCATATTTCTGCTACTCCTTGGTCACGTGCCCCTTACACCTGCCAACAGGCTCCCCAGTGTCTTGCAGGCTGATGGGCATAGAGTAAGCTCTATAAATGTTTATTGTCTGAACTAGAGTGGGAGTAGCCAGTGGATAGCTGGGATCTAATGGGTCGTTAGATTTGTGTGTGATGAAACCCTCCTAAACATAATGTGTTGACCCAAAGTCTCAACTCCTTGACCTTTCATTTAGGTTGTGAACCAGAGTGTATGAATCTTTGTTCATCCTTTTAATGTGCTATCCACTTAGATTTCAGGCTTACATTAATCTGGGATATTAATTCCACCAGCACTTTTGATGGAAGCTATAATTTATATCACAGAAAAACCTTTCTGTAGCTTAATATCCAGAGATGTAAGAATGCAAATGACATTAACATTAACTAGGCAAAGAGGTATGAGTGAAGAAACTGTGTCGTGTGAAAGCTCAGGGCCAAAATGAAGGCTATAATATCTCACAATTAAACCAGGATGAAATGAACAAGTGCCACAGGTCCTCCTGCATTAATCAGAAAGGACATAAACCAACCCAGAGGCACATTTATTGCTTAAAAAAATCCTCAAATCCCTGAAGTGCCTATAATTATTAATTATGTATAAACAACACTGGAAGTGTTGACACTGTATATTCCTATAAAATGAAACATAAAATAATAATGCCTCAATTTTATACAGTCCCTTCAAGTTAATGGAAAATAAAAAAGGGACTGTGTGAAGTTTTAGGTGGGCAAGCACTGATGACCACCCAGAAATGGAATCTGGTGGGTTAATACCTCCCTTATTTACAGACACACGCACACTCTCTCTCTTTCTCTCTCTCTGACACTAACACCATATAAAGACAGTATGAAGTGGTCAATCCAAGCCTATAATTGCTGAGTGACCTTGAACAAGGCTTGTATTTCTTTAGGCCTAAAACTCTCTATTTAAAGAAAGGGGCTAGAACACTGTTTCTTTGTCCTTTCAATTTGAATATTCAATCATTCCTGTTTCTAAGGTTTATTTATTGCTGCTCTTACTTTTCTTAGAGGAAAATGTTGGTAGTATGATAAAACATATACAATTTTTAAGCATATTTGGTAGCTGCAATTTAACTTATTTTAAAATGTTATCCATTTTGATGCTTCCAGTCTCAAATAATAGAAAGTCTAACTTCACACAAGAGTATTATCTCAAAAGGAGGATATTCAGAGAGCGAATGGGCTCAGGGCAGGGTGAAAGATATTATCAGGGAACCAGGTTCTTCCCCATCTTTCTGCTCCGACTTCCTGGGGGTCAGCTTCCTCTTCAGACTTATAGCAAGGTGCTTGTCTAGGGTACAGTGGAGAAGATGAAGACCAAACTCATAAAGTCAAATCTCCTGGGAAGATGTCGTCATTCTCCTCTAAGCTAAAAACCAAAAGCTCAGCAAAGCATCTTCTCTCTGCCATACTATGAGTTTGAGAAGTAGCTACTGAACATCATTGTGATGCCAGGAGACTTCCCTGGTTGACTTAGATGGGAAAGAATCTGCGTGCAATGCAGAAGACCCGGGTTTGATCTCTGGATTGGGAAGATCCCCTAGAGAAGGGAATAGCAACCCATTCCAGTATTCTTGCCTGGAGAATTCCATGGACAGAGGAGCCTGGTGGGCTACAGCCCATGGGGTCACAAATAGTTGGACATGACTAAATGACTAACACAGACAGATGATGCCAGGATTGTTAATGACACAATTTTTAAAAGGAAAAGCCATTCAGTCTTTCATTGTGGGATCATGACTAGTTCAGATAATGAAATATAGTTGCCCCTCAGTATCTGTGGGGGTTGGTTCTAGGACCCCTACTTGGGTACCCAAATCTGATGATGATCAAGTCCCTTATATAAAATAGCATAGCATTTATGTGCAACCTTTGCACATCCTCCATATACTTTAAATCACTCCTAGATTACTTGCAATACCTAATATAATTGATATGTATATAGCTGGCAGCATAGAAAATTCAAATCTTGCTTTTTGGAACTTTCTGGAATTTTTTTGTGTGTGTGCATATTTTCCATCTGTGTTTGGTTGAATTCATGGATGCAGAATCCACTGTAAACTGATGCGAATCAATTGTAAATCTGTTTTAGAACTTTAAAGCAGGACAGAGATACTTTCGCCATGAGTTTAACTCTGCCCTAGCTGATGCTCCATATAAGGTTAAACAGTGTGACCCAGTTCTTACTTCTGAAGAGAATGAATTCCATACGTGTAAATTCTGAACTCAAGGATGATTTTTCCAAAGAATTTATTATCATAGACTACACTGGCGTTACTTTTGAAGTGACCAAAGTTGGGAAATGCAGAACGCATTTCAGATTGCAACCAAGGGTTATGTGAGATGTTTAGAATAAGATTTTCAGCAAGAGTAAACATAGTCAGGTGGTGCTAGTGGTAAAGAACCCACCTGTCAATGAAGGAGACGTAAGAGACGTGGGTTCAGATCCCCTGGAGGAGGGCAAGGCAACCCATTCCAGTATTCCTGCCTGGAGAATCCCCAGGAACAGAAGAACCTGCTTGGTTACAGCCCATGGGGTCATAAAGAGTCAAATATGACTGAAGCGACTTAGTACCCATGCAAGCATGATCGTAGCTGCTTTAGATGAAAATATATGACATATGGTATGTATAGTGGGTTTCCAAAACCATTGTTCTCAGCTATATGCTGTTTTGTATTGGTAAATATTATACTATGGTCTAAAATTGGACTGTGTCATGGAATAGTAATCATAATACCCAGGTCTTAAACGTAGAGATTTGCAGCGTCAAATGGTAGTATGTGTGAAAATCACTATAGAGTGAACATATTATAGAATATCTAACCATGTTAGATTATTTTATAGACTATTTTATATGTCCAACAACATTGCAGCGCTTGCCTTCTGGAGCATAGGAGTGACAGTTTCTCTGCACTGGAGACCGGGGAGGAGAACTCCTCCTGGGCCATAGAGAATGCACATTTTTCATTTTCATGAATGCTGCCAAATGACTTCCACAATGTTTGTACTAATTCCCACCAGCTGTATATGAGAGCTTTTGCTTCACTAAATTCTCATAAACACACAATATGATAAGACACTTTAATTTTTACCAATCTGGTGGGCGAGAAATGGCATCTCATTCTTTTTTTTCCTCATTTGCACTTCTCAGATTCCCAATGAGATTAAACTTAAACATTTTCTTCCATGTGCATTAGCTATGATAAGCCTTTCTTCTTTTGAAAAGTCCCTATTTGTTCTGTTTGCTCATTTTTCCCCTGGAATGTTTGCTATTTCATATCGACATTAAGTTTTTCCTCTATGTGTTGGTGCTTGTGTGTTAATGATTCTTTTATTCCTTTGTTTTTATAGTTCAGTTACCAAGTCATGTCCACGTCCAGTGACCCCATGGACTGCGGCACACCAGGCTTCCCCGTCCTTCACTATCTTCCTAAGTTTGCTTAAACTCATGTTCATTGAGTTGAGTCGGTGATGCTATCCAACCATCTCATCCTCTGTCACCCCCTTGTCCTCTGGTCTTCAATCTTTCCCAGCATTTATTCTTTTACTCTCTTTTTATTTGTTTATTCTTGATATGTTTGAGCACTATCTCAGAAGCTAATTGTGTAATTAGTTAGGTCCATGAGCAATAGCTGTGCATGGGTGATCAGTCACTTCAGTTGTATCTGACTCTTTGCAACCCCATGGGCGGTAGCACGTCAGACTCCTCTGTCCATGGAATTCTCCAGGCAAGACTACTGGAGTGGGTTGCCATGCCCTCCTCCAAGAGATCTTCTTGACCCAGGGATCAAACCCATGTCTCCTGTGTCTAACGCATTGAAGGTGAGGAGGGAAGCTCCAAGGGATAGCTAGCTTATTTTAAAACTAAGGATGGGGATGGGGGAAGATTCAGTGTAATGAGATAGACGTTCATTTCTGTGAATTTAATTAAGAGCTCTTTATTTTAGATTTGCCCAGATCTTCTCATGGAGAGTGCATCTCTGCACGAATTCTCCTGGCCTCGTGCTTCCTTTTCCTGTTACTTCCATGTTGATTTGTTATGGCGTTAAGGAGGCCCTCCTAGTCAAATAGGGAATCTGCTCTGGTTTCATGATGCTTAAGCAGTATGCCAATGAGACATTCATTATGCAAGGTGCTAAAGCAGAGCGCTCAATGATCTGTGAAGGAAACAGAAATTCATCTTCAGTTTTTTGAAAGGACTATCTAAGACAGATTATGGCAGTTCATCACAAAGGGGAAAAAATAATCTCAAGTAATTTTATAAGACAAAAGAATAGCAAGGATGTACTTTCTTCACTTAAAAACACATAAACCACATGCAGTCTGAGTTTTTCCCAAACAAAGAATTCCTGAATAGGTAGAAGAAAAGCTCTACAAAATGCATCTACCAGAAGTACTGTGCTAAATTGCCCAATTACTCATGCTCTAAAGAAACTTTCACAATGCAGTTCACACCACTCACCAAACTTGTTAGTTCATTTTCAACTGCAAGAAACAACAGAGTAGTTTCTTCTCCCTATTTCTGGGTGGTGAAAAATGAGTAAGGTCATAAACCAGATATGTATCATTACCGTTTATATCTGAAGAGGCCACAGCCAATTAGATTATTTTTGTGTGTGTGTTATCTGCAGGGCAATAAATAGAGGTAGGAGAAAAGTCAAGGTGTTGCTTGTACACAGGCTGGCCTATGGAGATGGCACAGATCTCACGCTTGGGAATTGAGTGGGTGAGGGGTGCACATGAAAGAATATTTGCACTTGGATTTACTTCTTTTACAAAAGCCCATCCTCTCAGAAGGAGGCTGCATCATAAAGGAAGGTGATGAATTTTGGCAACAGGCATGGAGAAGGAAATGACAGCCTACTCCTGTATTCTTGCCTGGGAAATCCCATGGACAGAGGAGCCTGGTGGGCTACAGTCCATGGGGTCACAAAGAGTCAGGCACAAGTGCACACATATGCATGCATGGCTGTCCAAAACACAACATTAGCAAGTCACTTAAACTTATAAGAGAAAAAGGTACAATAATACATACTTTGGAGGGACTCCATGAAATCTAAGAGATACGATCTATGAACCACAAGCAGCAAAATGCATTGCACTTAATAGATGCACAAAAGTCCTTTCAAATTCCTCCTTTCATATTCTGTAATGGGATGCTAAAGATCGGGGCACACTGAGCAACTACATAAAGTGACGTGATTCTGTGGGACAATCAGAGGCCCTCTACACTCTACGCCCTGTAGCACAGGGGCCCCCAACCTCTGGGATCTAATGTCTAATGATCTCAGGTGGAGCTGATGTAATATTAGTAGAAATGAAGTGCACAATAAACGTAAGGCACTTGAATCATCCCCAAACCATCCCTCCACCCCTGGTTCATGGAAAAATGGTCTTAAAACCGATCCCTGCTGCCAGAGGTTGGGGACCACTGTCCTGGTGCATCCGCAGCGAGGTCTGTTGACTGTGACCTGCCCTCCTTTCCCTCTCTTACATACTTCTGAGTCCTTCTCCCAAATGTAACTTGAAGTGTTTCTTCCCACTGTTTTAAGACTTCTTCAAGGATAAAAGTAAATATTTGAAAATGGGACAGTTAAAAAATTTTTTTTTCTAAGACTAATGGGTGTTCATTTTAAAAGAGTAGGGATCAAATATTAATACTAATTTTCAAAGCCAAACAAATGTGTTGGCTCTGTCACCATCTAAGACACCTAGGGTTTGATTTCTTGTTAAGGTTTTCTTTTTTTTTTTTTTCCAGTCCTTTATAATACCTGTATGTATGATAGGTTCAACCTTTCATCAGGAACGGGTCTGAAACAATGTGATAGAAAGAAATATCTTTGCTAAACCACTGCCAGACCTGTGTCATGGGATCATTTTTTTCAAATTAAAATCTCTATAGATCATTACACATTTGATTTATTAGAAAAATTAAACTGAGATCAAAAGAAAACATTTTATCGGTTGAGTGGCTGATTAGCTTTCCATCCTGAGGCTCCTGTTTTTATTTCTTCTAGTTGAATCCATTGCTTAGCCTAGCTCCTGCTTTCTCTTGATTAACCAGGAAAACTGAGAGTTTCTATCTGGATCTCAGAGCACTGCTTTTGTGGATTTCTCTGTGTGCTCCCCTCTTGACCATTTGTGAATCCCAAACAAGGCACTTCTTGGAGCTTCCAGAACTCTAAGATGTCTGAAGCCTTCTACCTAATACCTCATACTACATGGAGGGTGCCTAGTTCCTTCCCTTGGGGTGAAAGTCATGCTGTCTTTCTGCCTGTGGCAGGTACACAATGCACCACAACCCACAAAAGCCCTTGCCTGTAAAACATGTATTTGGAATAATATTGGGAAGAAAGTAAATCATTTTTCCAAAATGAATACAAATTATTTTACTGAAATTCATTTGCAAGGCAAGTTTTTGTTTTTGTTTTTTTCTGTTTTGAATTCTGAAAGAAAGAAATTCAACTTGCTCGGTCAGATCTTTGACTTTATATTTTAAAGAATCTGAATGTCAAGAATAATTTGGTTTTTCCAGTGGTCCTGTATGGATGTGAGAGTTGGACTATAAAGAAAGCTGAGCACCGAAGAATTGATGCTTTTGAACTGTGGTGTTGGAGAAGACTCTTGAGAGTCCCTTGGACTGCAAGGAGATCCACCCAGTCCATCCTAAAGGAGATCAGCCCTGAATATTCATTGGAAGGACTGATGTTGAAGCTGAAACTTTAATACTTTGGCCACCTGATGTGAAGAGCTGACTCATTGGAAAAGACCCTGATGCTGGGAAAGTTTGAGGGCAGGAGAAGGGGACATCAGAGGATGAGATGGTTGGATGGCATCGCCGACTCAATGGACATGGGCTTGGGTGGACTTGGGGAGTTGGTGATGGACAAGAAGGCCTGGCGTGCTGCGGTTCATGGGGTCGCAAAGAGTCGGACACGACTGAGCGACTGAATTGAACTGAACTGATTTAGAAAATGTGTGGGAAACAAATCTAAATTTACTAGTTACATGTGATTTCTAGTGTTCAGCATCTTTTTTAAAGAGATACAATTTATTAGGCACTAGTGAAGGGCTTGATGCTAAGGGTTTACTTAATACAAATCATCGTATTTTATTCTCACAAGGTCACATTATCCTCGGAAGTGATTAAATAACATGCCTAACAGAGAGGCACTAATAAGTTCATTGTACATCTTTGAATTCAACCAAGAACACTCAGCAGCCCACACTCAAACCTCTCACTAGCACCTTCTACAGTGAGCAGTGTATCTGTCCTTCATTTAGTAGGTCAGATAAGCTTCAGGGTTGTTTCCAGCTATAAGCCTGTGGAGGGCCTGAGCTGAAACTCTCACAGATCTCAACCCTAGAGCATGCACAAAGGCATCTTGAATACATGCTTTTTGATTAGGATGATAATAATTAAAAATAAAATTATATGAATGATCATAGGGAATACTGATTAGACCAATTTAATAAAATCTGCATCACCACTCCACTAAAGATACATTTTAGCATCTTGATGATTTAATAGAAAACTGCTATACGGCAATTCCCAGCTGCACAAAACCTATTCTCAAGCATGATCATTATAATCTCGTGCTTTATTAAACATCTGAAAGAAATGGCATAATGGTCCTTCAAGGACAGCTCCATTAGGGGGAAAAATAGAATAATCTACAGTATAATGTGTTTAAAACGCTTTTTAAAATAGTGTTGTCATTAAGGTGATCAGCACCTGGGTTATTCTCATTGAAACAGCCTAAGGTCTGCTGATTAAAGAGAGAACTACATACCCTTTGCCTGGCCCATTAAATGAACCAAAGATATAATCTATACACGTCTTCCTATGTCTAGTTTCATTAAGATGAAAGTCTTCAAAAACCAGTTAGATATCAGTGCAATAAACTAGGCTGGGGAAAGAGGAACAGAATGACACATAGCTTTATTGACCAATAAAATTTAATTGACTATCTATATTCTCACTTAGAAATTGGTCAAAATGCCCCCCAAATTCAGTTTGATGCTAATAGAGCTTCCTTTTAAGGTCAGAACGTGCTTCTCAAACTGGAGAAGGAAAAGGTTACCCACTCCAGTATTCTTGCCCGGAGAATTCCATGGACAGAGGAGCCTGGAGGTCTACAGTCCATGGGGTCACAAAGAGTCGGACACATATATGATATTATACATGTTTCAAAACCAATACAATATTGTAAAGTAATTAACTTCCAATTAAAATAAATAAATTTGTATTTTAAAAAAAGTCGGACACAAGTAAGCAACTAACACTTTCACTTTCAAGCTTTTCAAAAAGCATAAGCCTACCATTGTTCATCTGCTCTTGGCTAAAAGTATATCAGGTGTTCAGAAGGCATCTTGTCTGACAGTTATATATTACTCCCCAATCTACCTCTTCAGTTACAGGTGGAACCTACTGGTCTGAAAAAGGATAATAAGACTAATAAAACTTAACATTTCTATCATGACATAAAATTTACAATTTTCATATCTGTTTCCACTTATAAATTCTCACATTAACAGTAGTGATTCCCATTTTCCAGATGAGGAAATTGAGGCTCAAAAAGATGACATGACTGGCCTGAGATGACACTGATCTTAAATGGCTAAAAGAGAATCCCAAGCCAGAACTTCCAGCTGGCCCTGGGCTCTTCATAGGATGTGATCTTTTTTCAGTGAAAAATTTCCCCTTACCTGGCACTTGCCATACAGCCCAAATTCTCCAGAACATTATTACATGCTTTGTAAATGAATCTGTAAATGGTTTGTGAAAAATGAACCTCTTACGCTCAGCAGGCAGCAGGCACTGATAACCGTTATCTGCCTGCTGTGAGGCTTAAGGCAAGTTAGTAAATCTCTCTGAAACTTAACTTTCTGTTCTTAATATCAAAATAATAACATACTTGCCTTTGAGAGAAATCAACAAAATAGCATGTCAGAGGAAGTCTCATAGAATTTGGCACATGGTGAGTTTGCAAAGCCTATTTAATATGCATCTCAGTTTGAGCATTATCAGAACCTACATGATAATTAAAGCTGTGAATGCAGTTTTTTTCCTTTTCAAAATGGAGTTTTTGTGGGTTAAATAAGTGCAGAGTGGACTGGATGGTGTGCTCATTTGTAAAATAGGAAATAAAAGAGCATTGGGAAGAGATAGAGATAGAACAAGAGCGAAAAGATTAAAAAGCTGAGAGAATAAAAAGGATTTCAAGAAAAATGATACCTACACACATGCACATATCAGCTTATGGATGATAATTGCATGACCCAAAGCAGACAGAGTACTTAGATACTTATTACATCCTCCCACTAACTCTAGGAGATAACTGTTATAATTATTGTCCCCATTTTACAGAAGAGTAAATTGAGGAACAGAGAGGTTAAGTATCTTACCCAAGGTCACACAGCTGAGATTCAAACCCTAGCTCTTTGACTCCAAAGACTGTGCTCTTATTCTACGCTGTTCTGTTCCTGGCCTGTACTAGGAATCAAAAGCAGCAGAGGGGGAGACTGGATACTGAAAATATTCAAGTAGTCAACCACAGGACATCTGCGTCGACAGCAGAAACCACCTGAGTGTGCCATGGTTTGGACAGACCTGGCCCAATGCAGCAGGTCCTTAGGAACTCAGGATGATGAGACACAAAGCAGACAGCGTTCTTCAAACACTTGCCAAGGTTGTTGAGGGATCACCTACATCGAGTGGCTGAAAAATGCTAAATTCTCCCAGCAATCCATTTCCAATGTTGAGCTCGTGAGGGCTGTCCTTGCACTGAAAGCTTGGGGAGGTCTGCACAGTTGGCCAGGCTTCTACCTCTGTGTAACATCCTCAGAGCTGCTCTGAGGCCATTCCCTGCCCTCCTTACTCATAAACACATCAACTTCAGCTCACCTGCCAGCTGCTGCCTGTGAGTCCCACTACCTGCCTTTGCCACACAGACCTTATCAGCTGAAGCCCTTCAGCACCATCTCTGCAGTCAGAACCAGCTCAGGCCAGGCTGCACCATTGCTGGTACAACAGGACATTTAACCTCTTTGACATCTGTGTGACATTTAATCTCCTTGACATTTAACCCCCAGGAGTACACCTCCATCTCCAAAAAGACGTACAGCAGGATCCAACACCCAGAGAAGGTGCGAAGGTACGATGAGATGACACCTGTGAAAGCAATCTGGTGTTCCATAAATATTGACTAAATCTGAATGTCAGTAGCAAATATTACTTATGAATGGCTGAACTGTTTCTAGACTCTCACTGTTGGTGAATCCATCTCAACTTGAAAGATGATCTATAAATCACCTGGATTAAGTAGTTTAAGGAATTGGATGTGACATCAGAGACAGGGCACCTCTTTTCCACACACCCCACAGTGGTGCTTTGCTGTGGCCGCTGCTACTGACATAACTGTGTACAGTCTAAATATCTTGAGCCATGATTATATATCATTAATGTCACTTTTAGCATTGGAAAACTGCTTTTCTGTCATTTTTATGAGTAGTGACTCACCCATCCCTGGGATGCAGTTACTATTGTTAGCTCTTCTCATAGAAGTGGATGGTTTGGAACACACAAAAGAGTTGGTAGCAGAATCAGGATAAAAGCTGCACTTGTATTGCATAGCCCAATCCTCTTAAAATACGCTCATAGTTTCAAAGCAAATAATTTTCTCAATTAGCCCAAAAGGACACCTGAGTAGAAGTTTTTTTTTTTTTTAACTGGGGTAATTCCAGTTGACAAATTTAGGGATAATGAGTTCTGGCCAAATCTGAGGGTGATTATGGAAATTTGAAGATGCCCATTTAGATTTCAATTTCTAGGAATAGATAAGTAAAAATGGCAAAATTTAAATAAAATATTCTTACACTGGAAAGGAACTTTATTTTAAAGCTAACGAAATGGAGGCCATAACTCAAACGACCTAGTTACATACCTAGTTAGTACAAAAACTAGCATTAAAACCAAAATCTCTTTCCTCCAAGTCCAGTGTCATTTTTAAAAGCATTATAAGTATAGGGACATGAAAATCTAAAGCATTCCTATTACTTTATGAGCAACCAGGTCACTCCTAGTCTAATATTTGAAATCCCAGATATCTCTCTAAATTTAAGAATAGTCTAGGGAGGGCACATGGTCAGTAGTGATTGATCAAAACTCCATTTCCATTGTACTATTAATAAGAATGGCCTAGATTCAAGGGATAAGGGCATAGAGCCACCTTGACTTTCAGACCCTTCCTGAAATTTTCTACTTCTCTTCAATTTGTATATATAGGAGATCAAAATATAATAATCTATGGTACTAACTTAAGGTGGCTGAGATACTGGGCAAATAAATTGTCTGAAGCAATTTTCCAGCTTAAAAATTGAGAATTTATTGTCTCTGTCTGGCATTTATTGCCATTGACATCTGTGAAGATTTTCAGAAAAGAATGTATTGTCTCCACATCTTGCTTCAGTTCAGTGCACTGTATTCCATTCAGGACTTTTTTTTTTTTTAAGAACCATCTGTTTAAAATTACTTTATTAATTCATTTTGGTGTATTTTTTGACATGTCTACAAATTAGAGATCGTAAATTTTCTAATAACAAATCGTTCATAGAGCTCTAGGCAGAACCTAACATGAGACTCTAAATATAGAGGTGGTATTTACATATGCACCCAAGTAACTCATACATCATGGAAGCCATGTTTGTTAACACCAAGATCACCGATAGGCAAGCTCTGATAACAGGGATCACAGAGCAACTGGACTTTCCCTCAGGTCTAATGAGCTCTGCAGGAAGGCTATAATTTGACTCTCATTCTACATCTCCATCTTATCTCATCGTTTTATTTCTTTAATATAAATTTATTTATTTTAATTGGAGGTTAATTACTTTACAATATTGTATTGGTTTTGCCATACATCAACATGAATCCACCACAGGTGTACACGTGTTCCCCATCTTGAACTCCTCTCCCTCCTCCCTCCCTCTGGGTCATCCCAGTGCACCAGCCCCAAGCATCCAGTATCATGCATCAAACCTGGACTGGTGATTCATTTCATATATGATATTATACCATGTTTCAATGCCATTCTCCCTAATCATCCCACCCTCTCCCTCTCCTACAGAGTCCAAAAGACTATTCTATACATCTGTGTCTCTTTTGCTGTCTCGCATACAGGGTCATCATTACCATCTTTCTAAATTCCATATATATGCGTTAGTATACTGTATCGGTGTTTTTCTTTCTGGCTTACTTCACTCTGTATAACAGGCTACAGTTTCATCCACCTCATTAGAACTGATTCAAATGTATTCTTTTTAATGGCTGAGTAATACTCCATTGTGTATATGTACCACAGTATTCTTATCCATTCATCTGCTGATGGACATCTAGGTTGTTCCCATGCCCTGGCTATTATAAACAGTGCTGCGATGCACATTGGGGTACACATGTCTCTTTCAATTCTGGTTTCCTCGGTGTGTATGCCCAAAACAACATATTTGACTTGAAGCTTAAGGCATACGTTTCCCAGCAAGTTTGCTCTCTGACCATTATCTCTTCATTGTGAACCAATGGATTGCTGGCCTGGTTTCTGGTGGTGTTCAGAAGAGCAAAAGGAGAATTAGGTGTAATACTGCTTGTTTACAAATATGCACACAGCATCTCAGTTTATTCGGCAGATCGTAAAACTTTGCAACCACTACGCACCATCAAATTCCACAGTACCTTCTCCTAGCTCATGACTGGAAATACCCAAGGAAGGCTGGGGCTTCAATGCCCAGCCACATGCCTGCAGGAAGGCATGGGCTGTTGAAAGATGGAGGGCTCATATGCCTAGCAGCAGTGATAAAGGGCTTTGCAGCCACCCTGCATGGTTCCTTCCTTGACCTGAGGTCCACGTATAAGGAGACTGTGTCCAGACTCTTCCCCAGAGAACCCAAACAAAGAGTAATTTGTGCAGTCAATGCTGGTTTTGTTGTCGCAGAGACAGGGGACTCTGGTCGGCTTTTTTGTTTGTTTGTTTAGCTATTTACATTCTGAAAATGGATATTAATGGATATATGTACTTGTTTGGCTACAATACTTTTATTCATCTTAATTGTTGATTTTTACTGTTCTGTCTATACTCACACTGTAGTTAATGTACCTAAACACATTTTACCATTCTTTCTATGGAGAGCGTGTTATGATACCTTCTCCATGAAACTCTTTACCTCTTGGCTTCATGACACTGACATGCTCTTGTTCTCATCCATTCCGAATAGTCCTTTCTCTGTTTCTTTCTCTTCTCCTTCATTTTTCTTCTGTCTTTTAAATGAGTATGAGACGCCAAGGTTCTGACCTCTCCTCTGTCTTAATCCCTAACACATCCCCTGAGTGGTGGCACTGCATTCTAATTACTGAATGTGATCACATCTATTTCCAGCTAACTGCCTAATCAGGATATTTGTATTTCAGTTCTCAGCATTCATTCCCTAGCCTACTCAAGTGCACACCACAGACACACACACACACACACACGTACACACACAGGACCAACTCCTCCTCCTAATTTTCCTAATGCTATTTATTGCACCAATATTCTGAGCCAGTCAGATTCAGACCTGCACCATTCCTGATTCTTTTCTCTCCATCAAAAAATTGCCATCACGGGCACTTAATGACGTGGCCACAAGTAGCACAAGCTTTCTGACATGGCTTTCTTCTTTGAGTCGCCATTTAATTTACTCTGGATAAAACCAAACACCTCTTTGATTGTATTAATCTTATGCATAAAATACTCTGGGACGACTGTATGAAGCTTCACTGTAACTTAGTGGAATTACATGCAGAATTCACCTTATTGAATCCACTTTATGGCACTTCACATATACTGAGGTTTTCACAAATTGAAGTTTTGTGGCAACCCTGTGTTGAGAAAGTATATTGGCATCACTTTTCCAATGGTATTTGCTCACTTCCTGTCTCTCAGTCACATTTTGGTAATTCTCATAAGATTTCAAACTTTTTCATTATTATTTGTCATAGTGACCTCTGACTTTACTATTGTAACTGGGGAGAGTATGAGATGGCACACTTCCTGTGTGTTTTCTGACTGCTCCACAGACTAGCCATTCACCCGTCTCTCTCCCTCTTCCGGAGCCTCTCTATTTTCTGAGACACAACAATATTGAAATTAGGCCAATTAATAGCCCTACAATGACTTCCACATGTCCCAGTGAAAGGAAGAATCAATCAGTCCAGCAAACTTGAATGCCATCTGATTTTAATAAACTGTCACAGCCACCCCAATCTTCAGCAACCACCACCCTGATTAGTCAGCTGCCATCAGGATCGAGGTCAAACCCTCTGACAACCAAAAGGCTACCTCTTGCTGAAGGCTCAGATGATGGTTAGCATTTTTTAGCAATATTTTTAATTAGGATATGTACATTTTTAGATATAATGTTATTGTACATGTAACAGACTATTCAGTTCAGTCGCTCAGTCGTGTCCAACTCTTTGTGACCCCATGAATCGCAGCACGCCAGGCCTCCCTGTCCATCACCAACTCCCAGAGTTCACTCCAACTCATGAGCATTGAGTCGGTGATGCCAGCCATCTCATCCTAGGTTGTCCCCTTCTCCTCCTGCCCCCAGTCCCTCCCAGCATCAGAGTCTTTTCCAGTGAGTCAACTCTTCGCATGAGGTGGCCAAAGTACTGGAGTTTCAGCTTTAGCATCATTCCTTCCAAAGAAATCCCAGGACTGATCTCCTTTAGAATGGACTGGTTGGATCTCCTTGCAGTCCAAGGGACTCTCAAGAGTCTTCTCCAACACCACTGTTCAAAAGCATCAATTCTTCGCCGCTCAGCTTTCTTCACAGTCCAACTCTCACATCCATACATGACCAATGGAAAAACCATAGCCTTGGCTAGATGGACCTTTGCTGGCAAAGTAATGTCTCTGCTTTTTAATATGCTATCTAGGTTGATCATAACTTTCCTTCCAAGGAGTAAACGTCTTTTAATTTCATGGCTGCAATCACCATCTGCAGTGATTTTGGAGCCCCCCAAAATAAAGTCTGACACTGTTTCCACTGTTTCCCCATCTATTTCCCATGAAGTGATGGGACCGGATGCCACGATCTTCATTTTCTGAATGTTGAGCTTTAAGCCAACTTTTTCACTCCCGTCTTTCACTTTCATCAAGAGGCTTTTTAGTTCCTCTTCACTTTCTGCCAAAAGGGTGGTGTCATCTGCATATCTGAGATTACTGATATTTCTTCCGGCAATCTTGATTCCAGCTTTAGTATAGTATAAATATAACTTTCCAATCCACTAGAAAATCCCAAGATTCCTGTTATTCACTTTATGGTCATATTCCCTTCATTGCAATGGTCTGGAACCCACAGTATCTAGTAGATCTATCTATAATCTGCCATTTAAGACCCTACCAAGGGTAGCCCTGAGACATATCTGTGCAAGGGTATGTTTCCACTAACCTTTCACGTCCTGTTCTAAACACCAACAAGTCTAGAGGATGTCTACCTATCAGAACATCTACTCTTTTCTCAGTCTTATATCCTTCACCTACAGCTACTCAGATGTTACCCTCTTCCAAGCCTCAGCTCAAAAGAAAGTTCCTCTGGGAAGCCTTCTGCACCTACTCTTGGGCACGTCTTTCTCTGTCCCTGAACTGCCGTGCTGTAGACCACTCTGACCACATGTACACATGGCGCCTTGACTTGTCCTCACGTGCTTCCTTGTCCTAACTCACCACTGGAATGTCAGCTTCTTGACACTGCGCCTTATTAACCATGGCAGCTCCCAGGGCATCCAGCACATGGACTTGTTCACAGTAGGGAAGAAAATGTTGAGTTTTAAATAAGGGATATTTGAGCTCACAGGTAGAGGAAAGAGGTGCTATAAACCAAGAAACAGAAACGTCACTACATAGAAATGACTGGAAATAAGGAAAATAAGCTGCATGTATGGGAGCTGCATGGACCCTTTTGAATGTGCTTTGAGTTTTATGAAGTCTGATACCTTCAGTGACCCCAGTGTCCACATCCATCACTGATCCCTAATGTCAGGAGGTCCTTTCCCAGACCCTCCCTTACTCCTGTCCTTGTAGCTGAACGACACAAACATCTACCAGACTCCAAGGGCCTTCCCTGGAAATTCTGCTCTAAATCTTCTTCCTGGCCATTAAAACTGGGCTTACTGCTCCTTCCACCTAAGACACCAGTCTAGCAGCTGGATTGCTTTGCTTTATGCTATGGGTGTTAAAGTGTTAGTTGCTCAGTTGTGTCCGACTCTTTGCAATCCCTTGGACTATAGCTCGCCAGGTTTCTCTGTCCATGGGATTCTCCAGGCAAGAATACCGGAGTGGGTAGCCATTTCCTTCTTCAGGGAATCTTCCTGACCCAAGGTTGAACCCAAGTCTCCTGCATTGCATGCAGGCAGATTCTTTACCATCTGAGCCACCAGGGAAACCTCATGCTATGGCTATCCCTTGCTAATCTTCTGGTGCCCTGAGTTTTGGATTCTAGCTTGTGTTTCTCAGCACCATCTTCACATCTCCTCCAGCACAAACTCTTTAACACTTGAACCTCAGCCAGGTGCCGCCTATCTGCTTAAAAGAGCTCTTAATACCCAGCGCTTGCCTCCTCCAAGGCCGCTGCCACACTCCAGGTACTGGTCCACTTGGCCCCACTTGTCCTTACTGTGCCCTCTCCCCCTGGTGCTGGCTCTTGCTGGCTTGGATATTTACGTTTTAGCTCCCCTCGATATGCTCCAAGAGGAGGTAACTTGATATTACATCCAGAGGCCCACAGCACCCAGGTAAGAAGGTCTGAGTTATGTCCCTGGACCCTTGCTCCCAGGGACTTCCAGCTCTAGTTGACCTGGCTCTGACCTCAGATGTGACAGGTTGACAGGAGCCAGCAGCAGAGAACCTAGAAGCATACAGCAGAAACCCCATGTCGCCTTTAGGGCACTTGGGATCAGCTATTGCCTCTAGCTGCTTCTGCTCTTAGGTGACCCTGTAAGGCTGTGGTCAGAAAAACACAAAGGAACCTACTTCAGAAAAGGGAGACATTTTTAAGAGGAAAGACATTGAAAATATCATCGCAAGCCGCTCTATTTCCGCAATAGCTATATAGCATGTATCGGAGCAATAAATATAAGCACTTTGAATTGCTCCAAAACCCTTGAAATAAACCAAATTTCATTTTTAATGCATGCAATAAACTTTTCCCCTAGGATATCAGTTAAGATGGCTCTAACTTAAAAAAAAAAATAACAACCGACTTGTTCTGTATTCCTATGGCTGAGAATAAATAGATCAACTAACTTTAAAGTTGGCAGGTTTACAGTTCTCACAGAGAAGAGAAATTAAAGCCAAACTGAAGATAAAAAGTAAGTATTTTTTTTATATTTATGAAGTCTTAAAATTACAGAGCTGAACATACAAGGTCAATACAGAACTGGCAGAGAGCTGCAGTTAGACATCTCCTACATTAGCTTTTTTTCCTGAAATGAGAAAATGTGATTGAGGGGGTGGAGTTGTGGGCTGAGTCAGAGAGCAGGTACGGGCCTTGGCTCTGGGGCTCTGAGCAAACTCTTCATCCTGAATAAACATTTGCAGGTAAATCCCCAACTCTAGGCTCTGCTAAATCTCTTCCCAAAGATAAGTCAAAATATGAATTGTGAAATATAATGCTCTCTGGAGTATTTGCAAATTATCTTGTCTTTATTTTGCAATTATTTTGTGTTTTTTTCCTTAGATATTTGCATTCCATCACCCACCAGCAGTAAGCTGCACAGGACAAGATTTCTGAGTGCAGAGAATAAAGCCTGATACGTTTGTTTCTTTATAAAAATCTGTTGAATGAAGATATTTTTATTCTTACTGTGGTGGTTTAGTCGCTCAGTTGTGTCCAACTCTTTGCAATCCCATGGACTATAGCCCATCAGGCTCCTCTGTCCATGGGATTTCCCAGGCAAGAATACTGGAGGGGGTTGCCATTTCCTTCTCCAGGGGATCTTCTGATCCAGGGATCGAAATCACATCTCCTGCATCTCACCAACCTCAGCACCTATTCAATGCCTCCCCAAAAAGAAAAAAAAATTTTGCTTGTTCACTAAATATATAAGGACCATACAAGCACTATAATTTAAGGTGTCACTTTCAAAGGTAACATTATATTTTATCACTTTGAGAGCCTGTCACTGAAGCTGAGAAAGAATATTAATCTTTCTTGTACTTATCGCTCTGATCACTAGAAACTTATTAACATTTAATTGTCTTGAATATGAATTTGGTTTCCAGGAAGCTTCAAAGAATTAGCACACTCTGAGTAAATCCTTGTAAGATATTAGTTTTTGATCTAAAGGATAGTTAATTTAGCTTGTTTACATGACAGACTTGGACAGAGTTAAAGGTTAAATTCTACCTTGGAAGTCTAAATATAACTGACAGTTGATATTAATAATTTTATAATTACGGAAACTATGATTAGAATTGTCTAAATACCTTGTGCTAGCAAAAAGTGTCATATGATTCTGATTCATCCTCCTGAGAGATGACCTGACTTTTGGGTTTTCATTACCCTTAGAATTATCAGCTTCAAAACAGCATTTATGAAAAGAAATTAACATAAACCTTTAAATGAGTCTTTTTTTTCTGAAAAGCTACTTGCTCATATAAAGTTGAAAGTCAAAAACGAAATTACTTAAATTAATCATTCCTTCACTCACTCAACACATAATTACTGAATGCTTGGTTTGTGTTGTTTACTATGCTAAGTTTTGGCAAATGCAAAACAAACAAAAACAAATCCATAAGACACTGTCCTTATTCTTGAGGAGTCTAGTGGGGGAGTCAGTTTTTATTTGTTGATTTCATAAGTATTGGTATTTACAAAGACGATACGGCTTAAGTTTACATTAGGCTGGAAGCTCCATGAGGGCAGGAGCTAGTCTGTGTTGCTCACCGCTGAACCTCTAATGCCAGGAGTATCCAAAAGTATGTGTTTCTGTGTGACATTTTCCAAGGTGTTGGTGCAGACAGAAAGACAGATGTGAAAACAGAACAACATACAATGTGACAAGTGAGATAATAAAAGAATGCACAGGGAGCTTTATTGCCTCAATATACTTCCTTAGTTGGCCTGCAGAAGGCAGAGAAATAGACACTGTTGAGCTGAAGCCCAGTTGGCATGCCAAGCATGAGAGGATGCTCCAGGCAGAAAGAATGGCATGGGAACAGGAAAAAAAAAAAAAACACACAGCATACTATAAACCCACGAAGTTTTATTACAGCTAACAAGGAAATTTCAAGAGTGCTATGGATATTATCAGGATTTTTCTCAGGTTAACTGTTACCTAAGCAAAAAAAGGCCTCTGCAAGTAATTGACATGAAAAATTATAAATGGACTAAAGTTGATTTTTTATAATTATTTAATCAAAGGGTAAAGAACCTTTCACTATACCATTTGCAAAGTTTGAGTTTTCTTTTCGAATATTAGTGTTTTTGATGACTTTCAGAAACATAGTTCAATGGTTTTCATAATGTCTGGAATCAAATCAGAGCTGCAGTTGTTCCTGATGCAATGAGGATTTAATATTTCTAATCTTCTATACTCTGAACAAGCCAGCTGTGAAACCCCAAGCCCCACAATGCCATTTCCCCTAATCTGATAAACTATCTCAACTGTGTATTGAAAAACACAAATAAATTAATACATGCATTCAACCAACAAATAAATGGCGATTCTTGGAGGCTGAAGGTGTTCTTTATTTTGTGTGCACACCCAGAAATAACTTCTCCTGAGTGCCTTAGGAGAATAAAGCTGAAAAGGTAAGTGAGGTCTGATCATCCTTGGAGAAATGGAGAAGGAGAAACAGCTCTAGCCCTTTGGGATACGACTGTGGGGATGAGGGAGGGTGGGGCAAGGCATAGTGCAATTCACAGGAGGGTAACCAGGGAGCTAGTGTATCTGAAACTCAGTGGTAAGAGGAATGACTGGAGGTCTAGGGTATTTAGGTTGAAGAATCATACATGGACAGGAATAATGAACTTCAAATGATGTAGGGAAAGTGTGGTGGTTAATTTTAGGTGTTAGCTTCCCTGGGCCAGGGAGTGCTCAGAAATTTATTTGCTCAAACATTATTCTGGGTGTTTCTATAAATGTGTTTTGGATGAGATTAGCATTTAAATCAGTAGCATGAGTAAAGCAGATTGCTCTTCCTTGTTTGGGTGGGTCTCATCCAATCAGTTGAAGGTCGGAATAGAACACAATACTGACCATCACCCAATTAAGAGAGACTTTTCCGGTCTGACATCCTCCCTACTGAATATATGTTATTCCTGAATCTACAGCAGCTTTCAGCTTTGGACTTAAGCTGGTATATCAACTCTGCAGATTTTAGACACGACAGTATCCATAATCATGTGAGCCAATTGCTTATAAATAAATCTAGGTAGGTAGATAGATACAGAGAAATAAGGGACTTCCCAGGTGGCACAGCAGTAAAGAATCCTCCTGCCAATGCAGGAGACATAAGAGACACAGGTTCAACTCCTGGGTCAGGAAGATGCCCTGAGAGAAGGAAACAACAACCCACTCCAGTATTTTTTCCTAGAAAATTCCATGGACAGAGGAGCCTGGCTGGCTCCATGCAGTTGCAAAGAGTCGGACATGACCAAGTGACTAAGCATTTACAGAGAGACAGACATATCTCCCACTGGCTCTGCTTCTCTGGAAAACACTGACTAGTATAGAAAGTAGTAGTGAAGGGGGACTAGCATGAGAAAACATAGAAGTTAAGAAAACGTAAGACATTTGGGGGTGACAGCGGGTAGGTCAGTTTATATGGGTAGAGTTCTCATAAGGGCATTGTGGAGAAGAAGATGGAACAGTTAAATTGGAGCCATAGGCTTGATTCCTGCAGGTGTCCACATCACCAGATGTCTTTTGAGTGGGGCAGGGATATAATTAGCACAATGTTTCAGGAAGATATGTCTGGATACAGGGCATAACCTCCTGAAGGAGGACAAGTCCAGAGGCCCTGTGTCTAGTTACACACTGAGGAAGAGAGAGCTCCTCTACAGAAACCTAGTTTTCAACCAAAAGAACGGAAAAATACCTTTGGTTAAAAATTAGTTTGGTTAGACTGGGAAGGAGAAGCCACCATGCAATTAAAACAAAATCATTAAACAAAATGTAAGAAGTCTGGGCTTGTCTTTCTCTAAAAATTACATTTTTGCAACGTTTGCACTTTTCTGCCATTTTTCCTAAATAAAGCTTCGCAGTGGAAGAGACTTGTCATGCCTTCCTTGGGTGCCTCTGTGACAGCTTCATCTTTCAAACAAATCAATAGGATAAAAAAGGATTCACAGGCCTTTAAGCGCCCCAATCACACTGTAAGTCTTTTAAACCAAAAGTAAACTTTAGACCAAGCAACAATAAGACCGAAAACTGGAACTGTCCCCGTTGCAATAGGTAAACACAACTACTCACAGGAAACACTGGCCAAATCCCAAACAACCCAGACTACAGATGAAGATGAGACAGAAACAATCATGGTGGCAGACAATGCACTGAGGCACACTAAAGGGTGTGTGCTAAGTCACTCCAGTTGTGTTTGACTCTCTGTGATCCTACGAACTGCAACCCACCAGGCTGCTCTGTCCATGGGATTCTTCAGGCAAGAATACTAGAATGGGTTGCTATGCCCTCCTCCAGGGGATTTTCCCCACCCAGAGATAGAACCGCTTCTCCTGTATTGGCAGGCAGGTTCTTTACCATGAGCGCCACATGGGAAGCCCATATAAAGGGTAGAATTGATTAAAATTGCCTAAGTCGCATTCTTTCTCCCCCTCCCTCTCTCTTTCTCTTTCTCTCTCTGCCTTTCACTTTTTCGACAACAAGGGAGCAACTAAGGTTAATCTTTAGGAAAACTGCTCTACTATATTCAAGTTACAAAAGCAATTCTAAAGAAGTAATAAACATCTAGTTAATATAATACCTTTCAGTTCAGTTCAGTTCAATTCAGTCGCTCAGTCGTGTCTGACTCTTTGCGACCCCATGAATCGCAGCACGCCAGGCCTCCCTGTCCATCACCAACTCCTAGTTTGTCTCAAATGAAAGATTTCTACTGATGGTACAGCTCTCTCTCCAGTGGCTTTTAAGGAATGAAAAATACTAGACAGATGGGTTGGGCAAACCCAAAAAGGAGGACAGAGACCCTAGAATTGCTAGTGGATTTACAGTGAGCTAATTTGGGCATCAAGTTGACATCCCGGTGTAAATAGCTGCCTGCATCGTACCAGGGGCTTCCCTGGTGACTCAGATGGTAAAGAATCCACCTGCAATGTGGGAGACCTGGGTTCGATCCCTGGATTGGGAAGATCCCCTGGAGAAGGGAATGGCTACCCACTCCAGTATTCCTTCCTGGAGAATCCCATGGACAGAGGAGCCTGGTGGGCCCCAGTCAATAGAGTCGCAAAGAGTTGGACACAGCTGAGCAGCTAACACACAGCCTGAAATTTCATGCATGCTCTGGAGCCCCAGTGATTCTCTCCAGGGTTAATTTCTTCTGCTGCTGCTACTGCTGTTAAGTCACTTCAGTCGTGTCTGACTCTGTGCGACTCCATAGACAGCAGCCCACTAGGTTCCCCCGTCCATGGGATTTTCTAGGCAAGAGTACTGGAGTGGGTTGCCATTGCCTTCTCTGTAATTTCTTCTAGAGGATATTTATGGAACCCCTACTGATAGGAGCTCTCCTTAGTATCTCCTCAGTTCTACTCAGCTCCCACTGAGCTTGTTAGTAACAGCAAGCTTTCATCCACCTTACTCCCATCAAGTAGCCCAACTCTTGCCAGAGACAATAATGCCATAGGCTCTAAGAACCCAGACCATCATATCTTTTCACTCCTGAACTTACCATTTTCCCTCTGGCATCAGCAATGGGATATACAGATCATATGCTCCTCCTGCTATTACCTAAAAAGGAATAGGCTGGAATAACTGTGGACATTGCTGGCCCTCTAGGAATTTTCCCTCCCTGGTCCCAGGCCGATGGTGAAATATGTATTCTAGGGTAAATGCCCATTGTGACTTGGGAGTTTATTTTAAATTGAATCCTTAATATGCAAATGTAAGATTCACCTGGGGCACCATAAGAATGAAATCTATCTTCCATCCTGTCTTGCGCTTTTACATTTAAAGGAAAGAAGAGTAATTTTTAACACACCCCTACGATGGTTTTATGCAAATTCTTCAAGCTAGGCAAATTATTTTTGTGTTAAAATTTTTCAACCCCATAAAAACAGGAGTGAATTTATGTGGCATTTTAAAACGATGTTGGGCACATTGTAAAGCTATTTCATCTCATTTATAAAGAAGGGTGAACATAAAAACAGGCCATGGCATAATTAATAGTGAAATGATTTATGGTACCAACTCTTTCTCCATACATATTTATACATTTTCTTTAGATGGTACGAGTTCCTCCCCTCCAGACCCCAATCCCTGCCCTTGCCATATGAGAGAAATGGTATCAGGCAAAATTCACAATATGATGCTTAAACTCTCTAACACACCTGTACACGTGCACATGCATGCATACACATACACACACACGCACACACACACACACACACCTGCATGTGCACCATACTCCTGTAACGATTTTTCAAACTTGGCTGCATGCTAGAATTTCCTGGTGAGCCCTAAAAAATACTGAAACCTGGGCTCCACCCCCAGAGGGTCTGCTTTAATAGGCTTGGTGTGCAGCCTGGGGCATCGAGATTTTTAAAAGGTCCCAGGTGAGGCTAATATATAGTCCAGTTTGAGATTTACTACATTCAAAATTTTTAAGAATATGAGGCAAAGCTACTACATGGAATTTAAATGTCCCCTATGAAATGACTTGAGTTAATTTAGAGGCCACACTATAAGGTCGCTCCTTTTCTAATTCACCCTGCAATTGATTAGAGCAAGCTCACCAAATATTTCCTGGGCACCTACTATGAGCCAGGCACTGTGGAAGGTCCTGGAGATACAAGAATAAATAAGACAGATGTGCCCTGTCTTCACAGAGCATAGAGTTCAGCAGATGTCTGTGGGCAGCATTTTCTACTTCCTGTATTCCAGCTAATGTTTTACCTGTTATTGATATTTAAACTGTATCAGATGATTCTTGAAGTAGGTATTGGATTTTTCCTTTTGAAACTTCTGTTTTTAAATTTCTTATGAATACACATGAAAGCCAGTGAACTCATATATGTTTATAACAGCAATAAGAACATAGGTCATAAAATAACCTTGAAACTAATTATCATTTCAGAAATCACCAAAAGACAAGTAGGAAACATTATCTCTTTATGACAATTTGATCCTCTGTTGTGACATTCCTAAGAAAAGCGCAACTGAACTTCCCACTCTTGGTAAGAAGACTGGTCCCCATCACAAGATCAGTATTGAACTATATCACTCTTTTTCTTCCTGTGATTCCTGATGTGGACTTGAATATAATTTTAAATAAATTCTAAAATGCTTGCTAAGCTTTTCAAAAAATTGTTTGAGCTATAAAGGGATCACTGGACAGTAAATATGCCAGCAGCATTAATGGAATGTCATTCAATTTCTCTTGACTATGTTCATCTGAGATTTCTGCTCACAAATGGTTAGATGAGGTGAACTGAAATTATTTCTTCATTTTTGATGGGAGAACAGGAGCATAACGAGGTGAGTTACCAAACTCACAATCCCACAATCCAACATGGAACAGAATTGTCAGCAGGAATTGATTCAAAAGTAAGACACATTTCAGTCCTGCCTAGAGTCCACTACAACTATCTACACAGGCTGCATTAATAATGCTAGCGAGACTTAAACAGCAGTATCCAGAGATGTTCTAAAACATTTTTATTACATATTCACCAGGCAAGGAAAGCATTTCCCATTTTTTATTTTTTATTTTATAATTTCGTTTATTTTTTCTTTATCTCTTTATTTTTATTTTTGGCTGTGCCGCGTCTTCGTTGCTGCTCGGGCTTTCCCCGGTTTCAGAGGGCGGGGCTCCTCTCTGCTTGCGGTGGGCGGGCTTCTCACCGCGGTGGGTTCTCCTGCAGCCAACCACCCCTGCAGCCAACCACGGGGGGTTCTCTCGCTGCCAACCTCGGGGGGTTCTCTTGCTGCCAACCTCGGGGGGTTCTCTTGCTGCCAACCTCGGGCTCCAGGCGTGTGGGCTGCAGCAGTTGCAGCTCATGGACTCAGGATTGTGTCTCCCGGGCTCTCGAGCACAGCCTCAGTAGTTGTAGTGCGCGGGCTTAGTTGCTCCAAGGCATGTCGGATCTTCCTGGATCAGGGATCATGTCCCCTGCACTGGCAGGCGAATTCTTCACCTCTGAGCCACCAGGGACGCCCCCATTTTTTAATTATCAGAGATTCATTTGACTTTCTCTAAAATATCAATTTTGAAAGAAGTTTCTTCATTGTTATAATTTCCAGATATTCCTCCCAGTACAAGCTTCATTTCAAAGCAATACATGTGTGAATTTTTAACAAGATTCATTTTTAAATAGTATAATGAGCCCAAGTCGCTCCCTGGTAGATTGCTGAGCCTTTCAGGCCAGTAGGAGCCCACTCATCACATCTATCAGACACCCACCAGCTAAGACTGCACCGCAGAATTTTATATAAACATCATGCATGCACAAAAAGGCACAGAGATGAGGGACTCAAAGCTGGAAAATATTCATATTTTAGATTTTCCCATCTTACGGGTCAAGAAGGAAAACTAACAGAACATAGTCTTGAAGGTGGAAACCAAAATAAAACAGAGATAACTAAAAGGGATTTACATCTGCGCAAGCCCCTGTTTGAACATTTTCAGGGACAAAGAGCTCACCACTTCCTTAGGGAGCTTGTTCCACTGTCAGACTATTTCAGCGAAGAATTCCATCTATCCATCATCAGGACTCCAGTGAAACACAGTTTCTATCTATTTGTTCTGCCATAAGCCAGCCATGTAAGTATTTAAAGGAACTTACCATTTTTACTATAAGCCTTTTCTTTGTAAAAGAGTTCAATTCGTCAGTTCCCAAAACAGTTCACTATATTATACAGCTTCAGATGTCCTTTCACTGGATTTAAACCATTTTGAATGCTCTGTGGTCTGTAATTATTACTGTCCCTGAGTTGTTGTTCATTGTTCACTTGCTAAGTTGTGTCTGACTCTTTGTGACCCCATGAGCTGCAGCACAAAAGGCTTCTTTGTCCTTCACTATCTTCTGGAGTTTGCTCAAACTCACGTCCTTTGAGTCAATGATGCCATCCACCATCTCATCCTTTGTTGTTCCCTTCTTCTTTTGCCTTTAGTCTTTCCCAGCATCAGAGTCTTTTCCAGCATCAGAGTCTTTTCCAATGAGTTGACTCTTCACATCAGGTGGCCAAAGCATTGGAGCTTCAGCTTCAGCCTCAGTCCTTCCAATGAATATTCAGGGTTGAGTTCCTTTAGGATTGATAGGTTTGATCTCCTTACTGTCCAAGGAACTTTCAAGAGTCTTCTCCAACACCACAATTCAAAAGCATCAATTCTTTGGTGCTCAGGCTTCTTTATGCTCCAATTCTCACTTCTGTACCTGACTACTGGAAAAATTATAGCTTTGACTATATGGACCTTTGTTGGCAAAGTGATGCCCCTGCTTTTTAATACCCTATCTAGTTTTGTCATAGTTTTTCTTCCAAGGACCAAGCATCTTGGAAGTGCTTGCTTCCAAGCGTTTTTAATTTTGTGGCTACAGTCACTGTCCACAGTGACTTTGGAACCCAAGAAAGTAAAATCTGTCATTGTTTTCACTTTTTCCCCATCTATTTGCCATGAAGTGGTGGGACTGGATGACGTGATTTTCTTTTTTTGAATGTTGAGTTTTAAGCCAGCTTTTTCACCCTCATCAAGAGGCTCTTCAGTTCCTCCTCACTTTCTGCCATTAGAGTGGTATCATCTGCATATCAGAGGTTATCAATATTTCTCCCAACAGTCTTAATTACAGCTTGTGACTGGCCGTGAGTTAGTCTCTGAATTAGGCATAATATTTCAGATTTGAGTTTACTGCGGCTGATGTCTATAAGAATACATCCTCCCCTGTTCTAAGCATTTGCCCTTTTGTTGCAATACCATGCTGTGGGCATTGGGTAAGTTCACAGTCTACTGAAGCCTTCAGCGTCTATGTTAACATTAACTATTGTTAGGTCATGTCCCACCCACCCTGAACTTCTGCAGATAAGGTTTCAAATTGAGTGTTTTATATTTATTCCTGTCATATTTCATATCCGGGTTGAAACACATCATCCCATCCTGTTAAGAAAGCATTTTGATTCTGTCATCTATTCTTGGCCTTGGCCTGTTCAATGTTTTTTTTCTAAATAACTTCTATGAACATATGTTTTAAAATGTATTTGCCATCCTTCATATTTTGTGTCTTACACAAAATTCAGAAGTGTGTTTTCTATGTGTAACTGAAGCACAATTTATCCACACTTGCCTGAAATGCTACTTAGAAAAAGAATAGATTCTGAAATTGATTCCTTTCATACAATGATTATAGGAAATATCCTGGTCAAGAAATTGGCTTGGATCTAGATTTAAGGGAAGCTACATTAATTACAAAGGTTTTGCTCAATGTTTATGTAACTAAGAGTTAAGAGTTGGCCCATAGGGAATAGGTGGGCCGTTTTTTAAATATCACTACAGATTTAGTGTAAAGAACAAATATCTGCAAATCAATAATGATCTCTTATGGGCAGAAGCAACTGTGAAAGTTATGCTTCTCTTTTCAACATGTGCTTTTTCTCGTCTCTGAGAACAGTTCTTGAGGTTGGATGCCATTACCCAACGAATGACTACCAAGATGAGTGGACCACATGCTGGGAAGGAGACCTTAAACCAACCAGACCCAGAGAGGAGAATAGCTGAAGTCTCCCAGGGAGTTATTCTATACTGAATAAATCAGATATTGAGTAATGCACTGCTAAGTATGCCAACCCCAGACAGTCTGAAGGGAAGATGGGCAGAGAGAGAGAATCTGTCTCTCAGTAACTGTTGCATTCCCCATAAGGAGCCAAACTATGGACGTGTGAAGATATGAACATGGCCATGTAAAGAACTAAAAACCATACTGTCTTTTTTTTCATAGTGCTACTTCCTAACTGAAAGCATCTTGTTTATACAATATTTTTTTGCGCTTGTGTCTGAGCCTCTGGAATAGTAACTAGGGAGACTCTCAATGACTATATGAGGCTACAGGGAGGGACATTTTGAAAGACAGACTGCGACCGAGTGGGACCTGAAATTAGCAGAGCAAGGACCTAGACTGTGTCCCTTAGTGAAAATCCCCATTAAAGGTGAACCTCATTAGTCCTTTTCCCCTTAGTGCACACCTGAAAAGGTCACGTGAACAGTAAAGGGATAGACTGGCAGAGCTGAATGCAGTCACCTCTATGTTTACTGCTCTGCTAAATTCACGGGAAGATGCAGCAAATGCAGGGGACTGTGGTCAGCAGGTCAGAAAGGGACCAGGAGTGAAGCGAATGCTCTGACTGCATTAGGACTAGGAGACCAAGCTCCTCTTTCCCAAATATGCCAAAAGTGGGCCCTTGAAAGTATGGGAAGCACTTTGCTTAATTATATGTCTACATAATCATGAATAAAAAGCACTAAATGGGACTACAGATCACCTTGCAGGTGACATGCATCTAATATTTACATACAGGTGTTCAGTCAGAGTCCATTTGACTCTGTTATCATGACATCCAGTTTATCCCTACTCATCACGAGCATATCCATACCAGTAGAAAAGCAGCTGGATATCATAATAAAAAATGAAGATATACTGTATCTATGCTTTATAATTTTTTCCTCTTTCTGCCCAGTCGAGTGATCCTACCCACAAATGTGAGAAAGTAACTTTGTTATGTCCTGTTTCATGAGCCAGGAACCATCTTTTTCTTATGTAATTATTCAAACGTTATTTGTTAAGTATTTGTCCCAGGGAGTTTTGTGTCCCTGGGGATCCATGAATCAAAAAGGTTTTAGATCAATAAATATGCATAACTAATCCACAGGAGGTAAAAATATCTTGATCGAATAAACTGAGAGAAAAAGTAAAAACAAAAACTTTCAGACAATGTACACTACATCAAATTGTATTCCTATAGTGTTATACTGGATCTCAATTGACAGAACAGTTGAACAATTGTGGAAACACATCTAAATCAAAGAATACAATGAGTTATAGTTTACCAAGAAAACCATTCTCATGAATAATTTAGCACTGACAATGATATCTTATGTGTGGGGCCCTTGGGTGACTATTTTGGGCATCACAGTTGTAAGCCATGACTAATGAGCAAACACCCCCAGAGGTTCAATGAGGTCACAGAGCATCAGTTGATTTGAAGAGGCTCCTCCCAGCTGGCCCTGGGCAAACATCATATCATCCCATTTTCAGAGTTTTCTCAGTAAAGTTATCATTCTCATTACATTTTGCATTTTCACAGCCCCTGTAATCATAGCTCCCAGGCACTATACATTGTTAATTTATTATAGTCATTTCAATTTTGCTAGTTAACTCTCAGGTCTCCTTATGTGCAAAGCCCTAGAATCAGTGAAAAGAACTGAAACTCCTAAGCACTCAAACCACTGTATGTTCTTAGGAATCAGGAGACCTGGGTTCTAATATCAGATTTTCTACTAATCATCTCTGTGACTAAGCAAAGTCACTTCTGATTTCTAAATCTCAGTCTTCCCAAGGATAAACTAGAAGGATTGGACTAAATAGCCTCTGATATCCTCTTCAGCTCTAAGATTTTCTGGTTTTGTATATCAGCACTCTCAGGAAGATGTATCTGACATACATCTGTGCATAGATATGGATTAATCTGTTCCTGGGGTCACTCTTACTCTGCACTCTTTAAGTGCATCATCTATCCTGGTACTTGCCAGCTGACAGCTCCCTGTGGAGGACTCCATGTCAAGTCTAATTCCTTAAGGCCCTCAGAACCAGAAATAAATAGGAATGCCTAAGGCTAATTTAGATGTCCCAAGCTAAGCAAAGAGAAGTGATTCCTTCACGAGATTTATTTTAGAACAAAAATGGTTTGCAGAGCAAAGTGAGGGAATGGCATTTAGTTATAAGAGCATGTTAGTAACTAATGGCATAGCTTAAAATGTCAATTTAAGGGATTATCCTTAGAGAGGAATCCATTAACCAAATTTAAACAATGTTGACGAGGCCCCTTTGGCTGAGGAGGCATTGGGGACACTGGGTTAGATAGTGAGGGTCAGATAATGTTCCTTAATACTGCTTGCCCTTCACATGCTTAGAATTTAGCAGATAAAATGAATCAAACACTTAAGTGAAGGGATACATTGTAAAAAAGAAAAAGAGAAACATAGAACTGACAGCACATGATAAATAGTTGGGAAATGGTGAATAAGTTTTATATCCGAGTACTGTGACAACCTTAGGATGAGCATTCAGAGAAAGCTAGAATTTGTTTTGGAAAGAGATTTAAAAGAATAAATGGGCTTCCCCAGGGGCTCAGCTGATAAAGAACCCACCTGCCAATGCAGAAGACACAAGAGATGTGAGTTTGATCCCTAGGCTGAGAAGATCCCCTGGATAAAGACATGGCTACCCACTCCAGTATTCTTGCCTGGAAAACCCCCTGGACAGAGGAGCTGGTGGGCTATAGTCCATGGATTTGCAAAGTGTTGGATATGACCGAACATGCACACACATGCTTTTCTGAAGGAATAAATGCAAATCATACATCGGAAAGTATCTGCGAAGCAATGCAATCAGGTTGAACTCATCAGAGTCCATTGTATTAATGTACTAAGGTCTATAGCAGTGCTCACCACATAGCAAGACCCAACCTGACCGAAGATTTAACAACTCTGCCTGGATGTCCCAAAGTTAGTTTTCAATGTTATGTCTCCATTAAGGAATTCTGCACAGCCACTGGGTCTGACCCAACAGCCACGGGCCCCTCGTCTGGCTCATCAATGACCTATAGTCAATACTCTGCTCTTTTTATCCATGAGAGAATCCTTGGGAGGGAAGGAATAAACAAGAGTCTCATATGGAGAAGTTTCAGTCCCTGGAGTATAGGAAAATATCAAGCACATTTATGGCATAAGCCACAAAGGAGAGGTCCATTGGATGGGTGGGGGATTGGGCAGTGCAAACTCACAGCACTAGCTAAGGATATTACCCAGGGAACCTGGAGGACAAGCAGATGTGTTAAGATACAACAGGGAGCCACTGTGGCTTTCTGAACCCCAGAGCAGTTACATGAGGGAACTCAACATCTCTTATTCATCAGCCAATGAGCTGAGGGTTTCCCTTTACAATTCCAGTGACATATTAAACTGTGAGGATAACAATGAAGAACCACTTGAACACAGACTTTCAAATGAGCACTCAAGCCAAGTTGGGCAAATACCTTCTTCCTTGGACTGGCTTTTACAGTCTTTACAGTCATGAGACAGATACAAACGTGGGCTCAGATTAAAGTTTGTAGAGAAAACTAGTAAACCAATACAATGAATACTAGAACAGGACATAAACTGATAGGGACATTTTGAAGCGTATAATTTCCCTATTTCCCAACCCCTTTGCCCAACGTATAAAGCATCTATGTTGTATCAACCACTTGTTTTCCCCTAGATGGCCTGGGATCATTCTCTGTTGAGAAAGACCTATTGAGAAACCTCAGCGGAAGAAGCCGCTCTCATGCCTTGATGATATTATTACAACATGCTTCCCAGGTGGTGCTAGTGGTAAAGAACCTGACCACCAATGCAGGAGACATGAGACACAGGTTCGATCCCTGGCCCTGGGAGATCCCTTGGAGGAGGGCATGGCCACCCACTCCAGTGTTTTTGCCTGGAGAATATCGTGGACAGAGGAGCCTGGAGGGCTATAGTCCACAGAGTCCCTAAGTGTCGGACACAACTGAAGCGCTTGGCAAGCATGCAAAGAGACACTGGGGAAGGCAAAATATTAAGATCATGCAAAAAAACACAGAACAAGAGACCTTCCCAAATGGAATTTATAGACCAGCTAAAGATGGAGGATCTCCTCTGTCCCAGCTTCTCTGTAACCCACCTTCACCAAGAAACAGTGAACTGGGTTTTAAAAAGTCTACTGAAAATACAGAACTGATAACATTTAGAGATTTTTTGATAATTTGTCTTCAGCTTTTAAATGCTCCAAATACTGCTGAAATCAATTTCCACACACTCAACTATTTCCCTAGGACATCTCATAATGTTTTAAACTAAAACTATTTTCCTCTCAAATTGTTAATAAATTTATAATGCAAACGATCTCTGTAATTAATATATAAGGCATGGAGAAAGGCATGGCCATTGTCTTTTTTTTTTCTTTTCCTTCAAAGTGTGATTAGAATTACCTCATAAATTATTCACATGCTGTACTAGAATAATAAAACAGCATCTCTTTCTACATAAATCACCTCACTTATTTGGAGTATGTAGTAAAATTCCCTCAAAATGTTGTTTTGACAGCACGTAAGTCAAGGCACCTCGAGCGATGATTAGTGCTTGGTTCTTCCTATTTTGAAGTCCAGAATGTGAGCTTCACACTTGAATTAGCACCTGTTTCATCTGCATCTGTTATACCCAGAGCATAACCTGTAAGGTATGCCAAGCCTTCGGCAGAATTGTGAGATTGAGGGGAAGAGTCTATTTATCTCACTCCCTCCACTTTTTCTGGTACCCTCTTTCCCATTTGAAAACATCACTACTCACCCACCCCTCCCACCATATCATACATGGATCTTAAAATAAACTTCTACAAATGGAAACAGACCTGTTTCTCTTGCTCCTTTATAAAGTAGACATCTAACATCCAACATCCTATACTGTAAAAATGTCTCAGTCTTACCTAGAGATTATCATATTAAGTAAGTCAGAAAGAGAAAGACAAATACCATATGATATCACTTATATGTGGAATCTAAAATATGACAAATTAACTATGAAACATAAAGAAACTCGCAGACATGGAGAATAAACTTGTGGTTGCCAAGGGGGAGGGGTAAAGAGGGATAGATTGGGAGTTTGGGATTAGCAGAGGCAAACTATTATACGTAGGATGGATAATTAACATTTAATGATGTGAATGGCATCCTATGGGTCATTAGATAAGTCAGGTGTATGAAACACGTCCCCTGTCCTAAGAAAAGCTTATGATCTTATGTCTATAGGGAAAGAAACACATGTGTATAAACAAAGAATGAATGGTTTGAATGAGGGACCAGCACAGAGAAATAAATATTCAATACAGGATGAAGATGAAACAGGGGATGGGGGCATCTTTTCATCATGGTCTGTGAGCAAGTCTTACTCAAGTCTTGGAGACGAGAGAGAAGTACTTTAGTCCAACTTCCAGGATATAAACTTCTCAAAAGAGTCTCACATTATATACAGAGCAAAAGGACTATAAATATTTAGAGAATAATTCTTTAAGTAAGAAGAGGCTACAATGGAGGGCCCATCAGGTATAGGTAAGTGGAAGAGTCTCTCCCAAAAAGTAGGCTATTGGCATTCTTCTGAAACCATGTAACTTAGGTAGCATCCATGTGGGTTGGATGTTTTTGCATAAATCATTCATGGAGAAAGTATTGCTCATCACAGAATCTTTTTTTTTAAACTTTTTATTTTGTATTAGAGTATAGCTGCTTCCCAGGTGGTTCAGTGGTAAAGAATCCACCTGCCAATGCAGGAGATGCAGATTTGATCCCTGGGTCTGGAAGATTTCCTGGAGGAGGAAATGACAACCCACTCTAGCATTCTTTGACTGGAGAATCACCTGGCGGGCTACAGTCCATGGGGGTCACAAGAGTCGGACAGAAACGAGTGACTGAACTCACACATAGACGATTAGCAATGTTGTGAAAGTTTCAGGTGAACAGCAAAGGGACTCAGACACACATATACAGGTGCCATTCTCCCCCAAACTCCCCTCCCATCCAGGCTGCCACGTAACATTGAGCAGTGTTCCCTGTTCTATACCGGAGGTCTTGTTGGTTATCCATTTTAAATATAGCAGTCATCACAGACTCTCTGAGAGCCCCAAGGACCATATTTTACCTGGCTGTTTCAGATTTTCCTAAAGGAGGATAGCAAGCACCAATCTCTCCCTTGGAGACCATAGTTTTCCATCTTGTTCGGCCAACCAAAGAGAGCCCAGCAGGCACCTCCTTGCCTTTCCTCCCCCCAGGGACAGATGGCAAAGAGCCACAATTTCCAGCTGTCTAGAAAGAAACTAATGCCCTCAGCTAAGAATGCCCTTTATATTTGATCATTCAAGATACGTACCGACTTTTTTTCCTCAACGCGTGCCTGTGCGTATTATGCATGTAGAGAGGGAGCATCTTGTTTTCACGTTGTCTATAATAAATTATAAGTGTAACAGCGGGAGCTTTTTCAATACTATTTGTAAATGCAGCCAGAGGCTATTAAGTGATTGGTGTATCAAATAAATATAATTAGTAAATAGCAAAATAACATGTTTGTAAACTGCCTTTGGAAATATGCGATTAGACCAAAGACAACAATTTCTGCCAAAGCTTCTAAGTGTTTCCAAGAGATACCGGAAAAAATGCTTTAACAATTTCATAACAACTTTGAACAATTTCTATGTAAATCTGCTAAGAAGGTAGAAGGTACATTTACTTAGTCCAAATGCTGTTTGAATGCCTGATGCTGAAAATTTAAGTGCAGGAGTATACTTAAGTGCACCATAATTTTTTCAGGGGAGTTAAGATGTGCTTGATTATTGACTATAAGTCTTTAAATTGGCATTTGATGAGGTTAAAAAGAGTTATAAATATACCTCCATGTGCAAAGTGCTCTCAGGCTCTGAAGTTATTCTCAATTACTAACACTTCAAATTATTCCAGCAAGTCAATCAATTTGGAGTGAGGGGAACTCATCTTGCCCTTCTCTCTTCCTGGCTTTATGAAAGGGAGTTTCCTTTGGCAATAGAAAGAGTCACCCAAACCCATCGATTCTTCCTCTGAGAAATGCAGAGAGAAGCTCACATTTGTCCCTCACTTGTCTTCTTTTATCTCAGTTCTGGTTTCTGCTGCAAACACCACCTCTCGCTCCCAATCCATAGGCATTACTCTTTCCAGAACCTCATTTTTCTAAATCATCTCTGGTAAAGAACCTAAAACAGATCTCTATGCACACCTGTTAGGCCACAAGTTTAGACCCTACCTCTCTCTCAAGGTTCTCCAAAATTTAGCTCCACCCACATCTATATAATTTAACTTTCTACTGATCCCCAGTCAAACCATCTACTCAAGTTAGGCTGGTCTCCTTAATATTCTCCTGGGCCCACCCAATTCCAGGTACACCCCTGTTCTCCATGTCATTCAGGACTCTCTGCTGCAATGATCTAGCCTCTATGACCTAGATTCTCTCCCACTAATGCAGAGTTCCCCATACCCACACACCTGAGCAGGCCCAGCACTGAAATTCTATGCATTTTTAGGGTTGTTCTGCATTTCCTTGGTATGTTGTTTTTGTATGTGTTTGTTTTGTTTTTTAATTCTTTTGTCTTCTCAGGCAGTTAGAAATTCCTTCTAAGAAAAGAGAAAATTTAATAAGTTTCTTACCTCCTCTACAGCACAAACACTGGTGCTGAGCAAAGAGCATGTAAATAATTATAAGTGAGGAGGACTTTGACTATGATGGCAACTAATATATATTGATTCTTTGTTTACATGGGAGGCAATGCATTACTCAATGTCAATACATTATTGCATTTAAATCTCATAATAACCACATGGAATAGATATGGTTAAATACACCATTTAAACATGAGCAAACAGAGGCATACAAAGATCAGCTTGATTAGCTAGACAGTTAATCAAACAATTTCAAAGAGATAGGTATACATAATTATTCTTGAGACATTTAACAATACAGTCAATGTATACATCTCTATCAAACTCAGAAATATATGGCTCTTAGAGCCCTCGGCTGACTTTCATAAGCATTTACTATTTATTCATTCATGCAATAGACATTAACCAAGCTACCTCCATGTGCCATAGGCTAATTTCTAAACTCTAGGGATTAAAAAAATGAAATATAGTCCCTGCCCTCAAACAGCTCACAGTTTTGGGCATTCCACAAAACAACATTTCTAGTCTTATTTTCCATGAGTTGGAGCTGGGGCAAGAATACTGTGAAATGACAGAGAAGAAACCATTTAAAAGCAATCAAGGTACAATAGTCATTCTAGGCTTGGATGATCAATGTCTCATAAGGTAAAGAAAAAAGAGAAAGGAAAGAGATGTATAAGGAAAAGACAGATTGAGTATGTGAGAGGGAGAGCTGTGATAGAAACTTCTGGAAAAGCAAAGGGCAAGCAAAGATTTCTAGAAAAATCATCTCTGGCCCCCTGGGGCAGTGCGCTTAAGCCCATATTTATCTGTCCATCGCAAGGGTGTGAATGTGTGCAAAGACCTCAAGGCCAGATCAAATGAGACTGCGCTTCTTTCCAGTTTGGGGGCCTCTGGGGATTACTTTAATGCTGAGCACTTAGTCATCATGTTTGATGGCTTTGGTGGCCTCATTTATCAAGGATCTATAGTTAAATTTAATCTTCCTGTGAGTGGAGGACAGACATGGCAGCCAGGCTCCTTGTCGCTGATCTGTCCCGGGTGATGTCTTCTGAAGTGGAAATGATGGATGCCACATGTTCTGGCTGTGATTAAATTTGCTTTGACAAAGCAGCATGGAAATCTGATTTTCAATAGACTTCTGCATTTCACCTAGTGCTGAGTAAACAGATACAGAACATAATGCTTACATGGCTGTCAGACCGACAGCTAATTCATTGTGCCCATCTAATCAGGCTGCCCATTAAATTATTATTTGTCAATAACATGCAGGATCATTTTGGAAACTCTTGAGGAATGGGAAGTTTGTTTTTAAGTATATAAACACGGAGGGCTTCCAGGGTTTTTTCTGCACGCGTGCATGCTAAGCAGCTTCAGTCGTGTCCAACTCTGTGCGACGCTATGGACTGTAGCCCGCCAGGCTCCTCTGTCCATGGGATTCTCCAGGCAAGAATACTGGAGTGGGTTGCCATTTCCTTCTCCAGGCAACTTTCCTAGGAAGGGCCAAATAGCTCATCAGTCTCCGTGGCCCCTCTTCTCTGAAGAATCACAGCACCATTTAAGAAGTTTTTAGTTTCACTTCACTTGGCTCCCATTTCAAATGCAAACAACATCATCCAATTACAATAGAGAATGAAGCTACAAACATTGACACTTTAGCTCTCCAGTTTATCTTTAAAGGAGAATGAAGCAGAAAATCACATTAAGTGTGCATCTTATGTTAGAGCTTTTAACCTCCTGCCTAGCAGCACTGGGTTCAGACCACCTCCTGGAAGAAGCTTCCGCTTTAGGGGGTTAGGGGGAGCGGAATGCTGGGGAGGGCTGTCTCATCAGGCCAGAAGAAGTGGCAGAAAGCATGATTAATAATGTTTGTGTTTTTTTTTCCCCAATCAGTGGGGTAAGTATAAAACCTGGGTTCCATGGAATACGCGAAAAGGTCCTCTTAGTTATCTTTCCCCCTCTAGCCTATTTTCATACAGACCTCTGCACTTCTGTGGCTTCCCTGGTGCTCAGATGGTAAAGAATGTGCCTGCAATGTGGGAGACCTTGGTTCGATCCCTGGGTCAGGAAGATCCCCTGGAGAAGGGAATGGCTACCCACTACAGTATTCTCTCCTGGAGAATCCCATGGCCGAGGAGCTTGGTGGGCTATACAGCCCATGGGGTCACAAAGAGTCAGACATGACTGGATGACTAACACTTAGAGAATCCTTGTACTTAATCTGCACTTTCAGTACTTTTTAACTTATTGAAATTCCAGCCAAGCATTTTCTCACACTTCTGTGAGCCCTTCTTGAACATCTGGGCCTCCATCAACACTCTGCTTTTAAACTGACTCTTTGCTAACCACCCCTCTCCTGAAATACAACCATGTCCTGAAATACATTTGCTGCCAGAACCCAAGGATCTCATACTTTTCATATTACTAAAGCGTTGAAAGCGTGCAGTACACTTGCGGATCCATACTAGCTGAAAGGACTTGGGCAAGTTTCTTAAGCTCTATAACTTTTATATCTCTCATTGGAAAAATAATATGCATATTAAAGTGCAGTGGCAATAACTGCAGTGTGATTATTAGATGGAATAATGTATGTGTAGAAGAAATCATTTTTTCCCTTCTTAATTAAGTCTCGTGACACATCAAATAGGAATAGGACTTCTTTCTAGAAGTCCTGGGGAGCCAGCTATCAGCCTTCCCATCACTGTCGCCCTTCCACAGAGACGAGGTTGACTGAGTGAGAAGGTTGGCTGTTCTTTTGATCCAGCTGGGGCAGGTCCTATCTCATAGGACTGGGGTTTCTGGAACGGACTGCGGTCACTTGTCTGGCTCACTGGGAGGCTGATATGCTTAATTCAGGAGAGAAGCAGAAAGGATGAAACCTTGGCCTCCTGTCCAAGTTGTATTTTTCCACCCCACTCCACTGCTGCTGCTTAGTCACTAAGTCGAGTCCATCTCTTTGTGACGCCATGGACTGTAGCCTGCCAGGGTCCTCTGTTCATGGGATTTCCCATGCAAGAATACTGGAGTGGCTTGCCATTTCCTCCTCCTGGGGAACTTCCTGAGCCAGTAATCGAACCCATGTCTCTTATGTCTCCTGAATTGTCAGGAGGATTCTTTACCACTGTGCCACCTGGGAAGCCCAAATTCATGTATACATAGGATTAAAAAGTAGTAAGGCATATGGGTAAATAAGGATGAGGTGGATATTATAAATATCTGAATCATCACAAAATGTCATAGGCTCTAGCTTCAAAATATACTCTGATTTCAATGTATTCTTACACATCTCTATCACTACTCTAGTCCAGGAGTTCATCTCTCCCAGTCAGCCTCTATACTCTCTCTTGTAATCTGCTCTGATCTCCAGTAGCTACAGTAATATTTTACTTATAAATTAGATCTGTTATTGTGAAAGTCACTCTTTCATGTCCAACTCTTTGCGGCCCCATGGACTATATAGTCCACGGAATTCTCCAGGCCAGAATACTGGAATGGGTAGCATTTCCCTTCTCCAGGGGATCTTCCCAACCCAGGAATCAAACCCAGGTTTCCCACATTGCAGACGGATTCTTTACCAGCTAAGCCACCAGGGAAGCCCAGGAATATTGGAGTGGGTAATCTATCCCTTCTCCAGCAGATCTTCCCGACCCAGGAATCTCCTGCATTACAGGTGGATTCTTTACCAATTGAGCTATCAGGGAAGCCTATATCCTACACCTAAATTATACCTATGATGTTCCATCACACTTTGAATATAATCCAAATTTCTAACTCTGGATCAGCTCTTCTCAAATAAGCCTCAGGAGCTCAAAATACATCACTAGCATCAATTAAATTCTTAAAAATTATTCAGTACTTCAAAGAGTTTTTGTTTACATGGGTTATATCTATTGATCTCTGCTATGTTTTATATTAAAACTGAAAAGTATTAAAATCTTAATATACCAATTTGTTTATAAATGTCAATAACAAATCCATTGTGTGTTTACAAAAATAATGTATTTTTATATAAAAAAAGTGATAATAACACCCTCACAAAAATATCAGTGAGAAGAAAGTGATTGTTTTCTATTTTGAAAATCTTTTAAATGTCTGGCTTAAAAGATGACAGTCAGACTCATATCTGCTTCTGCATTTGATCTGTTTTGATATCTGATTTTCATTGAAAGATATGAGAAAATCTGGCTTTCAAAAAATACATAGTTGGACAAGGGAGGAATATTTTAATGTCATTTTCAGATGACTGTGGACATTTTGGTGCAAACTTGATGAGTGGTAGTGTCTTCAAGTTAGTTACAATGTGGAATCTGAAGCTTTATCAGTGAACTTTTGTAAGGTATCATTGTAAAATACATGGGTCTGTCTTGCATGTTGAATGAATCTTACTCAGGCATGTTTTTTTTTTTTTTCATTATGCATTGGTCACTGTAAACTATAAGTTCATCAAGTTATGGAGAACTTCCAACTCTTAATATAATTCATTACATGATATTTTTAAAAATCACACTTGTTAATATTACTACCAATCTCACCAATAAAGTCTTAAAAGTCTTTGGAATATTGGGTACTTGCCTTGGAGACTGATACAGATTTTCCAAAACATCTAATTTTCTCTTGAGAGCTCAAAGTTTATCATTAACACCATATAAAGATTTTATTTCTTTTCAAATGATAGCCTCACTTTCAAAGTGATAGGTTCATTCTTGAGAAAATGTCTGCCAAATATCCATGTCAGCATAATCATAAGTTGTAAGACATTGTTTCAAGTAAAAAATGATGTTCCATGAAAAACCTTGCCAGTTCAGCCCACCATCAGCTGCACCAGTGCTTTTACTTGGGACAATCATTATCGTTTGGATCTATGGCAGAAGTGTTTAAAGTGTACTTCCCATTTCATGATAAAGAATGCTAAAGAGATGTGTACTCACAGCTCAATGCAATTAATAATTGCACTGCTTTAACAAGGTCATTCTTAAGTGAACTTGACATCATGTGTACTGGTCTTGAATGGCAATGAAGAATACAGTGACTGGTACAGTTAAGTGCTCTCGCTTTGACAGATACTAGGGCATCACCGTTGCCTTTCCATCAGGAGTACAAATATTAACACAGTAAATAGTTTTGACCTTACAGAGGCCCCTGAATGGTCCTCGGATCCCCAGGGGTCTATGAATCACACTTTGAAAACAACCCAGCCTACTTCTCCAGGGTATCTCTTTGTCACTCTCCCACCTCACTCAGCTCCAGCTGCACAGGCTTTCTTGCTATTTCTTGAACACTCAGAGCTTCTTTCTGTCTCAGGGCTTCTACATTTGCTATTTTCTCTGCTGGTGATGCGCCTACCTGTGGTTTTTCCAGCTGGCTCCTCCTTCACTTCCGGTTTTTGTTTAAGTGACAGTTCCTTCCAAGATGTTTTTCTTGACTTTCCTATCCATGAGCAGCTCCATCTTCCTCAACAGAACCTCAAGAAGTTATCTTAGCCTCTCACCCTGCTCAAGTTCTTCATACCACTCATCACTAGGTAGAATTCCATCATGCACCTGCTTGCTTACTTACTGCCTGTCTACCTCCCCAACTAAATCATAAGCTCCATGAGATCAACGACTTTGTATTATACGCCACTACAGCCATAATGCCTAGAAAAATGTTGAACGTGTCACAAGCAACAAATGCTTAATGAACTAATTTACACTTTAAAAGATCCCTATGTTATTTTTCAGTGAATGAAGGAGAGTCTTCTAAGTCAGTGCTGCCTACCAAAAATATGAGTCACAGATATAATTTTGCACTTTCTGGAAGCTACATTAAAGAGGTAAGAAAGAAACAGATGGAAATAATTTAATAATCTATTTTATTTAACCTAATACATTAAAATCTTATGATGTAAAGATGTAATCAGTATAAAAAGTATTAATATGTTCTACTTTCTTATTTTTCTCACTAAAACTTTGAACTCTGGTGTATATTGTACATTTACAGAATGTTTCCATTCAGATTAGTTACATTTTAAGAGATAATTAGCTACTTGTCACTACAGACTCCTGTAGAAGGAAGCACTGTCTAAGGAAAGATGGGGAAAAACTAAACCAAAGTATTTTTTCTCAAACCTAATGGAATAAAGAATAGTCAACAGTAGCAACTAATAATAATAATAATTAGAGAAGCAATCAGGTAAAGGAAGAGTCCTTCATACCATGAATTTTACAAAAATTGTGGCTATGGTTGAGGCAAACATTTGGCTAGCTTCCACACTTCTATCCATCCCCACCTCAACTCCCAGAAATGGAGCCAGGCAGAAAAGATGAATTACCAATTTGTTGAGAATTTTCACTAAGACCTCCTGTTTTGGAGAGAATTAGAAGGAAGACATGAATAGGCAGCCCAGCCCTTAACTGTCCCTTCCAGATCTCAGCAGAAATAAAATACATTCCCCACAGCACCACACTGACTCGAGGGCAGAATTCTAAGGCTCTACACGGCATCCAGAGTGACCTTTCTAAAAAGCAGTCCTGATCACGACACTCACCTATTTTAAATCCTTCAGTTGCACATCTCATCCTCTGGAGAGGATCCAAGCTTGTCAGTGCATCTCACAAGCTCACTGGGCTTGAGCTCCTGTGTCCTCTCCAGGCCTTCATCCCCTTTCATCTTGACCTTCGCATCTGCATCACACACTTTCACTACATCAAACAAATGGCAGGTCATCAAATCAGGATCCTCTGTGTCTTTCGTTGAGCTACTCTGCTTGCCCAGATTATATTCTGTCTTCCCTTTTCTCGGTGAACTCTAAAACTCCTCCTAATTCAGCTCAACAGTTTACCAAAAACCTTTTGTCATCCCCCAGGTTATCTAATCATGGGTCCCTGTGTTTACACTGTGTCCTGGGAACCCTCAGCATCAGCACACAGACAGCACTATAATTGTGGATCTGCTTGAACATCTTTCTGACTGAAGCACAAAATCCTTGAGCTGAAGAATGGTACCTTTCATTGCTTTGTAACCAGCGCCTAACCCAGAGCCTGATTCATCACTTACACAACACAGAGCTGTAGAGCAAGTGAATTAACATGTTTAGACTTGCTGTCATTTACCGGTTCTCATCACACTTATAATAGGTACATGACAAAAGAAAATTGATAATGAAACAAAAACGTAGGCAGAATAATAATTCCGACTGAAGTTCTTTCAAAGTCACAAATTATATGAAATCATTGACAGTAAAATAGATCATTAAAGATCCAAAATTGAGTTTGGGATGTGTGTGTTTGTGTACGTGGTGTGTGTGTGTGTGTGAGAGAGAGAGTATATGTGTGTTTAGTACTGACACATTAGAAATATGTTCCAAGCTTTTGCATTAGAGTATTTTCAGTAGTTGGTGTGCCCCATTGGCTGTAGAGGCAAGAGCCAACCTTCCTGGTGAAACCCCAGGTTCAGAGTCCACTGATGACCAGGAGGGCTGGGGAGTGAAACAGAAAATGATACGCATAATTAACAAAATACATTCATCTCTAATCTCCCATCTCCACCCACACAGGTGCTGACAGTGGGCAGCTCAGAATTCACCTCAAGGCAAAACAACTAAGACCTCATTTTTGGCTGAAAGTAAATAATTTTCCTCTGGAAAACAAGTATGGGTTGGGAAAGGGATTGAGGTTCAATTTGCTTGTTTATTTCACACCCAAACACTCTCTAATTAATGCTCAAGAAACATAATTCAGAAAACAAAAGACTTTTTTTAATATTCATTCAAATATTCATTTAAAAAATGAATATGATTCTCTCATATATTTAAGGTGTTGTCATCATAAAATAAAAACAGGATGATATGAGAAAGAATCATATGTGAAAAGAAATAGAATATAATTATCTTATTTTTATAATTTTATAATTATCACAAATTAAGAGTTAAAAAAAATTTAGGAGATCTTCTGGAACAAAGAAGAAATATAACATTCAATCTAGGAGAGTCAACATTGAGCCGCGGGAATTCCAAAAAGAGAGAACACACAAAAATAGAGGGAAGGATACAATCAAATAAATGACAGAAGAAAATATTTAAGACCAAAATAAAAATGAAAAGATTCTTCACCCCAGCGCATCCGTATGAAATTTCAGAACAGTCAAAATCAGCATAAAATCCTGAGTGTCCAGAGGAAATTGCAACATGAAGATGATCTCCAAAGTATTCAGTGTTAGACTTCTCACTATTAATACCGATGCTAAAAGGAGATGGAACAGGGCAACAGAAACACTAGGGGGACATTCCATTATCCAAGAGAGCTAGGCCAACCCAAATCATCAGTTACAGATGGGGATAAAACCCTCACATGCTTGAGTGCTCAAGAACTCAGAAAACCTCTCTCTCAGGGACCATTTCATAGGAAGTTATTAGTATACATGCTCCAATAAAGTGACCTGCATTGCATGCTTGATTACAAATCGCAAACTTCCATAAACATAAGTGAGTCATCAATCTACAAAAAGACATAGAGGAACCTTAAATGCATAGTTCTGACGGAAAGGCTACATACTGCATGATTCCAACTATAGAACATTCTAGAAAAGGCAAAACTTCAGAGATGGTAGTCTCTGTGGATTTGGGACAAGCAAGGGAGGATACATAGGTGGAGCACGGGGAATTTTTTAAGTAGTGAAACCATGTGATACTTTAATGATGAACACAGAACACCATATGTTTATCAAAACCAACCAATGAAGAGTGAACCTTAACTTAAACTAAGGACTTTAGTTAATAATAATATATAAACACTCTTTCATCAACTTAACACTAGTTAATGCAAGATAATAGTAATTAGGGAAACCATAGTGGGAGATGGTATACAGGAGCTCTCTCTACTTTCTGCTCAGTTTTTCTACAAACCTAATAATAAAGTCTGCTAATTAAAACAATAAATGACAGCACTGCTCCTCACCCATCCTTCTAGTCTCCTTTACCTTGATTTACATTTTCTATTTTCCTTCTATCACACTCATCACCTTTTGCTATTCTTCAGTTGCTCAGTTGAGTCTGATTCTTTGTGACCCCGTGGACTACAGCACACAGGCCTTCCCTATTCTTCACCATCTCCCAGAGTATGCTCAAACTCACATCCATTGCGTCGGTGATGCCATCCAACCATCTCATCCTCTGTCGTCCCCTTCTCCTCCCGCCTTCGATCCTTCCCAGCATCAGGGTCTTTTCCAATGAGGTGGCTCTTCAGATAAGGTGGTCAAAGTATTGGAGTTTCAGCTTCAACATCAGGCTTTCCAATGAATATTCAGGGTTGATTTCCTTTAGCATTGATTGGTTTGATCTCCTTAGAGTCCAAGGGTCTCTCAAGAGCCTTCTCCAACACCACACACAGTTCAAAAGCATCAGTTCTTCTGTGCTCAGCCTTCATGATCCAACCCTCACATCCGTACATGACTACTGAAAAAACCATAGCTTTGATTATATGGACCTTTGTTAGCAATGTAATGTCTCTGTTTAATATGCTGTCTAGATTTGCTATAGCAGTGCTTCCAAGGATCGTCTTTTAATTTCATGGCTACAGTCACAGTCGGCAGTGATTCTAACATATCCATATAATTTACCTTTTTTAATTGTTTGTTTTCCATTTTCCTGGCTACAGTGGATGTTCCACAAAGATAGGGATTTTGTCTATTTACTACACCTGTGCTCAAAAGTACTGCTGAATAAATATAAAACAAAGTAAAACTCCCAAAAAATGTGAAGTGAAATAAGAACAGGGATTTCTGAAAATAGGAGACATTACCCAGCATATCAGTGAAAGAGGCTCCCTGCATGACCCTGGACTGCTGCCCTGCAGAGAAGCCCATCCACATGAGTTGGGGCGGGAGGGGGTGTGGATAGACCTTAGGAGACTGTCTCGAGATATAAAGTAGATTTAGGAAGAGGTTTAAAGTTTCACGGCTAATAACACATAAGTGGGATATAAACTCATTTGGCCAGATTCCAAAGCTATGCCTGTGTCCATTACACCATACTGCTGCCTCCTAAGCTATATATTGACAAATCAATGTTGTCTCCCCTAGTTAAGTGCACACTGCCCAAGGGCAGAACTATTTGCTACTCATTTTTATACACCCTTCTGTGGCCAGCTCACTACTGAACCCATCGATGGAACCCAATAAACCTCCACCATTCAGACCCTGTCCAGAAATATCCATTCCTTTGCTCCTCTGTCCCCACTGGTAGGTCAGCACAGGTAAGAGTTCAATCTAGACACAATCATTCAAAGCACAGGCACAGAAGCCATCTCAAAATAGCCAGTTTCTGTCCTACAATTTATGTGGAGTATATAGGTCACTGAGGGAAGCCACAGTTCTTATCTAGTGACTATCAAACACTACCAATTTCCTACCAGCCCACTAGGCATAGTCATTAACACTAACAGTTCAAGGAAAACTGAGGCCACCAGCCATTAACAAAGCGATTCAAATGCAGCATTAACCACGCTTAAGCCCTGGAAGGGTTTCCAGGTTTTCTCTGCCCTGTCCGCTAAGATCACATCTTCTGAAAGCCCGAGAGAATGAACTCCATTACCTTGTGCTAAGTAAATAGCTTTTAAACAAGTGTTTTATCACTGTAGACAACTTACCAATAAAAAATAAAACAATGCACGTATTGGGATCATAAACCCTCTATTCTAAAGTCATTTTCAGTCAAGATGTGAAAATAAATGTTTTCTAAAGGCTTGTACATAGGAAGGATAGGAATAATGTCCCAGAACTCAGAAGCCTGTCCTTTTTAGAAATAAGTGAAATGATTTGAGCAGGACTACCGCTTCATAAAACAACCTGAAAACTGTAAGATGACTTTGAATGAAGGATAGGCATTATAAAATGCAGCCTAATAAGGAAGTTCAAAAACGCTATTAGACATTTCCTTTTCAAAGACAGTTTCTTCTAATAGGAATACAATATAGATAAATAATTATATTATGCTGCCTTAATGCAGACATTCCAATTTCAGCAACATAAATATCTAGTTAACTACTCATTTAAGATAAATAGCTACTTACACCAAGAAGTAATAGAAAAGAACGTTTGCAGAATTTTCTTTTACCTTGTGAGGGGGAAGAGAGGTAGTGGGGACATACACAGGATGAAATTCTTCTGTAATACATTTTATAAATAATTTCCAAAATTGCTATATAACATACCCAATATATACTACATAGATTAAATAAACAGTACTGCTTTTCTCAATATACTCTAAGCAATTGAGTTAAGTAGTAGTATTCTAATTTCTTACCATTGAAGAGGAAATAAGAATTAATTTGCAGTCATGCCCACTGCCTCATATATGACATTTAATTAATATTTGAATTGTCTTAATCAGAAAGAAATTCATGATGGTCTAGGTCTTATTGCTTTTCCTTCAATAAAAATCTGTTTAGGTGATGGTGTTTCCATTATGGAAAACAAAGCATTTCAAGGAAACCCAAAATGAGCAGAGAAAGCAGAGGCTTTAATAAGGGTGAATGGGTCACAACAATTGTCTAAATTTCTGGAACTTTCCTGATGGCCCAGTGGTTAAAAATCTGCCTTCCAATTGCAAAGACACAGGTTAGGGAACTAACATCCCACATGCTGTGGGGCAACTAAGCCCACGCGTTGCAACCACTGAACCCGTGCATCCAGAGCCTGTGCTCCACAGTAAGAAAACCCTGCACACCACAACTAGAGACAGTCTCTGCATTGCAACGAAGAGTCCACACACTGCAACAAAACCCCAGTGCAGCCATTTTTTTCATATTTAAAAATCAATAATTTCTACATTAAGGAAAGTTTACAAGTCCAATGTGGTAGATTTGACTATGGCCCCTCTGTTCTGGTCTGCAACCCCAGCCCCAACCATATACTTCTCTGCCCCACTGCTGCTGGGCTGGCCATAAGATTGGTTTGATCGATGGAATATAGGAGGAAGTGATGATATGCCAGTTCAGAGCAAGACTTCTTGCCCTTCTGAAAAGACTAGACTAGAATAAATGCAATTCTTTTCAATGTGTCCATTGAGGTGCTAATACAAATGATTGTACTGAGCAAAATAAGGGTTTTTCGATATTTTCCTGGGCATAGAAAAAATACAAATTAAATCTTTATTCCAAAATATGCAAATTAGAAAATATTTACATTTCATCAAAATATATTAGGGATGGAAAATATTTTGCTATTGGTTAAGTATTTATTGAGCATCTATTAAGTGCTCAACAGACATGAATATACAGGTGAGAAATACAGGCTAAGTAAATAGAGTATTGACAGTCACATAGTAAGTATGTCATAAATATTAATGCTGTTACTAGCTTCATCATCACCATCTAGACAGAAAACAGCATATGTTATAATGTAATATATAAGATATAATACTAATAGTAATAATATAATAATTATAATATAATATAATAGTAATATATAATAATATATAATTATATAAAGTTATAATATATATTACATATATAATATATAATGCAATAATAATATTACAATGTAATACAATAACTGCTAAATAGAACTCTGCACAGCTGAAATATAAGTACAGTATGCACAAACAGCTTCTACTGCTTTAAGTGATTTGATAGTCTTAGAGGAGGCAGCACTGAAGGTGAAAGTAGGAAGATGCCTGAGAGTCTGCAAATTCAAGAGCAGTAAAAAGGCATTTTAGAATATACGAAGGCACACAAGAGGGATGTACTCAGCATACATAGAATGATAAGGCAGAAGTGACTCTACTATTAAAAGGTAAACAAGGCCATTCCTTCAGGGCTACCATTAGCAAGGACATCACAAGCTCAATGCCTCAGTGATAGTCTAAACCCCACAGTTTGGAACCTTCCTCCTGGGCTGCATACTGATGCAATGAATAGAAATGCCTTCTTCAATTCTTATAGAGGAATAAGAAATTCCACAGATCTTATTTTCTTATTAGAGCTGCATGTTAGTCATTTATTCAAGTTTACCAATATTTGGTATTCATAAACGAACACTATTATTTCTAGTTAATAGGAACCCAAGTCAAAAAGTACAGCAAGGAGGCCAGCTGCCACACCAGCTACAGAGCTCCTTCCTCGAAGACCGAAGTGCACATAAAAATAGATAGAATTCTTACTAATTTCAGAAAGAATTCTTTGTTTCTTTTGTGCACAATCTGTGTTGCCTTGAGGTAGCTCTGACTTTCAATCGCTATTCTCAGTTTTTTTGCTATAAATTACTGTTAGTTTACCTTCATCATTATTAACACTTTTCCCCTGAACCACTTGCTACTAGACAACATCACTTGCATGTCTAATAGAATCTCAAATTTAACCTGCCAAAATCAAATATTTTGATTAACAACACTACCGCAAAAATGCCTAAGTAAATTAATAAAAAGGACATCATTCAGAGTTACCTTATTAGTCTACTCTGGCTGCCAAAACAAAAACATCACAGACAGGGTGGCTTAAAAAGCAGAAATTCACTTTTCACAGATCTGAGGCCTGAGAGTTCAAAATCTAGGTGTCACCAGGGTTGATTTCTTCCTGAGGCCTCTTCTTGGTTTATCAGTGGCCACCATGTGCTCCTGTGCTCACATGACTTCTTATTTTATGCTCCAGTAGAGGGAGTGAGAGAGAGAGAGATCGCTTTCTCTTCCTCCTCTTCTAAAACCACAAATTTTGTCATATTAGGGCCCCACCTTTAAGACTTCACTTAAGTTTGATAGATCCTAAAGGCCCCAGCTGCAAATACAGAATGTTGGGGTTAGGGTTTCAACAGATAAATTTTGGGAAGAATAATCTGTCCATTGGAACAGGAAATGGCAACCCACTCCTGTATTCTTGCCTGGAGAATTTCATGGACAGAGGAACCTGGAGGGGTACAGTCCACGGGGGTCCAAACAGTCAGATACGACTGAGCAACTAACACACAATCCGTCCATAGCAGTTGCTTGTGTGAGTGCCAAGTCACTTTCAGTCATGTCCGACTCTTTGCGACCCCATGGACTGTAGCCCGCCAGGCTGCTCTGTCCATGGGGTTCTCCAGGTAAGAATACTAGAGTGGGTTGCCATGCCCTCCTCCAGGAGATCTTCCTGACCCAGGGATCAAGCCTGTGTCTCTTACATCTCCTGCATTGGCAGATGGGTTCTTTACCACTAGCGCCACCTGGAAAACCCATAGCAGTTACCTATGGTGGTAAATTGCATCACCATTCACTCCCGTAACCAGGCCAAGAAAGACCTTGAAAGTGGGCTCCTTTCACACTTTTTATATCTCACATTGAATTTGTCACCAAATCCTCTGGCTTTACCTTTAATATAAAGCCCAAAGCCAGTAAATTCTACCCTGCTCCAGTCTCATCAATATAGTGAACTAGGTGTCTTCTAGTCTCAAAATTATTACAATTGCTTCCTATAGGTGCCCCCTCCCTTCATTCCACCCCTGCCCTCTGCAAATCTATTCTCTTCACAGCAGCCAGAGTGACCCATTGAAAAACAAGTTTTGTCCTATCACCCCTCTATTCAGATGCACACTGGCTTTCCATCCCACTGAAAATAAAATCCAAATCCTAACCAAGTCCCATAGGCTTATGACCAAACTCCTGATCACCATGCCAACCACATCTCCTCCCCTTGTCTATTCACTCACCTAAATACAAACATGCTGTTCTCCTTTCTCTCCCCTGCACACTTGAAAAACATTCCTGTCTCGTGGTCTTTGGACTTACTTGTCCCTCTGTTTGTGACCCTGTTTCTCATTTTATCTCACTCATTTCAGGTCTCTGCTCAAAGACATCCCCTTAAGAGATCACGTCCCTCTTCACCATGTTGAAAATATCTGCATGCCTTAGTTTGCTACCATAGTACTTTTTCCATAATAACTTGATATATATATGTTCCTGTATGTGTTTATTATTTATCTATCCCCATGAGAATGAAGGCTTTATAAGGCATGAATTTTCTCCTTCCTCTTTCCCGCTACCCCTATCTCTACTTCCTTCTTTTCCCCACTATATTCCCTCTACCTAGAAGAGGACTTAGACTATACTATCGATTTAAGTAACGTATCTTGATAAATTAATGGATTTGGTTGTTATGGTTTCTTGGTTCATCTTATAATACATGATAATACATATTGCATCAACATTATTTTAACCTATGATTTTCCAGTGACTAGACTTGAAGATATCTGTGGGCTATGATACAAATGTAAACAACCCACTTCCTCAAACCTACAGTAAAGATGCCAGCTTAACACTACAAACTTGCTTATACCTTATCATTGTATTTTTGGTATGTTGCCACTGGAAAATAAAACCCGAGAGGGTGGACCACAGATAAAATGTTTGAGAACCACTGTGCTCACCAGTAATAACAAACTCTCAGCAAAAATGAATAATCCTTAATAGCTACACACAAAAGTATCCTTATTTACATGTCATTCACATAAAGTATGCAAGTATTTATTTATTTTATGAACACATCAATAATGTGAAACCCTACCCAAGACGCAGATGCATACCTCCTCAAACCACAGGCAGGACACAGATGTTCTCCAATACGCCTGTACAGTCTTAAAAGGAATATTCAGGGATCCTTGGATTAAAGTCATGAGTGAGATCTAGCGTCACAGCCATACACACGAAAGGTGGGTGAAGATTCTTTAATCACCACTGAAGACTTTGGAAAATCAGGGAAAGATTGCTAAAGGAGAAACCATGACATGCATTTGTTTCTATCGTTCATCGCCTAGTTTTTCTTCAGAAAGACCCTGGTCTACAAAGCAGAGGAGATGAAGAAGAGAAACATGCAAGGGCCACAGGATAGCAGTAAGACATCGGGACCTAAAGAGTGTTGCTCTGAGCCATGGCGGCCTCTTGAACAGCACATCTGAGAGGAGCGCCTAGTGAGACGGAGTGACAAGAGTTTTCAGATTATTTCATCTCCTTAAAACACCCTGCTTTCATGGTCTACATGTGCTTTATACAGTAAATATCAGTCCCTGTTACTACAGAAGCAACCACTTGAAAGGCACCAGTAACACAATTACGCATAAAATCTGGGAGAACAGAGGAATAAAGAAACAGGCATACACATAACAAGAGCCAGTACCCAAGGAAACACAAGCAAAGTTCAGATAGCTCTCTGCTGCCTCAAAGAAAGTATTGACAGTGTGATGGCTCTAAAGAAAAGAGCTCAAGAAAGGGATACAAGAGTTCAAAGAATATTTAAGACAACATAAGAAAATAAAATAAGCTGGCAGAGCTCAGACAAGAAGTGGAAGGGAAGGAAACATAAAAATTCAAACACAAAAATGAGGGTTCCTACACATAAAGTCAGGATCGTGGTGAAAACCATGGAAAACAAAATAGAAATTAGCAACAATATTAAAATGTTGATAGACATGAAAACAAACTCCAAATGAGTATTATTAATATTTAGAAAGAACAGAACAGGGCAAAAATAAATGAAAACTGAAGTGTTCAGTGATACATTAGGAAAATAAACTGCTAAAATAAAAACTTGAATATTTAGATCTTACTCAAGAAAAAAAATACAGAAATAAGTCTAATATATATTGTGAAAAGTCTTTGTACTTAAAGAATAAGGAGAGATATTATATAACATCTATATAATATAGATATTATTACATCCAATAAAGCATGTTGGGGGGAGAATATATTTGACAGGGGAAAAATACAGTTTGATCTCAGATTTATCCAAAGCAACAGGCACTGCTGTGTGATAGCAGTCCACAGAATTTCAAGGGGAAAAAAGGTTTTATAATAATGTTAGAATCGTTCAACTGGAGTAGCAGGAAGATAGTCTAAGCTTACCAGAACAAAGGAAAAACAATGTCCATGAAGCTTTTCCTAAAACCACTGAGTAGTACTACTAACTATACTAACTGTACTAACAGTACTATTAGTACTACTAATAGTACTGTTTCTGGTGGAAGATCTACCCATACTGTAAGAAACCATAAAAGAAAAGAAATAAAAGGTTAAAGATCAGAAAAATGAGATCAAGAGAAAATGATACATTATTTATAGAGGATGTAATTGCCCACATAGAGCAATCAAACTGCTAGAAGTAATAAGAGGGTTCTGTGAGACTGACAGAAACAAGATCAACTTTACAAAACCAGTAGCATTTTTACAACAACAATCAACTACTAGAAAATATAGTTAAGAATCAAGATATTCATCATAAAAATAAACTTATGAAGTGTCTAGGAATTTTAAAAGAATTCATAAGTCCTTTATATAGAAAAATGTTAAATATACTGAAGAACTTAGAGAAGGCATAACAGATAGACAGTTCATAGTCTTGAATGGAAAAAGTTAATATTAACAAGAAGTCAGGGACTTTCCAGGTGGCCCAGTGATTAAAACCTCACCTTCCAATAGAGGGGGTATGAAGTGAGTTCAATCCCTGTTGGGAAAATAAAATTCCACATGCCTCACAGCTAAAAAAGCAAAAAAAAAAAAAAACGGAAGCAATATTGTAGGAAATTGAATAAAAACTTTAAAAATGGTCCACATTAAAAAAAAACTTTTAAAAAATGAAAAAAAATTTAAAGAAGTCAGTCTTTTCTTAATCAATCTAAAATTCATTGCAATTAAAATAAAAATTCCAGCCGATTTTTTGGAGGATTTTGATAAACTCAATCTAAAAATTTTTTTGAAAATTTCAATGAAAGTTCCAAGAACTTTCAAGTCAGTTTAACACTGCAAAAGAAAATCAGAGAAGAGGGACTTGCCATAAGGAATATTTTTTAAACACACAAAAGTCATAGTAATAAATACAGTTTGATACTGGAGCAAGAAAAAGAGACTAACTGTATATTCATATATCTTTGTATAAGATAAAATTGGTGAATGTGAGTCTGCAAAGTCAGTAATGTCGAGAAAATTGACTCACTATATGAAAAAAATTTATATTCTCATCTAACAGTGTTTCCAAACCAAAATGTGGGAATTAAAGCAATAAAGTTAATAGTCAATGAAGTGGAAGAGAACTGTTATAACCTAGGGATGCAGAAAGAATCCTTAAGAATAAGCCCCAAAGCACTGACATAAAGAAACAGTGATGGGTTTGATTAAATAAAAAATGAGAATTTTTGTTCAACTAAGGACATTGTGTACAAAGTTAACGACAATGAAATGATATACTGGGAGATGAGCGCAATCAAACATCAGTAAGGGAATCATATTGAGAACACCAAATGAATCAAAATCAAACAAAAAAAAACACAATAAAAAATGGGCTGTGCAGATGTGTAGGTAATTCAATGGAGGAAGAAATTCAAAGGCTGAGAAGCGCAAACTCATTTGTATTTAGAGAAATTCAACATAAAGTAACACTGAGCCATTACTTTAGAGCCATCAGATTGATAAAAACCAGGAAGCTTCGGGATGTCAGCTGTTGGACAGATGTAGGAATCTGAGGATACTGCACTACTGATAGCTTACACAGCTGCAGTCATCCTGGAGCACACACTGGTGAGTCAGGCATACCAGCCATACATAAACCTCTCACCCAGCCACCCACAGGTGTAATTTCTGAGAAATTCTCTTACAGTTGCATGAGGGACATACAGAAGCATATTCATCTCAGCATGGTTTGTGGCAGCAGAAAGCTGGATGGACACAGTCCAAGTTTCCATGTATATAGCTCTGAAAGTTTAAAATGTGGAGAAGGTCCACTAAGGATAAGGTGACCATGCCTCTCAGGAGCCGGGATCAATCCCATTGTGTGTCTATTGTCTTGGTAAAATTTCTAATTGGGCCCTTTTTCATCTCAGAAGTGTCCCATTTTGAAAAATAAATTATTCCTAATGCTATGCAGAGATGAAAGCAACTAACTGGATTATGCTCACAGAAACATAGATAGAACCTAAAAATATCACAAGTGATGAGGTAATTCAATGAGGTTAGCACAATATATGTAAAACCCATATATATAAAATATAAAATACATAAAAGTTAAGTAAAATACAAAAAACGTGTAAAATACACATAAAATCACAAAATATACATAAAATCACAAAATATACATAAAATCACAAAATATACATAAAATTACGAAAAATACAACAGTGCATGGGGCTTCCCTGATGGCTCAGACAGTAAAGAATCCGCTCACAATGTGGGAGATCTCAGTTTGATCCCTGGGTCGGGAAGATCCTCTGGAGGAGGGCATGACAACCAACTCTAGTATTCTTGCCTGGAGAATTCCATGGTTAGAGGAGCCTGGTGGGCTACAGTCCATGGGGTTGCAAAGAGCTGGACACTACTGAGCAACTAACACTATTTTAATTACTATTACAACAGTGCCTGTTTGATAAGGAAGTAAACTTCTATGCATCAGACACATGGGGTATTTAATCAAACATATCAGAATGATTATCTATGGGGTAGGGTGAACAGAATGAAATTATCAAATAAAAGAGAATAAATACTAGTGACAAGAATAATAAAATAATAATAATAATTTTGAAAAAGAGGGATTGTGTCCCATGGACTAAAAAATGCAGTTAACTCAACCTCAAACTAAAATCCAAAATAACCGCAGTGGGCGGGTGGTTACAGCTTAACAGATTCAGCCAGTTATGGAATGAATCAAAGCAAAAGATTAAAACTCAGTAGTAGAAAGGCTCAAGGTAAGCATTCTATTAATTTAAATATCCTCTTAAAATTATGAAACCATGGGGATTACTATTACCCAGCAAAAGGTAAATGTTACAAACTTCGATAACATAAAACCTAATCATGTAACTAATAAAAATAGTGGGTGGTGGGGATAAAAGGGCAAAAGCAGGCTAATTTCCTTATCGTTCATAGCAGGGAGTATACAGATAAAGTCTAAATTTCACACATAGTCTAATAATCATTGTAATTTCAACTTTGAAACTTCTTCAGTTCTTCATTAACTTTTCTTCTTAACTTTGGATGCCTTCAGGTTCCAATGTCCCTTTCAAAGGATTTGCCTGAATTTCAATTCCTGTAGATTAATTTAGCTCCTTTTGTTAACTTCACATAAAATTCAACTTGAGTTAATATTAAACTTTATATATGGTAAAATACATTCTAAAATTATTTCAGTTTTATTCTTTTCAGTCTGTCTGCTTAGGAGAGGATCTGGGATGATGGTCACCAAATGTTGGTAATTATTAATTACATCTGAATGTTTATGTTCATTTCCTTGACTTCATTTTTTACAGGAATAATAGTTATTATTAATAAAATAGAGAAAAATAGTGAGCAAGTGGTGATACTGACTGCTGCTGCTACTGCTGCTAAGTCGCTTCAGTCGTGTCCGACTCTGTGCAATCCCGTAGACGGCAGCCCACCAGGCTCCCCCGTCCCTGGGATTCTCCAGGCAAGAACACTGGAGTGGGTTGCCATTTCCTTCTCCAATGCATGAAAGTGAAAAATGAAAGTGAAGTCGCTCAGTCATGTCTGACTCTTAGCGACCCCATGAACTGCAGCCCACCAGGCTCCTCTGTCCATGGGATTTTCCAGGCAAGAGTACTGGAGTGGGGTGCCATTGCCTTCTCTGGTGATACTGACTAGAACCCTTTTTAAAGTGTTGGTTGCTCAGTCGTGTCTGACTCTTTGCAACCCCATGGATTGTAGCCTGCCAGGCTACTCTGTTCACAGACTTCTCCAGGCAAGAGTACTGGAGTGGGCGGCCCTTCCCTTCTCCAGGGGATCTTCCCAACCCAGGGATCGAACCTGAGTCTCCTGCATTGAAGGCAGATTCTTTTACCATCTGAGCCACCAGGAAAGCCCTCTTATTAGCTGTTAGATTGTAAAATTATTATATAGATGGAAAGAGAATCATGCACTATGTGCCAAGATTTTCTCACCCCATATATTAATTGCAGAGAATTGAAAGCAAGAATGTTATTTTGCATGAGACCTTAGTTGTTAAATTCTACTCCCCTTCCAGAGATAAGATCCATCTTAGGATTGCAGAAAGGCATATCCCAGAGTATGATCTTACTCTACTGTTCATGCTGGACAACCACAAAGGAAAGTGAACAGAAATGATGTCAAATTTGTCACTGACAACCAACCACTCTCTATTCTTCTCAGGATACACACCATCACATTTTACATTAGAAGGTTAACCAAAATAGCGCCCAGGACTGGTGCATCAAATTGCCACACAGAATTCTCCAAAACAGGCTGCCCTGTAGCCATCGTTACTATCCACAGTTATTTGAGTAAAATGAAGTCTGACATATTTCCACATGGAAATAGTAAGGAGAAACATTTTTTTTTCAGTCTATTAAATTTAATTCATTGGGTATGTTTTCCTTATCAGCAGTTCAAATTAATTTTTCTCATTGTCAACTGGCTGACAGTCTCCCACATCCTTAAACCCGAGCACACAATATTTGCTAAGACTATCTGTACCCACGGGTGTGGAAAACAACATGTTCATTCCATTAGGTCTTTGCAAGGCTCTAACAATTACACAAAATAATTTATCCCTCGATGATCAGGTACAGCTGTATCTAACTCCTCCTGTCAATTTCCATTTCAGCAGCAGAAATGGTGATGTTCTAGGGAGAGGAGTGATTTCGGTTACACATGGCTACAGGTGGAAACCATCTGAAAATCATAATGCCTGCATGTGGATAAGTTATGTAGCAAGATAATGACATTTGTACATCCTTTACAAAGGCTTATCCAGGGCTATAACTATCTGATCAGTTGCACAGGCTGCAGAAATAATATGGATTACTCTATTCACTGACTGCACTGAGCACTGAAAAAATGAACACCATCTAAATGAAAGGGCAGAATTTAACAGGAAAATACGTGATAAATGCAATGAAAGATACTGATCCTATTGAGATGAATTAATGACAGACACCACTTGTAGAGACAATCTTCATGGGAAGTTTCCCGACTCCTCCAGAGTTTGGGTTTGAAGAGGGTTGGCCATTACAGTACATCCCCTACATAAGAACAAGTCCTGTTCCTAGAGCACATTTGTAAGTCCAATTTGTTTCTAAGTCCAACAGAGCTAGCCAAGGTGGGGCTTATCCAATGGCTCAGTGGCAAAGAATCAGCTTGCGATGCAGGAGCTGCAGGAGACCTGGGTTCAATCCCTGGGTTGGGAAGATCCCTTAGAGGAGGGCATGGCAACCCACTCCAGTATTCTTGCCTGGAGAATCCCATGGACAAAGGAGGCTGATGGGCTCCAATGGTCCACAGAGTCACAAAGAGTTGGACACGACTGAAGCAACCTTAGCATGCAGGCGTGCACACAACTAACACGATTGGCAATATAGTACAGTGTGGTAATAAGTTTATAATATTTGTCACACAAATACTACATAAAAAACAAACAGAAAGATTTTTAAAAAATTTTTTAATCTTACAGTGCATGTGTGCTAAGGTGCTTCGGTCTCCGCTGACTCTTTGTGACCCTATGGACTGTAGCCATAGGTACTGTACACAGTCTATACTACTGTAAAGTACACAAAAGCACAACCACTTGTGACATTGTATGCCAGACACAAGAGCTAACTTACATGATCGGATGTGAGAACGTCTGTTCGCATCTTTGAAAGTTCACAACTTGAGGGCTCGCAGGTTGGGGACTTACTGTATACAATCAAGAAAAACTCTTGGAATCAGAAATACTGTTTTTGAAAATTAATACTCATTCCAACATGTCTCTGCTTCATTTTTTCACCTGCAAAGTGTGAAAGCTGGTACTTTTTCATTCTTACCTCTAACGGGTATTTTGAGGACAAATGGAAAAATAATATCAAAGTGGTTAGAACTTTTGAAAGAAAAGTTCTCTGTTAATCTAAGCTATTACTATTATTATCACCGCCAACCGAAGAGTGATTTCAAATCCTAAATCTAAAAGCTTTTTCAGACATCTATTATTCAAATCTTATTTTAAAATCCTGCATTATTTATTAATAGCTCCTTATTAGAGGTGGGTAAACTGAGGCCTGAAAAGAATAAGAAACACCCTCAAGGTCACACAGTGACAGAGCAGGTAAAGAAAGAAATATTGATTCTGTGTATAAAATTCCAGACACAGTGACAAAGTGAAACAGAACCATTAATATCAGAAGGAGTCTGAACCAGCAGATTTTAAATAAAAAAAAATCCAATTAAAAGCACTAGTCCAGCAAAAACCTTAAACCTTTGCAAAAGGAATATGCAAAACCACTTTTTTCGGCCTTTCCCAGGTTATATTTCTTGAAGTGACAGATATTTTACTGAGAGTAAACAAAAGAGGTGTACTTCTAAGTATGCAATTTTTCTGTGTCCTTAGGAAAGGATTTTTAGAGTTCCCAAAATTTCTTTATTGAATAACTGGAGGTCTAATCAGGCAAAGATTTGCAAAGTATATTTAGGACAGTTGAACCCAAGTAAATATTTTCCTGCAATTACATTTCCTTCAATTCATTAAAACCCAATAGTTTCCAGAGTAATCTACATATGCCAGTATTCTCTGGGTGATAGAGAGGGTTGTTGGACAAAAGGCATGTTTAGGCTGGACAGCTCCATTTGTTGCTGTTGTTCAGTCGCTAAGTCATGTCCAACTCTTTACAACTCCATTGACTGCAGCACACCACGCTTCCCTGTCCTTCACTATCTCCTGGAGTTTGCTCAAAACTCATGTCCATTGAGTCACTGATGTTATCCAACCATCTCACCCTCTATTGCCCCCTTCTCCTCCTGACCTCCATCTTTCCAAGCATCCGGGATTTTTCCAGTGAGCAGGCTCTTCACATCAGGTGGCCAAAGTATCAGAGCTTCAGCTTCAGCATCAGTACTTACAATGAATATTCAGGGTTGATTTCCTTTAGGATTGACTGGGTTAATTTCCTTGCAGTCCAAGGGACTCTCAAGAGTCTTCTCCAACACCACAGTTCAAAAGCATCAAATCTTCAGTGTTCAGCCTTCCTTATAGTCCAACTCTCATACCCATACATAACTACTGGAAAAATCATAGCTTTGATTATATGAACCTTTGTTGGCAAAGTGATGTCTCTGCTTTTTAATACATTGCCTAGGTTTGTCATAGCTCTTCTTCCAAGGAGCAAGCGTCTTTTAATTTCAAGGCTGTAGTCAGCATCTGCAGTGATTTTGGAGCCCCCCAAAATAAAATCTGTCATTGTTTCCACTTTTTCCCCTTTTACTTGCCATAAAGTGATGGCATCGGATGCCATGATCTTAATTTTTGAATGCAGAGCTTTTTCACTCTCCTCTTTCACCCTCATCTAGAGGCTCGTTAGTTCTGCTTCACTTTCTGCCATTAGACTGGTATCACCAGCATATCTAAGGTTGTTGATATTTCTACTGGTAATCTTAATTCCCGGCTGTGATTCATCCAGCCTGGCATTTCGCATGATATATTCTGCATATAAGTTAAATAAGGACAGCTCCATGGCACAAACTAAACAACAGTCAGTCCTATGCCATGGAACATTCTAACTAGCCTGAGCTATACTGTGAAAAGTCTTAGAAATATCTTTCAAATACAACGTTCCACCTGAAAAGCCTTTTAGAGCAGTCCTACAAAGGGGCCCCCTTTCATGATGCACTTGCTGTTCTGACTGTGTTTTTCATTCTAATGGAAGTCAGCCTGCTCATATTTTCTCACATTGTTTAGATAGTTCTAAACTGTAGATTCCATCTTTGGGGAATTCTCCCACATGATTACATGGGATATAAAGTAGCAATTACAAAGGAATAAACTTGTCCCATAGTAAAGATATTTTCAGCTGCTTGGAGAGATCATTTAGAAAGTTTTGGAAACGTTTCTATCATGTTGGATAAGCATTATTTACACCCCTATAAGGAGGATGTAACCAAAATTTAGTACTTGAGTATATATTATAATACTTTGGGTCAGAACTTTCTCTTTGGGGGATATATTTTCCCAAAGCAGCAGACAGAAAAGCTAGGCTTTTGGTCATTTGTTATTTTGAATTTTACCTGTACATTTCAGTTTCACCTTGAAGTTCTAGTATTATTTTATTGAATATTCTAGTACTATTTTCACCTTGATATTCTAGTATTTTCACATTACACAACAGAATTCACACTTTTCATACATTTTTGTAAGCCATTCTATCATAACTAAACTTCTTTGAAGTCGCAGTCTGACGTTACAACATTCTCATAAGAAACACGTTGAAAGCAGAAACTGAAAATGGACCCCATTTTCTTTTTTTCTCATTGAAGTATAATTGCTGTACAATATTGTGAAACTTACAGGTGTACAATAAAGTAATTTGAAGCTTTGAAAGTTATGTTCCATTTATACCTGTGTGCATGCTCGGTATGTCCAACTCTTTGCAGCCCCATGGACTATAGCCTTCCAGGTCCTGTCCATGGAATCCTGTCCATGGAATTTTCTAGGCAAGAATACTAGAGTGGGTTCCCATTTCCACCTCCAGGAGATCTTCCCAACCTAGGAATCGTACCTGAGTCTCCTGCATTGGCAGGGGATTCTTTATCGTTATTATAAAATATTGTCTATATTCTCCATGTTGTATAACGTAGCCTTGTAGCTTATCTTATACCTAATAGTTTGTACCTCTTACTCTGCTACCCCTATAATTGCCCCTCCCTCTACCCCTCTCCCCACTGATAACCACAAGTTTGTTTTCTATATCAGTGAGTCTGTTTCCTTTTTGTTATATTCACTGGTTTGTTGTATTTTTTTTATATTCCACCTATAAGTGAAATCAAGTAGTATTTGTCTTTCTCTGTCTGACTTATTTCACTTAATACCGTTCAAGTCCATCCATGCTGTTGCAAATTGAGCCAATTTTCTAAGGGGGAAAGGTCATATTTAATTATGTTAGATATTTTTTGATGATGTCAAAGCCACAGAGAACAAGGATGCCACTGACTGTCATTGAGGTGAAGGTGTGCTCCACCCTGTCACTCTGTAGCATAACCACCCTTTCCCCTCTATTTCTCTCTGTTGCCGTATTTTCTTTGTGTGCCTCCTTATTTCTGCCTCTGTCTCCTTCTGTCCCTGGGTGTCTCCTTTTCCTGTCTACCTCCTAAGACTTGCTGAACTCTGCTGGCAACATGCATTGCTAAGCAGCTGCTAACACATGTTCAGAATCCACTTCAGATATCTGAGGTTTCCAAGACTCCCTGCAAGAATACCAGTTGCCACAGCCACTGGCCACCAGAGGGACAAAATGGGGTGGCCATCACAGGTAAGTTCAGAGTCATGCTGCTTGGGTTCCAAACCCACCTCCATCACTTATCAGTGATGCGACCTTTGGGCAAGTTACTGAACTTTTCCAGGCCTTAGTTCATGTTCTGTTAAGTGGAAATAACGGTAGCGACTACTGTGTAAAGTTTTGGAATCATTAAATATACTCAGAGATATAATATTCAGCATGTGGCAGGACATATAAGTGTTCAATAAATGTGAGCTATTATCATTAGTCCAAACCCCTCTACAACCCCTTCCATTTACTTGCTATTGAATAACACACCATGTTCACATACATGTTCACGTCTTCCCCAAGAGTGGACACTCATCTCACCAGGCTGGAATGCCTTCCCACATCCTTCCAGTTACAAATCCTAGCTTTCCTGATAGGCTCACCTCCACCATGAGCTGATCTTAGATATCTCAGCGATCTCCCCAAGCACCTTCTGTATCATTGACACTCTCAGACCCTTTCATTGTGAATTAGAAACTCTCGGGCATAGTTTTCTTAGTGTTTCCCATGTATTCTTATTATCATCATAACTACGTGCAAACAATGGCACTGCCCTGACCTGTGTGTGTATGTGTGTGTGTGCACGCACTTAGTCACTCAGTCATGTCCGACCCTTTGCAACCCCATGGATTGTAGCCCGCCAGGCTCCTCTGTCCACGGAATTCTCCAGGCAAGAACACTGGAGTGGGTAGTCATTCCCTTCTCCAGGGGATCTTCCTAACCCAGGGATTGAACCTGGCTCTCTTTCACTGCAGGCAGATTCTTTACTATCTGAGCCACCAGGAAAACCAACCCTAACCTAAGGGTAGTTCCAAACAGGTGTCGGTTTGTTCCTTTGTGAACATTCTAGATGAGTTTGCTGTGTATTTAACCACAAAAAAAGAAGCTTTCCAAATTTTCTCTTTCATTTCATTCAGTCTTAGCATTTAGAAAACAACCTGTCCATGCAGGAGGAGTTCTAATCATCACACAAAATGAAACTCACTGAAAGCCCATTTACTATAAAAAATTCTTTTCTCACAGCATAAAAAGTAGCGGGATAGAATGGATACCATTTAGTTACGTTACACTCAGTTGTAACCAACTGCCCTAATCAGGAATTCTCAGTCCGGGGATGATAGCTCACATACTAGTCTCACCACCCTATAGAGGCGATTCTGTTATCAGAGCCTGAGTCAATAGCAGAAACTTCGCTAGTTAGTATGATGAATGGCAGAAACAAGTTTTCACTGGTGAAATTCATGGTTTGGTCATCCACATTAAGGTTGTTAGAATTGTTCCCATTGGTGTTTAAGATATGGGTTTGTTTAAAATATTTTAGAAATACACTTAACAGCTTGGGGGTTAATCCTCATATAATTTACAGTTAGACCTCCAGTTCCTCCACATCTACAGATTCAATTAAATGTGGACTGTGAAGCATTGTAACATTTTACTGTTGAAAAATATCCATATCTAATTGGACCCACCGGCTTCCCAGGTGGTACAGTGGTAAAAAATCCACATGCCAATGCAGAAGATGCCAGTTCGATCCCTGGTTTGGGAAGATCCCCTGGAGAAGGAAGTGACAACCCACTCCAGTATTCTTGCCTGAAGAAGCCCAGGGACAGAGGAGGCTGATGGGCTACAGTCCATGGGGTGGTAAAGAATTGAAAATGACTCAGCATGCATGCCTATTATGGATGTGAGAGTTGGACTGTGAAGAAGGCTGAGCGCTGAAGAATTGATGCTTTTGAACTGTGGTGTTGGAGAAGACTCTTAAAAGCCACTTGGACTGCAAGGAGATCCAACCAGTCCATTCTGAAGGAGATCAGCCCTGGGATTTCTTTGGAAGGAATGATGCTAAAGCTGAAACTTCAGTACTTTGGCCACCTCATGCAAAGAGTTGACTCATTGGAAAAGACCCTGATGCTGGGAGGGATTGGGGGCAGGAGGAGAAGGGGATGACCGAGGAAGAGATGGCTGGATGGTATGGACTCGATGGACGTGAGTCTGAGTGAATTCCGGGAGATGGTGATGGACAGGGAGGCCTGGCGTGCTGAAATTCATGGGGTCACAAAGAGTCAGACACGACTGAGTGACTGAAATGAAGTGGATCCAGGCAGCTCAACCCCATGTTGTTCAAGGGTGCTTCATGAACCAGAATATGAACCAAGTTCTGCCTAGGACCCTGGGTTCTTTCCACCCAGGTCACATGCTTCCTCTTCCCACACATCGAAGAACAACACATTATGTATGATTCATTGCTTTGCTAACTCATCTGTTACACTCCTGATATGCTCAGAAATCCTGGTGAAGGTAGGAATATACAGTCAACAAAACATCAAATAAGTCTCATTGGGTTTGTTGCTTGATGAGGCAGTTTGTGAACCTGACCTTTGACAGATACCACAAAACTTTTGTTTTGAACAACATCCTTGACTGAATAAGGTATAAAAAGTATGGAGGCTCATTATCTGCACTGTGAGGACTCTTGTCTGCTCCTGTTTCCAGACCTGGCATCAGAAGACCTCCAGCTGCATAAAGCCACCTACAGAAATTTCCATGGTATCCTGACTTCAGAATACTGTATATCTGACTCCAGTGACTATTTCTGGCAAGGTCAGAAAGTGCCTCTGCTTTGTCCCTGTTTGCTAATAAATAGGTTCTTTAATAATATTTAAAAGCTCATTTGTGAGACTATGTAAGGAAGAAATCAGTACTTTGAACTGCTTGCCTGTACATGCTGGAACTTATTCTGACCCATTCCCTCTGAGAATGTCCAACACTGTCAAGTAAAAAAAAAAGAATGTGATATAAATGTTGACCAACATGGACAATGTAAGATACGCTGGCATGCTGGCACTTTGCTAACCAGAGGTGTGAAAATCAAATCAATCAATCAATCAACCAATATTTACTGAATGTCTGCTAGGTGCCCAGAACTGTGAAACTGCAAGATATCAGAGACTGGCATTTCAGACCTCTCCTAAAATAAATCTCCAATCTGGTCAGGAATAGGAAGTGAACTGAAGACAGCAGTCTACACAGTGAGGTTAGGGTACCTGAGGGCTGCTAGAACATTGTTATTTATGAGTCCAGCTTTCCTTGAGGGGGAGAAGTTAGGTATCTGTCATGCAGACCCTGAACAAACAGTCCTGATTTACTGCCCATATATTTGGTTATAGGTCTAAGGAGAGAAGGGAAGGATTGGACAAATGTAAGCAAGAGGATAAGGAGTAGCAAGAATTAAGTCTCATTTTCCTTGAAATGTTGCTTCATTCACCATTACAATTTTATACTAGATTATAAAGGATTATATATGTGGTATATGTCAAAGGTCAAGTTCACAAAACGGCTCATCAAGCAACAAATCCAACGAGGCTTATTTGATGTTTTGTAGACTGTATATTCCTACCTTCATCAGGACTTCTTAGCATATCAGGAGTGTAACAGATGAATTAGGAAAGCAATAAATCATACATAGTGTGTTGTTCTCCGATGTGTGGGAAAAGGAAGAATGAGAGCTGGGTGGAAAGAACCCAGGGTCCTAGGCAGAACTTGGTTCATATCCTGGTTCATGGAGCACTCACGATGAGCCAGGTCCTACTTTCAGTTTTTTGATCATATTAATCCTCAAAACTGCCCTGTGTGGTAGGTTGTTAGTTTTACCAAAAAAAGTAGTGGGGCTTCCCTGGTGGCAGAGAGTATAGAATCTACCTGCAATATGGGAGACCCAGGTTCAATCCCTGGGTCAGGAAGAGCCCCTGGAAAAGGAAATGGCTACCTACTCTGGTATTCTCTCCTGGAGAATTTCATGGACAGAGGAGCCTGGTGGGCTACAGTCCATGGGATTGCAAAGAGTCAGGCACAACTGAGAGACTGACACTTTCACTTTCAATAAAGTAGTAGATAAGGAAACAGAGGACAACACAGTTATATAATGTGCCCACGGACAGCAGCTATTAAGTCGAATTTCAAACTGGGCAGTTTGGCCCCAGAATCTTTTCGCTTAACCACAGCGTCTGCTCAGAGGATGCAACAAAGGCTAGTGTGGGAAAAGTATATAAATTAGTAGGCACTCAATACATTTTACTCTACTTTTCTTATGTAGATGCCAACTGCATACACTGTGCATGCTCAAAGAATAGACACGCTTCTGCAAAGCAGGTAATTAGGTTGTAAACAGCAGCATGTGCTGTGCTTCATTGCTCAGTCAATTCTGACTCTTTGTGACCCCATCGACTGCAGCCCACCAGTCCATCTCTGTCCATGATGGCTCTCCAGGCAAGAATACTGGAGTGGGTTGCAATGCCCTCCTTCTGGGGATCTTCCCAACCCAGGAATCGAACCCAGCTCTCCCACACTGCAGGATCTCCCACACTGCAGGATCTCCCACATTGTAGGTGGATTCTTTACACACTGAGCCATGAGGGAAGCCCAAGAATACTGTAGTGGGTAGCCTATCCCTTCTCCAGGGAATCTTCATCACCTAGGAATCAAACTAGGGTCTCTTCCATGGCAGGCAGATTCTTTACCAGCTGAATACAGCAGCATAGCATACTAAAAATAGCAACATAGCATACTAAGGATCCACCAGGCTCAGGCATTGGAACTCAACAGATGTGGGTTGTGATCTCTCTCCCCCCTTCTCTCTCATCACCTTCAGAAGACATTTTATCATCAGAAGATGTGTCAACTTTATTATTTTTCTATATCTCTCCATCTCCTCTCATAATTCCTTCCACTCAAACTTTCAGTTTACTAAAGAAAAATAGACATTGCCCAGATGTATCATAAGCTGTAATGCATTTCATAGCTGAAGAAGACTACAATCGGCAAAAGCATATAAAAACAGCCAGAAATTTATTCTTTGCAAGCCAACCACAGTTACATTTTATGGTTCTAGTCTTACTGCACAATTGTATTTTAATACATTTCATGTTGGTCCAGTACAATATCATTGAACAACAAAATCAACAAAAAATCTCTCTAGAAAGCTACAGAGTGTTAGTCCATTAACTATGGGCCTTTTCATGCCATTTCCAGGATGGCAGGCAGACTTGTTGATGTGTTGGGATGACATTCATCCTGAGCAGTGGCTGTCACTAGGTGTCCATGGATCAGCCTTATCCTAGGACTTGTGGTTTGTTGACAAGTTTATCCTGCAGTCATCATCCTCTTTCATCTGATTACTATGACAACCTCTACCTTTGAATCTTTTTAGTTTATTCTCAACAAAGTAGATAGAATGATATTTTTAAAAAGAGAAGTCATTAGGCTTACGGGTATGTATCTAAGAAAACAAAACATACTTTCATACAAAAACTTGTACATGGATGTTCACCGAATTATTCATAAAAACCAAAATGTGGAAACAACCCAAATGTTCATCAACTGATGAATGGTTAAACAAACTACAGTATACTCTTACAATGAAATTCCTGTTGCCGTTTAGTTGCAAAGTCACGTATGACTCTTTGTGACCCATGTGACTCTGTACCCATGAGGATCCTCTATCCATGGGTTTGACAATAAAAGAAATGAAGTACTGATATACACTAAAATGTGGGTGGACCTTGAAAATCTACAACATAGATGCTAAGTGAAAGAATCCAGAAACATAGGACTATATGATGTATGATTCCATTCGTATGGAGCATCCAGAATAGGCAAAGTCTATTGACACATCCAACACCAGAAGACACCACATGGAACAGGAGATGCACACCCAGTTGAGTCCATGCTGGGTTTTTATTCACGTGTCTGGTATCTCACCTGGGAAGGTTAGAAAAGTTGAAGAAGGCTGTGGGAGTAGGCAGATCTCTTCCTCCACGGCTTTTCCATGAGACTCATTTGAGCATCACAGTCTCAAGTAATCCGATTTCTTACCTGACAGCTAGCTTCCAAGAAGAAAAATACCCAGACTGTCAGTTCTGCTGTATTCTACTGGTCAAAGTCAATCAGAATGCTGGCCCTTTCAAGGAGAGGGAGTACAGACCTGCCCCCCACTTTCTGAGGGTAAAGCAGTGTAAGTGTTCAAGGGGGAAGGAGTTGATGGCAGCATCTTTGGACAGAAGCTCCCAAAGCTTCAGGGTAATTTCTAGGAATTTCAAAGGTTCTCTCCCCAGACTCTTCAACTCCATTCCCAGGAAGAATGAAATCTGCCTATAGTCAAAGGTGAAATGAATTACCCAGGGATAAAATGGGGATGATGGAATCCAGGGTCTTACATCTAGGAATAGGATAAAATGGATTTTAGGCGAAATGAGGTTGGAGCCCAGCCCTGGCACCTGTCTTTGCAACTTTCTTTGGAAAATTTCCTTCAAACTCATTGTCCTTTCTTCTCACCCTCTTCTTAACCTGGGAGCTTAAGCCAAGGATGTCTTGGACTGGGTGAGCCAGCTCACATGTACTGAAACTCCACTACTTTGGCCACCTGATGCAAAGAACTGACTCATTTGAACAGACCCTGATGCTGGGAAAGATTGAAAGTGGGAGGAGAAGGGGATGACAGAGGTTGGGTGGCATCACCGACTCTATGGACATGAGCTTGAGTAAATTCCAGGAGTTGGTGATGGACAGGGAGGCCTGGTGTGCTGTGGTCCATGGGGTTGCAAAGAGTCAGACACGACTGAGCAGCTGAACTGAACTGAACTGAAGCAACTTTATCACTAATCCAACAGGGCTGGTGCCATAAGAGGAAAATGCCAGGTGGGCACAGAGACACAAGAAGCAAAGACAGTCAGGAGACAATGAGGCAGAGAACGGAGTGATGCCTTTACAAGACAGGAGGCCTGGCGTGCTGCAGTTCATGGGGTTGCAAGGAATTGGACATGACTGAGCAACTGCACTGAACTGAGAGTAAAATATCTGGGCCCATCACTGTAAGCAGTCAAACTCTATTTGTTCTTACAGCAAAAATATTCCTAACTATTCTTCATTTTGCTACAGTCTTTAGCATGCATCAAAGAGAAGGCTCAAAGCAAGGTGTCTGGACAATATTAGTCACAAGGAAGCGTAGGTTACTAGCAGGACCAGTAACAATACAGAAATCAGTCATGTCATTACCCCTTTGTTAAAACCCCACACTAATGGGTTCCTCTAGTATTTGTGCTCAAAGGCACACTATCTCTTCTTCTTATCCCTTTCTTAGTGGGTGTGTATGTGTTTTGGTGATTTGAAATTTGATACTGCAAAACTTCCAGTTGAGTTTGATAAAAGTACTAATTCCTAGACTCTACCTTCAGAGATAATAATTTACTAAATACGTGGCAATTCCTGGCATTTCTAATCATAATAAGCTCCAGAGGTTGTTCTGAGACATCACAGACTAAAACTTACCAGCATGGTAGAAAGACTTGAACAGGGATTAAGGATATTATACGTGAGTCCTGACTTTGAACTAACAACTTTTAAGAAACTACCTAAGATCATGAGTTCTTAGGTAATCAATTACTATGCAAAATTTATAATAATATTTAGTCCTTATGTTAAATATGTGAGATATTGACATTTCAATAAACCATGCTATTTATCTTAAATTTTTTTATGAAAGTGAAAGTGAAAATTGCTCAGTCTCTTTGAGACCCCATGGACTATACAGTCCATAGAATTCTCCAGGCCAGAATACTGGAGTGGGTAGCCTTTCCCTTCTCCAGGGGATCTTCCCAACCCAGGGATCGAACCCAGGTCTCCCACATGGCAGGTAAATTCTTTACCAGCTGAGCCACAAAGGAAACCCAAGAATACTGGAGGAGGTAGTCTTTCCCTTCTCCAAGGGATCTTACCAACCCAGGAATCGAACAGGAGTCTCCTGCATTGCAGGTGGATTCTTAACCAACTGAGCTATCAGGGAAGCTCTAATTTTGAATACCTGTCTCTTTATATTATTCTACTTCTCTGTCATTTCTAGCACACGGCATTTGAAGTTTAAAAGACACAACCATAAGAAAAAATAAGCAATAACAACAAAGAGAAAACTCACCCTTTTGTCAGAGGTTTTGACAAAGCAAATCCAGGATGCATTTCATATTTTGCTACTGAGGAAGCAATGTAGTACAGTTCACATGCTGGTATGCTAACTTTTTCCCCAAGATATATAAAAGTCAAGAGGGTAACAATTTTATTTAAACTATAGGCCCAGAGAGAAACATTACTCCATACTGTGCCACACACCATCACAAAGAAACACCATAACATTGATTTTGAGAATGGTTGTGAAGAATAAAATGATGAGTCATTAATTAATAATGGTAAACCCTGTAAAACATTCTAAAACTTAAATGATGATCATTATTAGGTATATATGTAGCAAAGTTCTCTACTGTGATTCTTACATATGTATTCTATCAAGAAAATGAATCAAAGAATAATTTTGAATTCTTTGAGGAAAACCTTGAGAACAGTGAATAGAGGGACACACAGAGTCCTATAGGTAACCTCCCTAAGAATAATGAACTTACTGGAAAATGGGTATAGACAGACCTTTTGTGTTTTAAGAACAAAAAGAGAAAAGCTGCCCAATTTCCAGGTACAGGTCTCCAGGGGCAGTAAGAAAATAACCGGTTCTAGTTCTGAAAAGGGATGAAATTAACTGAATAGGAAGAACCAAGACCTTGGGAAGCCAAGTAAAGGGCAACCTTGTTGAGCGTGGCTCTGAGAAATTAAAGTTGTCCTCGCTCAAAAGTCAACACTGGCAGAGTGCCCTCGGCCAGTGTAGAGATGTGAATTAGCAGCATCTGTCAGAACAGGGAGCACAGTTTTGTCAACAGCCACCCAACTTGGCAGTCGCAAGCAATCGCATTAGCAAACTGAAGAGGATTCCATCTCTCGACTCTTATACTGGAAATTGAGCTGAACTTTCAGTCCCTATTTGAATTCGAAAAGCCCTCAGGTTTTATGGAAATTTTGAGAGAGAGGCTTCCCCAATGGGTAGCTACTGCACTTCTGATCAATATATAAGAAGACTCAGATTAATTTTAATTTGTGTTGAAAAGTCATGGAGGGGTACTCAGTTATCTACTCACATATATATACATTGAGTCTCAGTAAAGGCCATTCTTCTTTTTTTAAAAAAGGACATGTTAGAAATGGTCCTGATATCTTAGGATTGATCCGTATATGCTAAGACTAAGACCCTATAAGGAAGAAAAGAGGTACAGAATGCTCAGCAAGGCAAAGTACTCAAGTTACTAAGGAGAAGTTGAAGGATATTCCCCCAGCATCAGAGCAGGCCGGGACCAGGGAGGAGATGAACCTCAGACAGAGTAGTCTCACGCAATAGCCCTATGCCCAGCCTCTGGACAGCTGGTGGAGGTTCCATGATAGAACAAGTTTTGAAATAAAATGAGAAGCTAGCCTCTCTAAAGTTGGCCAAGAGAACTGAGATCTTGCCCAGTTACTGTAGAAAGAGTGTCACTGCCTGGGAATGTGTGGATGTAGCAGCAAAAGCAGTGAAAATGAGCCAAGTCCCTGGAGAATGTGGACTAAATAACAAAATGGTAGCATCTGCGATACAGGAGTTGGGATGTCACGGTGGGAGTGGGCAGAACACCGCCATCCAAAGCAACCTGACCCATGCACGATTCAGAGGAGGAGACAAAACAGGTGGTTTATCCTCTAGAATAGAGACACACCCTTGAGGAAGATAAACATCTAGGATTGGCCAAAAACTGGGTTTATAACATCTTACAGAAAACCCAAATGAAATTTCTAGCCAACCCAAATAGAAGCCCCAGAGTTATTAAGGAAAACACTCTCATAAGGGGAGCCAGAACTGAAGTACTAGTAACAAAATATGGGTTGAGATGAGATCTTCCCACTCATTCTTCCACCAGCTTTTAATTTTTCTGTTTGATATTTGTTGTTGTTCAGTTACCAAGTCATGTCCAACTCTTTCTGACCCCATGAACTGTATCACAGCACGCTTCTCTGTCCTTTACTATCTCCGGGAGTTTGCTCAAACTCACGTCCATTGAGTCAGTGATTCCATCCAATCATTTTATCCTCTGTTGCCCCCTTCTCCTTCTGCCTTCAATCTTACCCAGTATCAGGGTCTTTTCCAAAGCAGTCCATTTGGTATAGACTTAGGAAATCAGAGTTTCATAATAAAGCTGTCTTACCTGAGAGAGATAAATCACTGGTGATGGTAACATCTACTGAACTACTGTGAAGATTAACATAAATGGACCCAACAAGACAGTAGCCTTCATTTCCAAGGCCAGGCCTTCAGAGTATCAGGTAGCCAGGCTGATATGACAAGATACTTACTAAATATAGCAATGGACAGTCAAGTCTCTATGGATCACACACAGACTCACAGACTATCAAGAAAGCAGAAGAGTAGTACAAGAGTCGGAGAAGGCAATGGCAACCCACTCCAGTACTCCTGCCTGGAGAATCCCAGGGACGGCGGAGCCTGGTGGGCTGCCATCTATGGGGTTGCACAGAGTTGGACATGACTGAAGTGACTTAGCAGCAGCAGCAGCAGCAACAGCAGTACAAGAGTATCTAATTCCAGTTATCAAGAGGGGTGAGATTTCTAGTGCTGGACAAGAAAATGCGTGAGATTTTTCAATTCAGTTGAATACCTTTGGGAGTCAATTCATTTTTATGTGCCAGTTATACAAAACTAATTATGGACCAAGTACTTCCACAGGAGGCATAGACAAGGAAGAAAGACAAGGGGAGACTGTAACTCAGGTGAATGTTGAACCAGATAGCCAATTATTGGGTAGAAGTTAGAATGAGGCATGATTAAAGAAATGTAAGATGTGTATTTGTTTATATTGATTACCTGGGTAAGGAGACTGGTTGGGGGAGTGGCATGGAAGGATTTATTAATAAACATTAACTATGACTCATATTGTACAATAAATTAATTCTCTGGGCGTGGAGAAATGATAAACAAATGATAACAAAGTGGTCTTTGAGACACAACTATCAGCAAAAGTGGCTGGAAATGAAAGATCGGAAAGTGAGGGCAAAAATGAGCACAGGCTCCGTGACCGTGGTCTCACTGAAGGGTTTATGATGAGTCCGGAAGAGCTCATATGTGTATAGGTTGGCTAATAGGAAATAACACCGGCAGCCAAGGTATAACTTACTGTCAGAACAGCCCCAGATGGGCTCACATACATACTAGTATCCAAGCAGACGGTGGCAGACTATCCATTTACAAACGATGTCACATTTGAGGGCAGACAGCGAGAAACTCCCAATTTCACTGTATTCTTTTCAGAGTCTCATAACCACACAGCTGCACTGTTTTGGGAGTCTTATGCACAAGAACACTGCAATTATACAGTTAGTGATAACTCTATACTAGGACAATTCCCTTCCTCCCTTTGAAAACATAGTTTCTCTATGTTTCCTGCCCTTTGATTAATTGTATTGAGAAATGCATCCCTGAGTCCCTCCAGCCCGCACAGAGTACTGAAGCAATAACCATGGGAAGAAATATCAAATGTTATGCATATGGCTTTGGGAACAAGTTTCAGCATAGTTACTTTGGTTTTGTTTTTGGTTTTGTTTTGATTTTTGTCTTAGCTTTTCAAAACGTGTTTAGTTAGCAAAAAATAAGAAGATAATTTCCTCAAATAAATGAAATCTCTCCCTTGAACTTCATTATTTAGAGCATAACACTCCAGTTAATGTGGGTCTTCTTCAGAACTGGCCCAAGAAAGTAAATTACGCTAAGAACTGACTGATACATTATGGTCCCCTAGCCTGAGTATGAAGAAAGTCCTTACGGCAAGTACTCAGGATGGCTCGCAGTCACCAGTTACACACTCGTGTCCTAAATACACAGTAGCAACAAGAGCCCTTGCATGGTTCAGCATATGCGGTTCCACCCCGGCTGTCCAGATGTGACTCAACATTGACTGCTAGGACAACAAATAGCACAACACGCCGCAAGACTGGAAGCAGCATAGCCTGGCTGTGTTAGTACAATAATAGAAACGGAGCGTGGGGTGATCAACAAGCTTGCCTACTAACTCTGCGAACACTCTGAGAAGATCTATATTTAATAATTTACCACTCTGTAGACATTCTGGGGAGTTCTATTTAGAGACCAGATGATTCAGAAGAGCCAATAAAATATGTCTCTCAAGTGACATCATGACCATGCAATGCAATTGTTTGGTATTTGAAAAGACCATGTCATTTAAATATCCTCACCATTTTCAGCTGTATTACATGTATTAATATTTTAGATGAGTTTGCAGTCTGGTCAATGCAAACTAGTCCTTTCATAAACCTTTCTGCGTTATAAGACTGCTTTCATCTGAATCATGCAAATACCCTTAAAATTCTGCCCTGCGCTTTTGTGTTTACTTATGACCCTTAAAAATACGTTGAACATATTTGTTCATGGTTGAACAACTGATGACAATTCTGACTTCAGTTCATTCTCTGAGATTTACACTCATGTACACATGTTTCTACTTTCCTTTTTAGGATGCTACCATGCAAAGATGCCCTTCTTCCGTTGTGTACCACAAACATGCAACAGTTCTAGAATTAAGATTCTGGGTCTAAACTAATTATGGATGTTTCCCTCTTGAATTAGGCTCAGCTGCAGCTAAATCCAAATATGTTTTAAAGGCTCTAATTCCATGAAATTGTACGATTGATTATAATTATTGCCTATATAACTAAAAGACCTACTTCTAGAAATTTAATATATTTGCCCCTTTATGAAACGATTGAATGCATCGCTAGGTTTCTTTAACATGCAAAGGAAGGCTCAGAGCTGAGAGTGAGGGGAAGAACAGGATGGAATCAATTTGCTCTATACAAGAAAACATAATGAAATGTATTTCTGTTTATGTGAAGAAAGGAGCAGAAGTGAGAAGACAGAAAAATGACTGGTCGAGCTGCATGGAGGAGGCAATTTTAAGAAAAGTATTATTTGACATTCCATGATATAAATGTATTCTTCCTCCTAAACATTAACAGAATCGGCTCCAAACATATAAGAAGTATTGGAGTATGTGCATGTAGGTGCAGTTTAAACAAGTTGACACATGTCTGGCACTTGGGAAACTCTTAAAGAACATTAGTTCTTATGATTCATAGTAACGTCATCTACCACTTACAATATTGCCTAAAGATAGCAACGCAAATACTACAGTACACAAAAGCAGAGCTGTTGAAGAATGATTTTTTTTTTTTTAAGAAAACATGGGAAAATATTCGGGATTTTAAAAAAAAAAAATCTCACCAGCAACTGCAATGAGCTAGTTACTATAATTAAGAATAAAATTTAATTCCATGTTTCTTAGTTGGTAGTTGAAAATAGAAACACAATGTTTTGTTTGTATCTTTTACTAATTTGAGAAATAATATATATGTTTATATATTCAGAAAAAAAATTTCCTGGCAAAAAATCTTGTGAGTTTATTGTGTGTCTTGATGAATTAAGAGTCATTTAATAATATGAAGTGTTATTTACTAACTTTAGCTTGTTCTCTAAGTAGTCATTTTGCAAAAAAAAAAAAAGTCTGGATAAAGGCTAAAAGTGTAACATTAAATCATAACTTCAAAGGCAGTTCTTTGGGAACAAAAAGATAATAGAGGCTAGAAACACTATTTCCTTTATATTGATAATATAAAGATATATCTTAAAGCACGTAAAGGAATGGTTTGGTTAACATACCTCCTGTAATGTAATTTACTATTTTTCATGAATGTTTCAACTTTGTTAAGTTTGTGTCTTCTTAGTAAATAAACCACACACCCCTCAAAGAGCACACATACTGTATTACACATATAGTCCATTACACATATTCTCTTGAAATCTTTTTGTATGTATTTTTCCCAAGAAGTAAAGAAAAACATGCTATTTTTAAGATTCCAAAATTTGGGGGGAAGTGGAGTGAAATATATTCACATGTATCAAAAGTAAGACTGATATGGAAGCAGTCAAAATAACCAAGAATATTATTTTAGTTACATGTCTGTTCTACTTGCAAAAGGAAAGCAACTATACTGATGGTGGGGATTATTCACTGTATCAAAGATGATCTGATGAGCACAACTTTTTATGGTCACATTCTTACTCACCAAATGCCCTTTTCTGCTCTTTATAAATAGCCATTACTTGATGAAGATAAAGCTAGAGAACAAAGAAGCTCAGCTTTGAAAACATAAGTAAGCATGGCCAATGGACATTCAGTCAGGCACGACAGTAGAAGTCAATGGGGATGATGAATCAACTCCCAGTCTAATTTTCAGGAACCCATCCCTCTTACTAAAAACACCTTAATGTACAAACACCAACATATGACCTAATAACACTGGATAGTGTATAGCATCAATAATTAAAAGATTTCATCTTAGAGGCATCCTCAGAGTCATCAGCTTTCAAGCGTAGGAAGATATTCTCACCACATTAAAATACAGCAAATGGAAGGGATACATCATCTTTTGCACTAAATTTAACTGAAGCACAGAAGAAAATATAAGCAGACAAATTGTCCTTCTTACCTGTTACAGGAGAGGAGAAGTCAAGTTTGTAGGGTCCATACACATCCAAAGAGAGAAAGTCGAAGAGGGAATAAAAAAAGAGAAAAGAAGAAAAAGATCATTTGGGGTAACAATAAAAATGAAACATTTTACAAAGAAAATCATTCTCCTTCAATGGCATCTGATTGCATTGATCTGTTCAGTTAAATTATGTTTTTCTGCCAAGTAATTTGTCTGTAATGTGGCTGATCTCTTACTCCAGACACTCCCAGCTGTGCCTACTCACAGTGAGAAAAGTACAGGACCGGTGTCATATTTGGAACATAATTCTACAATACAGAAAACTCTAGCAAAAACACTAATGATATCAATGTCACACATCAGTTGCAGAAACTCTGCAGTCATGTTCAAAATCACAATGAAAATGAATTCTGAGTCTGATGTGAATACAGCCATACATCTGAGACCTGGCATGTTAGGTTCCAGACCACAGCATAAAACAAACATCACAATAAAGTGAGTCAAACATTTTTTGTTTGTTTGTTTCCCAGTGCATAGAAAAGCCCTGTTTATTTCCATGGACAGAGGAGCCTGGCTGCTACAATCCATAAGGTCACAAAGAGTTGGACACAACTGAAGTGACTTAGCACACACACAGTCTATTAAGCGTGCAATAACATTATGTCTAAAAAACAATGTGTTTATCTTAATTAAAAATACGTTATTGATTAAAAACACTAACCATCATCTGAGCCATCAGTGAGCCATGATCATTTTGCAACAGTACCATCCAAGATCACTGATCATAAATCATAACAAATACAATAATGAAAATGTTAGAAATATTGGGAGAATTACCAAAGTCTGACACATGCAAAGTGAGCCAATGCTGTTGTGAAATTTGGTGCTTTGATTCACCTAATATTCTACATGAACATGACTTTCATACCATATAAATAGCAGTAATTGGAAACCACCCATGAGTTCTGGATTTGACATCACTGAAAAAGTTCCCGGATACCAGCCCTGCCAATAAGCATTAGCCCCTGTTAGGATTCATTTTTTACCTTGCAAGGATAGCACATGTGGAACTGAAATTTAAGCATGAAGACATTCCAAGATTATTTAGTGGTCACTGATCAACCTCTTAGGCACTGAGGCACCACTCACAATCCCAAACCAACATCATCTCAACAGTGCTCCAGGAAATCTCAAGCATTCCACCAGTTTTACCTTTAAACACAGTTCTATTAGAATTTTCTACTTTTGTCCTTAACTATTTTATGTTATTTGGGAAGGGTAAAAAAAGGAAAATCCACATGAAAAAAGTCAGCTCTTCCTTTAAGAACAAACTGGATGCAACTCTGGTGGGTTTAAAATACTTCACAACAAACTGATCTTAATCAACAGGGTTCAAACTTATCCATCTTATCCTTGTCCATCTTATATGGATGCTTTCCAAGTAATGTTTCACCTCTTAAGTTCCCTGTCATTCTGTCCCTTTACTCAACTTTTGCCAGAATTTGCATTCCTTAAACTAGAAATTCTGTCTACCTGTGGAGTCTGATCCAGTGGCATCTTTGCTACTGAAAAACACCAATTATCCCAGTTTTCTGCCTTTATATTTGAGAATGTCATTTATCAGATGCTGCTGCTCTAAGTCCAGGCTCCCAGTCACTGATTTTAATCACTCTGTATATCTAATCTATCTATTCAAGGGATCCTACTAAATAATAGAGAATTCACAATGAAGTTCATATACTTCTGAAAGGAATTTGAGAGCTACAGAGTATCTTAGAGTATCTGAGCTGGCCAAACAATTCCATACCTGTTCATAACACTAATGTTCATTCATTCATTCAAATCTCTCCCTCATCCATTCATGTACTCAACAATGTAATGATCCCCCAATGTGTTCTAGGCATTGTGTGTTAGGTGCTAATGCATAAAAAGATGTGAGGATAAAAAATCCTTCTCTGTCGATGTTCATCTGTTGAGTGAGAGAGTCACAAAGATACATGATAATATAATGTGATAAATGATTAAGAATGGTGAGCCAAAGAACCATATGCTGCAAATTTCTCAAAATGAATATAATTCCTAATTCTGAGAGTGCACTCTATACTTTCACTATGAATGTTTCTTTCAAATTAAAAATCGGATTGTGTCATAGTCCTATTTAAAGTGCTTCAGACAATTCCCATGATCCCTCTCCATGGATGGTCCATCTGTCCTCAGATTCTTAGCTTTATTGATCTCTCTCACCTCATCCCAAACCACTGCCTGTCTTGTTCTCTGAGCTCTAATCACAATGTCCTGCTTTCAGTTCCTCAAAGATGCACCTCAAAGGCCCACCACTGGGCCTTTGCACTTGCTGAGCTCTCTTGGAGGAGCTCTCTCCTCACAAGCTACAGCTTTCATCTGGGTAATTCTTATTCACCCTTCACATCTCTAGGATCACTTCTCTGATTGCCATACCCTCAAAAATCTGGTCATTGCCATGGTTAAATGCATTCATAAAACCAGACTGCTTTCCTTCAGATCTCCGTTTGCTTTCATAGTTTCATTAGCACGATTAACTCCTTAATGACTGTAAGGTCCATAAAATGGAGATTACGTCTGCTCTGGCTCATTAATCTTATCTTCAGTGTTAGTATCTGGCATGATATAAGTGTTCAGAAAACACTACTTATTATCAAATCTGTTGATAAATTAAGACATTAGTTAGTCTGTGGCATACTTAAAGTAGACTTCCCAGGTGGTTCAGTGGTAAAGAACCTGCCTGCAATGCAAGAGACACCAGAAATGCAGGTTCGATCCTGGGTCAGGATGATCCCCTGCAGGAGGAAACGGCAATCCATTCCAGTATTTGTGCCTGGAGAATCACACAGGTAGAGGATCCTGGTGGGCTACAGTCCATAGGGTCGTAAAGAGTCAGACACGACTGAGCACGCACACACACTTCAAGCAAAACTATGGGAAAAAACCAACATTTGCTAGGACACATAGAAGTCAGAAAAAAAAAGTACTCGGCATTTAAGGCATGGCCATATCTGTAAATTATCTTTCCTATTTAACAATTTTGCTTAGGGTCCCCTTTGAATATAATGGTATCAACAACCAAAGGGAACGTGCGCATGTAGACTAATCTGCCTAGTTTTATACTTTCCTACAGATTTCTGTTTCACCTACTTCCTTATATGCAATTTCTGATTGCATTTGAAGTAGGGCGAGACAAGTGCTATCTAGGATTGAAGGAAAGTCGTTTTGAAAGCTGCTCAGGATCTAGAGAGCCTAAGCTGTCTCAGCCCAGGAAATGACCTTAATCAAGTCACTGGATTGTTACTGGCTTCTAACAGTGCCAGTGAGGAGACCAAATAAAAAGTTAGTCCCCATAGGATAGACAGTACTATATCCAAGCTGAGCTTTATGGAAAATAAAACAAACAAACAAACAAAAAGCAGGAATGTGAATCCTACGATATTGAAAAATATTGTCGCAAGAGCAGAAAATACATTCTGTTTGGTTTCAAGGAGTCCGATTTGAAAGCTAATGACTCAGTATCATAACCTCCCAAGCAGCCTCAGCCTCCAGTCAGTCTCCACTGGGAAGTACAGGAAAGAAAGCAGATTAACAGACCACCATAATGAGCTTGCATTTGCCCCAGGAGAAAAGCCCCTGAAGATGAGTGATATAGGTAACTAGTAAATATCATCACTGATGCAGAAATAGATCACTCTCTGGGTTATTATGAACAGGAATATTTATAAAGCCTCTACAGTGTATGAGAAGCCCTGTGAATAATATACTTAAGGACAAGAAGGGGAAAATAGGAAAGAGCATTGTGCTGAAACTTTCAACAGTAGTAACAGATTTTTCCCCCATTCGTATTCTTTCAGTTGGGAGTTGATGAAGCACACAGGGTGAAGATCTAAGAGCAAGGAAGTGAGCTTGTTGTGAAGAGAACAGAGGTGAGCAGGACACAGAGAGAACAGAGAAAGGAAGGAAGAAACAAAGGTGAGCAGGGTGAGAGCAAGGGCAGAGAAAGAGAATTTTGACAAATAATTAGTTTCTCTTTAGAGCTTGTCACAGAGTGCTTTCCAGTTTCCAAAGCACTTCATATACACCACTTTATCCTGCCTCATGTTAAGCCTGTGAGACAGACTGGGCAGGGATCACCACCCTGGTTCTTTTTCAGCTGATTACCTGAGGCTTGGAGAGGATGTAAGTTACCCAAAGTCTCAGAACCAGTGAGTGGAGGAGTGGGATGGATCTGCTCTGTGTTTCTGACAGCAGAACTCATCTCTGAGGGCAGGGGGACAAAGAAATTCCACATTTTGAGGTTGGCAGAGCATGAGCCTGGGCTTCCCTGGTTGTTCAGTGGTAAAGAATCTGCCTTCAATACACAAGACCAGGGTCCGATCCCTGGGTCAGGAAGACCCCCTGGAGAAGGGAATGGCAACCCACTCCAGTATTCTTTTCTGGGAAATCCCATGGACAGAGGAGCCTGAAGGGTTACAGTCCATGGGGTCACAAAGAGTTGGACACAACTGAGTGACTAACACTTTCAGAGCAGGAGCCTGGGTAACTGCTGGTACTATACTAGTCTGGGGGTTAAGCCAAGATCCTCTAGAAAAGGAGAAATCCTTTAAATCTCATTTTTCTACTTTTAACTGATTCTACCAACATTTACTCCAAACCTACTCTAGAAAAAAATGGATCCTATATCTTCCCTGAAAGGAACACACCACTTCTCTGCTTATGCAAGAGGAAAAGCAAGAAACACAGTTCTTGTCATGATTGCTTTTTGTAATCAACAGACACATTTAGATTCTCACTTTCCACCCTCAGCTTTTCCTGAGAGCCCTGACAAGAATCCTAGATCATGTGCTCTCGGATTTCAGAAAGTTCATCTGACTTCAACCTAACCGGTATCTAAGCATAGGACTGAGATGTGCATGATATATTTGGATGACGCAGATCTTGAAATGCTTTATGCAAAGGAAATAAAGAAATTCTAATTCCTACCAAAACCCTAAATCATGTTTTAAAGTAGAAAATAAGGGTTTTTAGGTAGAGAAGATGTTGGTATGATTAATTGATCTTCTTTATGGTTTGGAATGAATCTAAATGAAAAAGTGTCTAAATCATTTAGTTTTTCTACAGTACGATGCCCTTTTCAAGTGCGAATAAACATTTCTCAAGCAAAGGGCACTGTGGGCTCCTAAGCAGACTGTGACCACACTCGAATCCACAGTCTGGGGTAGTTCACACAAAGGCTGAGAAGTGAAGATGATCCAGTATTACATTAAACTTCCCCATAAATCATTTTTAAGGAACACTTACACCAAGATGGCAGCTGGGCGGGAGTGGACTTGTGGAACAGTGAGGTGGAGACCAGAGCCCCAAAAGCCTCAAGGATACAGTAATGGGCCCTCAAGTAAATATCAATCATCATCAAAACAAAGCACCCAAATTTGTGAAAGCTGCCAAGATCCACACACTAGATCACTGGGTATGTAGGACAACTACCTGAATAGTAGCCTAGACCTACAAGGGACTCTGTATGAAAAAAAGATAAGCTTTTGTTATGCTAAGGAGACCTGGGTGCTGCTTTTTATAGCAATGTAACTTAGTTTAACCTAACTAACTCAGTCCACTTTTCCAAATTATTAATCACCAAGTTCTCTTAATTTCATCTCATCGGTATTTCTCAAATCTACCAACAAACTGTAACCACTGTCATTACCTTACATCAGGTTATCATTTCTTGGCTGTCTTAATGGAACAGGTCTCCCTACCTCTCATCTGGATCCTTTCTAATCCATTTTCTATATAGCCAGAGTCATCATTCTAAAGTGCTCAGACTTTATCTAAAACCAAACAATGGTTCCCCATTGTTCCCAGGGGAATAAGAGTTCCTTAAAATAAGTGTTCCTTCAAAGCTCTCAGTAATCAGACCTCTGTTTACTTCTCCAGGCTGGTCTCTTGACATCTCTCTCTCTCTGCTTCATAACCATCTGACCTCCCTGGAACTACCAACGTGTAGGTTCATCATTTCTTCTTCCTAGAACACTGTTGCCACCTTGCCCAACTTTCTCACTTAATCCCTTAGTAACCTATTCAGCCAACACCTCCTTTCTTGTGGTCTTAAGGCTGGATTGAATGTTCCAGAGCCAACCTCTGCTCACCCCTATTAGTGATCATTTCTTTGGGACATATAACTGTCTCTCTGCTTGATACTTCTCTGCTAGAGTAAGAGAACTTTGACATAGGGACCATTTTCTAGTTGTTATTCCATCCTCAGGGTTAGCACACAGTAAACCTTTAAGGAGTATTTGTCAAATTACAAATGAATGAATGAAGACTTAAATCTAAGAAGCCTCTCTCCCAGCTTTCCTTCCCAGTTATTTTAGGCATTAAAAAAAAAAAGGAAAGAGAAAAGACTTCAAGTCTGATCAATCTGGCTTCAAATTCTTCTTCTACCACTTGCAAACTGTGTGACCCCAGGCAAACAACTTAATCTTTCTTAGCCCCCAAATCTCCATTTGGGAAATGTAATCACATTTCCATGGAGTAATCACATCTCCATGATGGAACTGTAAAACTTGGAGTCATGAGCACAGAACAGCCACAGAGTGACAGGCACAAAGTGAATGCTAACTATAAAAGGTAGGGGTAATATTATTCTTGTTATTATTGATCACATAAAAACTAGTCCAATGGCAGCGGTGGAAATGCACTTACTTGGAAATGAGATGAACTTTTATTCCAAGCAGGAACAGAGAATAAACAATTAGACTGGAAATGAATCCAGGGAACTATATGGGAGATAATGGACCTCTTCTCAGCAACCCTGCCAGCCTCCTCTGTCCTCCTCATCCTTTATAGTTTTCTAAATACATTCATTTTTTAAGCTACTCCCAAAGTTCTTTCCTTTCTTGCCTCTTAGGACTCCTGTCATTAACCCCTGCATTCTCCATGTTTTTGTCCTCCGTCATCTTTAAAACTCCTCTCTGCAAATTTCCTTTTTGATAGCCCTGACCAAGAGAAAGCAGGCTGTCAATGACCATAAGTAAGACTGACCAATCCATCCTGACTTAAAACACTATGTCTTAATCCCAGGTCTTCAAAAGTCCATATCAGTCATTTCGCACACATTGCTTGAATACCTACAGAGCGAGGCCTGGGGCACTGAGCTAGGTGCTTCTTTCTTCTCTAAACAAACATTAATTAGTTACAGACTACTGGCCACATCTAATTAGAATAAAATTTCTCGGAGAAAAGCCAGTCCCCTTCCACACTGAGGCTTCCTCCATACCCAGACAGAGGGGGTTTATTTTGTTATTGTTGTTTTGAATAAATCACATAACAAATGGTAGTACACATGATATTTCAGTTTTGTATACGTGAAAATAGGCAATTTTTCGTGAAAATTAGGCATTCGTTTGGTTGAACCAAAGGCATAAGGACTTGCACGCTTGTCTGACTCTTTGCAGCACCGTGCACTGGAGCCCACCAGGCTCTTCTGTATGTGGGCTTTTCCAGGCAAGAACATGGGAGTGGGTTGCCATTTCCTTTTTCAGGGGATCTTCCCAACCTAGAGATTGAGCGAGCTTAAGTGTCCTGCAAGTCTGCATTGCAGGCAGATTCTTTACCATTGATCTACCAGGGAGAGAAGTATAGAACAGTGTCATATATTAAAGCACATGGTAATAGTTTTAGGTATTATATTGCTTTGTATATTTTGAAATAATATTTGGGTATATCGGGTAAAAGGTATTATTAAAATGAATTTCATTTACTTTTTAAATTTTCTTAATTGAAGCCTAGTTCCTATGATTTAGTAATTAATTTAGGGGTGTGTGTATGTATGTATGCGTGTGCATGCTACCACAGATTCTTATTAAAATTTTCAAATGTGAAAGTTGGATTTTTCCAATAGTGGCCTCTGGTTAACTTAGTCAATGAACTTTCAAAATTTATGGTTGGCCCACTTAATTAAACAGAGGTGAATGTCTATTTCCTAATTTGTTGTTTGACCCTATGGAAACTGCTTAATTTCTTATCTTTTCTATTTAAATAACTATTTGCCTGCAATTCAGGAGATGCAAGTTGGATCCCTGGGTCAGGAAGAACCCATGGAGAAGGAAATAGTATACACCCCAGTATTCTTGCCTGGAAAATCCCATGGACAGAGGAGCCCGGCAGGCTGCAGCTCATGGCATTGCGGAGTTGGACACAGCTTAGCAAACTAAACAACAGCAACAATAGCTGATTTACAGCTAAATAGTTGATTTACAAAGCTGTGTTAGCTTTAGGAGTACAGCAAAGTGATAGAGTTATACTCACACATTAGTTTTAAGGTTATTTTTCATTATCGGGTATCACAAGATGCTGTACTCTACAGTTCTATACAGTAGGTCCTTGTTGCTTATCTGTTTTGTATGTTGTTCAGTCGCTCAGTCATGTCTGACTCTTTGCAGCATCATGGACTGCAGCATGCCAGGCTTCCCTGTCCTTCACCATCTCCTGGAGCTTGCTCAAACTCATGTTCATCGAGTTGGTGAGTGAATGAAGACTTAAATCTTCAGGTGCCATCCAACCATCTCATCCTCTGTCATCCCCTTCTTTTCCTGCATTCTATCTTACTCAGCATCAGGGTCTTTTTTAGTAGTGTAATTCTGTGAATCTCAAACTCCTAATTTATCCTTCCCCCTCCCCTTTCCCCTTTAGTAACTCTAAGTTTGTTTTCTATGTCTGTGAGTCTATTTCTGTTTTTTAAGTAAGTTTATTTGTACCATTTTTTTTTTTTAGATTTCACATATAAGTGATAACATGTGATGTGTATCTTTGTCTGATTTGCTTCACTCAGTATGATAATCACTAATAGGGATCTGATAAATTTTTTTAACTTTTCACTTTGTGGAACTTGAGACTGTCTCTTGAGGTCTGATGACTAAATTAAAAAGTCAGGTTATACCACTCTCTTCTTCCCCATGTATCCCTCTCCTCTCCCCCTGTCTCCCATCACACTGCCTTCTGTACAAACTAAATGGAGCAATAGCATCCTGGACAGTACGCTGGTCCAGAATTCCAAAGGTTTACCTTCCTGTACTGCTAATTACAGCATGATATGTGGGGGTAAAAAATAGGCCACTGTTAGTCTCTGGGTCCTCATGAAGAAAATGAAAAGAAATGCCACATGACCAAAGTTTTACCAAAACTGGTTGATTTAAGGCAACAACAACAACAACCCACAAAGGAAGTTGATGAGTTTCCAACCTTTCTTAGTAACTCATGACCAATATGGAATTCATGAAATTCTGCCTTACAATTTCTTCCAACCCTCAGTATGTGTGAAATACCCTAAATTATTCAGGGGGACTCAAAGACACTATCAGAGCAAGGTGTTGTCATTGTAAACGCCAGTCCACCATCCTTTGAAATGAACGCTTGCTTAAATACTGGCTTTCCATCACCTTCTGCACAAATATATTTCTCTTCCTATGAATGAAGATACTTCACCACAAATAGACCCCTTCCTAGTGAACCACATTTGGCAACATTCACAAGAGCTAATGTCACCACGGGTAGTAAATACTTTCAAGGAATGATTCACGTCTTAGTTCTCTGCCTCCTTGGGCAACCCATCCATCAGATTTATCTAGGGATCCTGAGTATCTGTGGAAGAAAATTCGCCTAATTATCTGTGTTCTTGGAGTATGACGGCTCCAGCAAAGATGAAGACAGACTCTTCTTATCATGTCCATGTCAGAGTCGGTCCTTACATTTCAGAATTTGCACTAGCTATGACAAAGCATCACTCATTCCTTTCAACAAAAGGATACTTCTAGCTGTTTCCAGATGGTGGTTGCTCAAGTAAAAATCTACCAGTTGCCTAGGTCACTGTGCATCTAAGCAGGTGAGATTATGTTCCTCTAAAGCAGTTTGAATATTAGGGCTGAGAAGACCAGAGTGAGGTTTCTTTGTTCATTTCATGGTTCTTCGTTCCTTTTGTGGATGAGAAAATTTAGATGAGGTTAATCTAATTGTCATTAAGGGCCATTTTCGACTTCTGGATTCCTCATTTTGCAATATGACCACAGATGTCTTTGTGCCTTACCAGGTTTACTGAGGGACAAAGTTAGAATGATTTTATGTGATTTTTCCCCCCTGTGACTATAGTTGGATGAGTAAGGTTCCTCATTAACTAGTGCATACCATTAGCAAAACAAATTCAGGAGGTTGGTTTTTTTTTTTCCTGTGTAATACTTGCTGATGGGTAATGCCACTACTTTCTCAAGGCAATATTCTAGGCAAACCACTTCTGCTGATACGTGCGTAAACAGACTGCTGATGGTCAAGGAGAGAATAGAGATTTCCAGGAAAATAAAAGGAAACTTGTGAAAACCCACTTGAACAACACACTCAGTTCAGTTCAGTTCAGTCACTCAGTCGTGTCCGACTCTTTGTGACCCCATGAATCACAGCACACCAGGCCTCCCTGTCCATCACCAACTCCTGGAGCTCACTCAGACTCACGTCCATCGAGTCAGTGATGCCATCCAGCCATCTCATCCTTGGTCATCCCCTTCTTCTCCTGCCCCCAATCCCTCCCAGCATCAAAGTCTTTTCCAATGAGTCAGTTCTTCGCATGAGGTGGCCAAAGTACTGGAGCTTCAGCTTCAGCTTCAGCATCATTCCTTCCAAAGAAATCCCAGGGCTGATCTCCTTCAGAATGGACTGGTTGGACCTCCTTGCAGTCCAAGGGATTCTCAAGAGTCTTCTCCAACACCACTGTTCAAAAGCATCAATTCTTCTGCGCTCAGCCTTCTTCACAGTCCAACTCTCACATCCGTACATGACTACTGGAAAAACCATAGCATTGACTAGATGGACCTTTGCTGGCAAAGTAATGTCTCTGCTTTTGAATATGCTATCCAGGTTGGTCATAACTTTTCTTCCAAGGAGTAAGCGTCTTTTAATTTCATGGCTGCAGTCACCATCTGCAGCGATTTTGGAGCCCAAAAAATAAAGTCTGACACTGTTTCCACTGTTTCTCCATCTATTTCCCACGGAGTGATGGGACCGGATGCCTTATTATCAAGCAACTGAACTATTAGGTTTGTATTAGTTTCCCAGTCTTAAAAAATGTGGAACCTATTTAAACAAGTGCTATCAACCTCCCGTCATCCCTGTGTCGTGTGTCCAGAGCTATGTAAGCAGAGACTGTCCTGTGGAAAGGCATTGCTGAGACCCAGGAGCCGACCTTTAAGTCACTGCCCACCATGTTAGTCCAAAACCAAAATGTATAACACTGAAGAGGAATAAGAGCTCAGAGAATTAAACATGTTCTAAACCCAAGAATATTCATGATGCTTTGGTACTAGTTATCAGAGCAAGAGTTTCCTAATACAAGACAGAGGATGAGACGGCTGGATGGCATCACCGACTCAATGGACATGAGTTTTGGTAAACTCCGGGAGTTGGTGATGGACAAGAAGGCCTGGCATGCTGCGGTTCATGGGGTCACAAAGAGTCAGACACGACTGAGCAACTGAACTGAAATGATAGGAACAAAATAAATACCCTCGCTGGTGAGAAGAGAGTTGCATTTTAGCTTTGAATCTTGCTTTTCCTTCCTTGGGAAAATTCCTATAACTGTCGACTGTGCCCCTAGAAGGTAATGTGTTTCAATCACCAACCAATATGTAAAACATTTAGGGTTTTGAGTTCTTCTCTAAGAAGTTCTTGCATTTAGCTTCCATTTGATAGTATGTGATTAAAAAAACAAAATCCTGTGCCTCAGTTTCTCAACTGAGAGTTAAAAATATGGAGAGCAATATAATGATTATTCAAAAGAAATAACTAAAACAAGTTCTAGCTAGAGACAATACTTGCTGTACTTACCACAATTTTTTTGTTATCCTGTTTGTATTAATTTGAACAAACCTCCCTTGGGCAAATGCTCCAAAAGATGGTGATTTCTGAGCTTCTGATTTCTCTTCATTATAAGAAAATGATTCTTCCACATAGTATGGTGATGAAAAACATGCCAATAACTCCAAATCATTAACTTAGTATATTAAATTTATACTACTGTAGACTACTTTTTTTTTTCTTTTTGCATTCTCACTAAACCATCAATGCAGTAACATTGTGTTAAGCCAAAGATGCATTCTAAGTCCTATGCATGCACGCATGCTAAGTCACTTCAGTCATGTCCCACTCTTTGTGAACCCATGGACTGTAGAGCCTGCCAGGCTTCTCTGTCTATGGGATTCTCAAAGCAAGAATAATGGAGTGGGTTGCCATGCCCTCCTCCAGCGGATCTTCCCAACCCAGGGATTGAACCCATATCTCATGTCTCCTGCATTGACAGGTGGGTTCTTTACCATTAGTGCCACCTGGGAAGCCCTCTAAGTCCAACAACTGGCCCCATGTGGATTTGACATTACTCACTTCCCTGGGCCCTATACCCATTCTGTTCTTCATCTATAGGACCTATTACCAGTGTCCTTTATTTTGTTTGTTTTAAATGCTTCCTATCCATTTGAACATGATCCATCCAGTCTCTAAGTTAACCTAACAAATCCTAATACCGTAGTCCCCATCCATCCATTGTATCAGATGTTCTCTAATGAAAAGCAAGCATCACCTTATCCAAGCCTTGGCTTCATCTCACTGTGCTCCTCAGCAGACTGAGCATGCTGCATCCCTAACAACTTCCTGTGACCCAAGAAATCGGCAGTCTCAGTGCCATGCTTGATGCAGGGCAGTCACATTAAGATGTGTCCAAGAGGGAAAAAGTATTGAAGGGGGGGTGTATATAAAATGAAGAGGACTCATTGACTAGCAAAAATCGATGGAGCAAAAATGGACCATTTTTCTCTCATTGATTTTCACCGCTCATTGTGTGTTGACAGCCATCTCTGCAACTTTTCATTTGTCTTGGAGTTTCTGGGGAGGCCACGCAAGGCTTCAGGAACATTCACAACACTTGGCCAGGCCCTTCCCATTCCACTGAGGTGTAACACCACACTGGAAAGAAAATTCTCACTTAGGAACAACTACAGTTTCTCACTGAAGTGTAAATTGCAGCCAACGCATTAGTGAGCAGTGCTGTCCTCACTGGATTCTGATGAACTCACATCAGGACCTTCGCTCGGCGGCCTCTTGACTTTATCTGGCCATGTTCTCAGTTAGGCTTTCCTGTGAGAGCAGAGACCTACCCTCTTCCGGACTCAAGCTCCTAGCATTCTAGAGAAATCGCACTCTACAAAAAGGGTCATCCATCATCTGTGAAAGCCAGGCAGCTTAAGTTCCTGCCAAGAGCAGAGGCAGGGATTCTGAATAATTGGACGTTGCCTGTGTGAGCCAAGTGCCACCAGCAGCTGGAGACAAGAGGTGAGGTGAGGAGAAAGCGTCTCCCCTTCTTCCGGAAGAGGCTGCAAGGCCAGACCTCAGCTGCCATCTCTGAGGCCCTCAGGTGTGTGTCAAACTCCCTACCTATTTTTAAATAGCACATGCATTCGAAAACAAGTCAGCATGTACTTTCTGAAGGAGTTATCTACCATGAGTTGGCATGCAGTCACTTAGGCTCTAGAGAAGTTCAGATAAAGATGAAACTCCTTTTGATACAAGCCAAGGGTATGGAGGAACCCAGCCCTGGCTACATTCTTCCCCTTTTGTTTATCCAATAAAGAAAACGATCTAAGAACAACTAAGTCCCCATTTCCTTATTACCATTCCACATTCCACCAGGGGTACTCAAGACCATGCATGTAACTACCTACCAGTCAATAACAAAGCAGGAGCACTCTGCGTTAGTCAGCTCACCCACATTCATGCAGACAAGGTGGGAGTCACCAAATACTTACAGGAAAGTGATAAGGGCACAAACTTGGCTTTGGGAAGAGTCTGGTGGTTTAGGCATGTGCTTGGAGAACTACTCCTCTGTCCATGGGATTCTCCAGGCAAGAATACTGGAATGGGTTGCTATTTCTTCTTCCAGGGGATCTTCCTAACCCAGGGATCAAAAGCTCAGCTCCTACATCCCCTGCAATGGCAAGTGTATTGAGCTGCCTGGAAAGGCCACTAAATGTCTAGATGCTCTCAATGGGAGAACAGTGCCTGCTAAACTGAGCTAACCATGCTACCTTGGTTAAGGTCCAGAATCTCTCAACTATAAAAAATAAGGTATTCCTACATAAGCTCCCCAGATAAACCCAGTGAATGACCGGTGCTACAAGTAATCAGCCACCATCGTCCCTTCCCCTATCTTTCCCCTCCCCTTTCCACCTTCTGGCCTTTTCATTCTTCTCCTTTCCTTTCACAATGCTGGCCGGATGCCTGTAAGTTTCAGGCATTGTGTTAGTCCCTAGGGACGCAAGTTGATTAGGCATTTCTATAGTCCTTGAGAAACTTTCAGTTCTGTCCAGAGGAACAGAGAGTTACAGCAATGATATGGCACATGGGGTAAATACAATGAGAGAGGGAAACACCAGACATTAAGAAGTACAGAGGAGGGGCATCAGGGCCAGCTTAAGGCAATCACGGGTGGCTTCTAGGAGGAAGTGTTTCCTTGACCTTAGTTTTAAATGGGAGTTCGTTACATATGTGTTCACACATGAGGACAAACGAGAGAGAAATGAGGCTCACGACATCAGCCCGAGGCAGTTACAGACTTAGCAGCTTAGCATACAGAGCTAAGATATTGGAACTTACCCTTAAAAACTGAAAATCCACTGAAATCTTTTAAGTGATTAAGGACTATGGTAGTTGAATGCTGTGTCTCTGACTTTATAAACAATAGAACAGTTGCCAAGTCTGAATCCAGGTCTGCAGAAGCAACCCGTATTTCTACTCAGGATTCTGCCCAGGAGGAGCAAATCCCACAGAGCCCCTGGCCCTTCAGCCCAGGTCCTCAAATGATTGGACCCATACCTAGCTGCATCACATTCAGTCAGAATCAGCCAGACCTCAGCTCCTGCAGATCCCAGAGCAAGAAAACTAAATGCCTGTGCTTGTCAGCCCCAAGATTTGGGTCACTGTTCATCACACTGCATTCCTGCAGCAATAACTGACTCATAGAAGTACTGAATCCATTTCTCCCACTTTTTTTTTAACCAAAATAAGAAGACGATGGTCTACTCAGACTCCAGAAGGAACTCATTTTAGATAAAAATAGCTCTTTTGATAAGGACAATATATCCCACTGTGGGACTAAGGGGAGTGGAGAGGAAGGTTGAAGCTCTGCTGGCTAAAATCACTTTCTTGTCAGTGAGAAATATTAGTGTTTTGAGAGTTTAGATTGCTTAAGGAAATGAGAGAAGATGGGAGAGAGATGCTCAGTCATTCACCAGATTTTTAAGAGCCTGCTGAAATGGGCATTTTGGCCTGCCTCCCCCGCTCCTGTGAGCAGACCACAGACCTTCTGGGGGTCTCTATCACTCGTCCCTGCTCCCCTGGCACAGACAACAGGCACTGAGGATATGTAAACCCAGGAGAGCAAAAGGGAAGATGATAAGCAGGGAAAGCTGGTCTGTAGAAAGAAAGAAAGAAAAAAAATGGTGGCGAAACAGACAAGGAAACAGAAGTTCATAATTCTTTGGCTCTGGAGGGCAGAGTACATCCAAGATCAACTGTCTTAGTTCCCAGACATGCCTTTTCCTATTCTCAGTCCCTACAAGGCCCAGCAGCACTTCCTGCTTTTTGATCTGAGATGTAACACTGAATCACAGTAATAAATCCTCCATTTGCCTAGACAAATAGAGTTATCGCTCAGTCGTGTCTGACTCTTTGTGACCCCGTGGATAGTCCGCCAGGCTCCTCTGTCCATGGGATTCTCCAGGCAAAAACAGTGGAGTGGGTTGCCATTCCTTTCTCCAGGGGATCTTCCCACGCCAGGGATCGAACCCAGGTCTCCCACATCTCAGGTAAATACTGTCTGAGCTACCAGGGAAGCACCTTCATTTGCTTAAGCTCAAGAAAAGATGTGCTACTCAAAATTGAAAGAAATTTGAGGAAAATAGTCATGTATGTGGTAGGCACGAGGGATACAAAAGAGGTAGGACAGATAAATGAATAGAGTTTGGCCAACAGTTCACAGTTGTGATGCTCTGGAATAACCTTCCCAGACTTGGAGGAGTCCAGAAGCTGGCTATCAGTCTAACAGTTTATCAGAGAGGGTATAATCAACAAGGTCGAACGCCATCTAGATGACCAGGAAGAGTCTGAGGAATGGGCTCTTGGTTGAGTAAAAATCAGTTCAGTTCAGTTCAGTCACTCAGTCGTGTCCGACTCTTTGTGACCCCATGAACCGCAGCATGCCAGGCCTCCCTGTCCGTCACCAATTCCCAGAGTCCACCCAAACCCATGTCCATTGAGTTGGTGATGCCATCCAACCATCTCATCCTCTGTCATCCCCTTCTCCTCCTGCTCTCAATCTTTCCCAGCATCAGGATCTTTTCAAATAAGTCACTCTTCGTATCAGGTGGCCAAAGTACTAGAGTTTCAGCTTCAACATCAGTCCTTCCAATGAATGTTCAGGATGGATTTCCTTTAGGATGGACTGGTTGGATATCCTTGTAGTCCCAGGGACTCTCAAGAGTCTTCATCAACACCACAGTTCAAAAGCATCAATTCTTCAGTGCTCAGCTTTCTTTATAGTCCAATTCTCACATCCATACATGACTACTGGAAAAACCAGAGCTTTGATGAGACAGGCCTTTGTTGGCGAAGTAATGTCTCTGCTTTTAATATGCTAAGTTTGTCACACACTAGTAAAGTAATTCTCAAAATCTTCCAAACCAGGCTTCAACAATTTGTGAACTGGAAACATCTATTTCTGCTTTATTGACTCTGCCAAAGCCTTTGACTGTGTGGATCACAATAAACTGTGGAAAATTCTGAAAGAGATGAAAATACCAGACTACCTGACCTGCTTCTTGAGAAATCTGTATGCAGGTCAGGAAGAAACAGAACTGGACATGGAACAACAGACTGGTTCCAAATAGGAAAAGGAATACATCAAGGCTATATATTGTCACCCTCTTTATTTAACTTACAGGCAGAGTACATCAGGAGAAACACTGGGCTGGATGAAGCACAAGCTGAAATCAAGATTGCCAGGAGAAGTATCAATAACCTCAGATATGCAGATGACACCACCCTTATGGCAGAAAGTGAAGAGGGACTAAAAAGCCTCTTGATGAAAGTGAAAGAGGAGAGTGAAAAAGTTGGCTTCAAGTTCAACATTCAGAATACTAAGATCATGGCATCTGGTCCCATCACCTCATGGCAAATAGATGGGGGAACAGTGGAAAGAGTGGCTGACGTTATTTTAGGGGCCTCCAAATCACTGCAGATGTGACTGCAGCCATGAAATTAAAGACACTCATTCCTTGGAAGAAAAGATATGAGCAAAAATGGTCATTGGCTAATGTTGAGGGGAAATTTGCAGAGTGATCAGGACAGAATCCAGACTGCAGTGGGCTGAAGAGAAGATGAGAAAGTATAAACAAGGGGAGACAACTCTTAAAACACTTCTGAGAACCTTGACAATGGAAGAGGCAGGGCTTTAGGTGGAGGGTACCTGGGCTGGGTTGAAAAAATTTTTTTGCTGTTGTTGTCTAATGGGAAAGATGTGAGGAATAGGTGTCACGGGTTACCTGTCTAGAAGAGGAAATCTTTTGTGGGAAACAATGAACAGAAGCAACAATACAGTGAGATTGGAAAATGATGTGTCAAGAAGATAAAGACAGCCCACTCCGAATATGCGAGGTTAGTCAAACTAAACTCTTCTTATTATAAACCAGTCGCTTGGGAGGAAATTATTTTGGGTGGAAAATGCATTGCCATACTCAACTGAAGTGTCTGAAAACTAATTACTGTTCGTAACGTATTCATCCCCAGTACCTCACCAACATGATCCTTCTGTAATAGATTCATATTTCAAAGTGTGGAATGGAAAAAAATGTTCCAACTAGCAATGACACAGAGACCATAATCCCAGGTATAAAAGCAGTTGGAAAAGTGAATATGGGGAGATTTTTAACGCGACTTCATTTACAGGGTTAATTTTGTTTTTATAACACTCATTCCCCAAGGGTACTGAATGGGTGCCCAACACATCATTGAAAATGTGTTTTGTTGACTTTGAGGTATCTTCTATATGCATGTAGTATGTTTGATAAAGACTTCCCTTGTGAAAATTAATTGTAATTTTAAATACAGAAAAGTATTACTATAGAAAGAGGACCCCCTGTTGTAAATTGAGCAGCACAGAGAGAAAGTGTTGCACTAACCATATTTCTTAGAACCTTGACTGATTTTGAGGTTTTTTAAGTCATTGCCATGGCACCCACTCCAGTATTCTTGCCTGGAAAATCCCATGGACGGAGGAGCCTGGTAGGCTACAGTCCATGGGGTCGCGAAGAGTCGGACACAACTGAGCGACTTCACTTTCCCTTTTCACTTTCATGCATTGGAGAAGGAAATGGCAACCCACTCCAGTGTTCTTGCCTGGAGAATCCCAGGGACAGAGGAGCCTGGCTGGCTGCTGTCTCTGGGGTTGCACAGAGTCGGACACGACTGAAGCGACTTAGTAGCAGCAGCAGCAGCTGTCTTTATCTTGGAGAAGGAAGTTGCAACCCACTCTAGTATTCTTGCCTGGAAAATCCTGTGGACAGAGAAGCCTGGTGGGCTGCTGTCCATGGGGTCGCACAGAGTTGGACACGACTGAAGCGACTTGGCATGCATGCAAGTCATTGCCATACTTCTTCTACCACCACCATCACTGCCGTTACTTAGCAACACCACCATCACCATCACCTTCACTACCATCACTAACACCACCACCACCACCACTACAATCACCATCACCACCTCCACTGTCACCATCGCTACCATCAACCATCCGACTACCATTCCTATGACCACCTCCATCACCCTTACCACCATCCCCTCTACCAATATCATCACCATTAGCTGACCTCCACTATAATTTCTGAACCATGAGTTGCTATTTGGATCAGTAATTTCTGATATGGCTCGTTCAGTTGCAAAACATTTCTGTGCCACTTTGTCTCCCGAAGCTCCTTTCCTTCTCTGGTGGTGATGGTTTAGTTGCTAAGTCGAGCCTGACTCTTGCAACCCCATGGGCTGTAGCCTCCCAGGCTCTTCCGTCCATGGGATTCTCCAGGCAAGAATACAGGAGTGGGTTGCCACTGCCCTGTCCTTGCCTTCTCTATTTGTATAATAAATGATAATCAGTAGACAAATGTGGGCCAGCACCAGGGGCAGAAGTGCAGAATGAAGGCTCAGGGCAAGAGGTGGAGGAGCAAGTACCAAGTAACAAGGCTGCAACAATGACCTGGTTTTCAACACATGCTGATGGATTTGTGATAGGAACTTATAAAAGTAGCATGTGCAGCCAGGGCTTTATTTTTAATGTCTCAGCATTGATCAAAAAAAAAGGGGAGGTGGGGGGATTCAACTAAGCCAATGATGGAGAAAACTAATTTCATGGTAAAATAATTCCAAAATGTATTTAAGGTGCACTGGCAAGACCATTTTCAAAGAAATCTGCATTACAAAACATGTACGGAGTTGAAGACTCCATTCAGATAACCTCCAGCTGCTAAAGAAACACTGTTTTTCTTTTGCTCTTTCCCACTGTTTCCTGTAAACAATTTTATGAAGGAGAAAAGCTTCCTTACCACATGTGCCCTTGTCAAAAGAAAGGCGCAGCATGGTGCAAATATGTTGTTTTGTTTCGTCCATTAGCAAATATTTCTTTACTCTCCTAAAAGACATGAATAAACAAGAACAAAACAGTGGTGCTGAAATTACTCACTAGTCTCCGTGAAGATCAATATGGAAGAGTAATCGAAAATGGATGTTTTTAGGTCTTGCCAAAGAGAAGAGCTTGATGAAGGCAGCTCTTCTTGTGAATTACTGTATTTTACATTCAGTGTCCCAAGATCCAAGATAAATATTTTATGTCTTAAAATCATCTAAAATTCTAAATGATCACTTCATAGCCTCTATAAACAGAGCTCCATAATATATGCACAGTAGATTTGTCTTTTTGTTTAAGATGGTGACACCTTGACTCAGCATGTGTTGGGTAGACTTAAACTTTCAGTGAAAACAATCTCTCAACACAGTTATGGATTAGCATGCATTTTACTTTCAGCGTCCCTATTTTCCTTGCAGAAAAAAACACAACTGATTAACCACATGATGGAGGTGGGGTGGGGTGGTGTAGTCTATTAAAATTCAAATGACCACACAAAATATATTCAGTCAAATGACCACAAAACCAAATAAATTCTTCATCAGTTCAATTTCTATGTTCTTACTCACCCTTTTTTCAATTTAAAGATGCAATTTCTTGTTTTCGGTGCTTTCTCATAATTTATGAGGAAAACCCATTCAAGATGCCTAGCACATCATGCCATACATTGTTTGCACACTTGCTTCTAAGTCTGATTGGTCATTTTCTTAAACTTAAGGCACGAAGTTTTCGTTTAGGATGGTGTGTAGCAATTTCTGACATTTTGAAGTGTGAACAGTCACTGAGAAAAGTCAACATTTAGATATGCGTAAAGAAAGCAGAGGTTTTAATCATTAGGAAGACACAGACCTTGCATGTCAACATAAAAAAAGCACAGGACTGACCAACAGTGACTGCACCACGCCGGGAATGGGTCTTTAATGAAGTCAGTTTCAAATTCCCGGGTTTCATTTGGTGTCTTGACCCTGACTAGTACTACTCTCAGTCCATACCTAGTCCTTGCACCAATCTTATTTACAGCTTTATTTTGCAGTGAACTTGAACACCATATATATAGTGGGTTCAAACAGTGGGTCTACAGTCAGGCTACCTGACCATGAAACTAAATAAATGTTCCATCAGTTCAATTGCTGTGTTCTTACACTTTCTCAGTTTAAAGACATCCAATTTCTTGCTTTCCATGCTTTCTTATAATTTATGAGAAATGCATATTCAAGATGCTGGCTATACCTTTCAGTAGTTTGTAATTCTGACTGTACCCTTCAGTAGCGCTGTAACTTGGGGCACATGATTTGATGTCTCAGTCTCAATTCCCTCATCTGCAAAATGGTATCAAATACCAGCCACGTGATGCAGTTGTTTGAATATTAGATGATTTAATATATAAAGGCTGCTTATATAGGAAACTCTAAATTAATTCTGTGGTTGTTACTACCACCACTTATAATAATAATTATCATTACTTTAAGTAGTGTATATGTTTGAAGTGTCCAGCATGATGTTTTGATAAACATACACATAATATGGTCATAATAACTTTGGCTATTGTGAAGAATGCTGTAATAGTACTAAAAGCTCAGGAAAAAAAGCAAAAATAAACAATTAGGACAACATCAAACTAAAAAAAAACTTCACAGCAAAGGAAACAATTAATGAAGTGAAAAACAAATGGATGAATTGGGAGAAAATATTTGCAAAACCTAATATCTGATTTAAAAAAAAAGGTTAATTCAAAATATGTATCCAAAATATATAAGGAACCCCTATAACTCAACAGCCAAAAAAAATCTCAATTTAAAAATTGGCAAAAGGTCTTGATTAAACAGTTTTCTAAAGAAGATATACAAATGGCCAACAGGTACATGCAAATCAAAACCACAATGAGATACCACCTCACACCTCTGAAAATGGCTATTATCAAAAAGAGTTCAGTTCAGTTCAGTCACTCAGCCGTGTCCAACTATTTGTGACCCCATGAACCGCAGCATGCCAGGCCTCCCTGTCCATCACCAACTCCCAGAGTCCACCCAAACCCATGTCCATTGAGTTGGTGATGCCATCCAACCATCTCATCCTCTGTCGTTCCCTTCTCCTGCCCTCAATCTTTCCCAGCATCAGGGTCTTTTCTGATGAGTCAGCTCTTCGCATCATGTGGCCAAAGTATTGGAGTTTCAGCTTCAACATCAGTCCTTCCAATGAACACCCAGGACTGATCTCCTTTAGGATGGACTGGTTGGATCTCCTTGCAGTCCAAGGGACTCTCAAGAGTCTTCTCCAACACCACAGTTCAAAAGCATCAATTCTTCAGTGCTCAGCTTTCTTTATAGTCCAAATCTCACAGGTAACAAATGCTGGCTCTACCAAGGGTATGAAGAAGAGGGAACCACTGGGCACTGTTGGTGAGAATGTAAACTGGGGCAGTCACTATGAGAAACAGTATGGAATTTCCTCAAAAAATTAAAATTAGAACAATCAAACGATCCAGGAATCCCACTTCTGGGTATATACACAAAGGAAATGACATCAATACCTCAGAGAGAGATCTTGTGCTCCCAAGTTCATTGCAGAATTATTCACATGAAGTACTATTATTAGCATGGTTGTCTGTCCCTTTTGATCATAAGTGAAAAGAGTAGGCCCTGTATATTTGTATAGCTGGAACAATGCCTTGTATAAGGTGGGTGCTCCATAACCTGTCTGGTCTCTGGTTTTTGCTAGAAACTCTACTGAGGTAAAGATAAAAATGACTGGAGGCACAACTATAAAAGAATAATGAGAATTTCAAAAATATCCCATTTTGCAGCACGATCTTGCTTCTCTTTTCCCATGAGACTAATTAAAAGGAAACGGGACTAAGGACAGATTTAAGCAGATGATGGTACCAACTGCTATGATGGCTGTCCTGCATGTAATCCTGCCATCATTTTTCCTCACATCGTATTAAATGCCCATGCTTGAGAAAGACCTCTCCGCTGAAATGCAAATAAGTACACAAGGAGAGTTGGAAGCACTTTCACGCTTTGAAACCCTGTACACAATGAGATCCACATACGCGAGCCATTGAATTGTAGCCAGCATGGAGGACTCCAAATTAGAAGGCAAGTTGATAAGTACAACCACTAATGTGCGAAGGATTCCTTAGACAGACTACCTAATGCCCACCCACCCAAAATGAAAAGCAGTACATGATGTCATGTTGAGGGAGAAAAAGCAAAAAAAAAAAAAAAAGATCTCCCTCTCAGTTCAATAAGCATGGCTTCCACTTAACTTGCAAATGGGAGAAAGAAAGAAGAAACTGGAAACATACATTTAAAGGCAAAAAAATTGAAATCAAGGAAACTAGCTTCAAGTGACACTGCATATTTTTTCTAAACTTTTCCCCTAACAAGTCTTGCTAAGAAAAATAAAAGTCTACTCAGGGGCACCAATCATTTTAACCTATGACCAAGGATTTTTCATGGGTGATGCATGTGTCCCCTCTCATCAAAGAATTTTTTTCCAATTTAAAAATGCTAACATGCATGCATGCCAAGTTGTTTCAGTCGTGTCCGACTCTTTGCGACCCTATGGACCTTAGCCCGCCAGGCTCCTCTGTCCATGGGGATTCTCCAGGCAGAATACTGGAGTGGGTTGCCATGCCCTCCTCCAGGGGATCTTCCAACCCAGAGATCGAACCTACATCTATTACGTCTCCTACGTTGGCAGGCAGGTTCTTTACCACCAGCGCCTCCTGGGAAGCCGTGTCATTTCTGCGACTACCATTTTCACTTGGAAAATATAAAGAAAAAGAAACAAATCAAAATTATCTGTAATTCAATGGCTCAAAGAGAGAGTTATCCTCATAGTTTGGTTTCATATTTCATTTTTACATTTTTATTATTGTAAAATTGACGATGAACATATGAAGATTTTTAAAGATTATAACAAAGTAAGCACCCGTATCCATCCAGTCCATCCTAAAGGAAATCAGTCCTGAATATTCACTGGAAGGACTGATGTTGAAGCTGAAAGTCCAGTACTTTGGCCGCCTGATGCAAAGAGGTGACTCATTTTGAAAGACCCTGATGCTGGGAAAGATTGAAGGCAGGAGGAGAAGGGGACGACAGAGGATGAGATGGTTGGATGGCATCACGGACTCAATGGACATGAGTTTGAGTCAACTCCAGGAGTTGGTGATGGACAGGGAGGCCTGGTGTGCTGAAGTCCATGGGGTCACAAAGAGTCAGACACGACTGAGTGACTGAAGTGAACTGAATTGAAGCACCCGTGTAAGCACCACCCAGATTCAAAACTATAAACCTGTACCATCCTTTAGAAGTTCCTTATTGCTCCAACCCCAGTCACCCCACACTTCCTCATCACCCCCATCCTCTCTTCCTAAGCCTAACACTTCTTTTGACCCCTGTTGCATCTCTAAATAATATGTTAAAAGTTTCATTTGTTAAAGATAAATTGTACAACAGACGGAACCATGGCCATTAACTTGTAGTAATATGTGATGGAGTATAATCTGTAAAAATACTGAATCACTACATATACTCTGTATGCCAGAAACTAATATAATATTGTGAATCAATTATATTTCAATAAAAATAAAACACAAAGTAAAAGTTTTGTTTCTTAACTTGATAGAAGTGAAATTATACACTGTGTATTATCAGAGGCTTGCTTCTTTTCATTCATCATTATGTCTGTGCAAAACTCATCCAAATTAAGGCACAAGCTACATTTCAGTTATTTTTATAGCTGTGTAGTAGTCCACGGAGTAAGACTTTGTAGATTTTGATTCTAACACTGATGGTCATTTGGGTTGTTTCTATGTTTTGATGCTAAGGTTATTTTTATGCATGTGTCCCAGGGAAAATTTGCAAGCATTCATGAGCGTGTCCACCTAATAACAAGTACACTGGGTTTAAAGGTTATATGCAGGTTCAGATTTACTCAGTAATACCAAAATGTTTTCCCAAGTAGTTATACCAATTTCTACTCCCCAAAAAGCGGATGAGAGTCCCCATCTACAACCTAACACTTAGTCTCATCCAACTTCTTAGCTGTTACCAATCTGGAAGTTATGTATAGTTTAAATACTTAATACTATTGAGTTGGAGCCTCTTTTCCTATTAGCTTTGCCATTTTGAGTTTCTCTCTGAGCGTTTCTGTGAGTGTGCACAAGTGTGTGAAGTGTCTTGCCAATATCTTAATATGTTTATAATGGACACTACAGATGTGCTGTTTTCAGATTAAGAGAGATAGGAAGTACTTCTTTGGGTTTTTTATGGCTTTAAAACTTAAAATAAATATAGAAATGATTAGAGAAACTACCATGGTCAATAGCACCAATATTGACATAATTGCTCAAACTAGTAGCGGCAATCACTCTTCCTCTTTTTTCCATTACCCTATCTTCCTTCCAGAAGGTAGATTCTCTACTATCTTCCAGCAGGTGATCGAATTCTATTGAGACTACTTCTAAATTATGTAGTTCGTTCTAAGAAACCTACGGTTCCTCTCTTTCCATGATATAAAGCATACTTATTTGGGGGGCTTTCCAGGTGGCGCTAGTGGTAAAGAACCCGCCTGCCAATGCCGGAGACAGAAGAGACGTGGGTTCAATCCCTGGGTTGGGAAGATTCCCTGGAGGAGGGCATGGCAACCCACTCGAGTATTTTTGCCTGAAGAATCCCATGGACAGCGGAGCTTGGTGAGTTCAAGTCCATAGGGTCACAAGGAGTTGGACATGACTGAAGTGACCTAGCATGCAGACATACTTATTTATAAGCTCCACTCTTGTTTCCAGAATAGCTATTATGATCTACAGTGCTAGAAACATTTTTGTACAATGTGTATAAGCATTTCTCTATGATGTATATTAAAGTGGTGTTTAGAAATATGGTGTGCGTGAATGTTTTAATTACTAAGAAATTCCAAAAGTGAATGAGGGTTCTCCACTGCTATTCCAACCTCATAAAACTCTTTTCTTGGTAGCTTTAGTGAGTGGGTAGGGCTTCCCTGATAACTCAGTTTATAAAGAATCCACCTGCAAAGCAGGAGCTGCTGATGCTGCTAAGTCGCTTCAGTCGTGTCCAACTCTGTGCGACCCCATAGATGGCAGCCAACCAGGCTCCACCGTCCCTGGGATTCTCCAGGCAAGAACACTGGGGTGGGTTGCCATTTCTCCAATGCATCAAAGTGGAAAGTGAAAGTGAGACCCTGGTTTAATTCCTGGGTTTGGAAAATCCCCTGGAGAAAGGATAGGCTACCCACCCCAGTACTCTTGAGCTCCCCTTGTGGCTCAGCTGGTAAAGAATCTGCCTGCAATGCAGGTGACCTGGATTCAATCCCTGGGTTGGGAAGATCTCCTGGAGAAAGGAAAGGCTACCCACTCTAGTATTCTGGCCTGGAGTTGGAAACGACTCTTGCGAGTCCTTTGGACTGCAAAGAGATCAAACCAGTCAATCCTCAAGGAAATCAGTCCTGAATATTCATTGGAAGGACAGATATTGAAGCTGAAGCTCCAATACTTTGGCCACCTGATGCAAAGAATTCATTGGAAAAGACCCTGATGCTGGGAAAGATTGAAGGCAGGAGGAGAAGCAGACGACAGAAGATGATGAGATGGTTGGATGGCAGCACCAACTTGATGGACGTGAGTTTGAGTAAGCCCCAGGAGTTGGTGATGGACAGGGAAGCCTGGTGTGCTGCAGTCCATGGGGTCACAAAGAGTCAGACATGACTGAGTGACTGAACTGAACTGAGAGAGTGGGTAATGGTATTTCATTGTGTGTTCAATTTTAATTTCTCTGAATAATGTTATTTAACACATTGTCATGTATCTGTGAGTCTTATAATTTTCCCTTTTTTAAATCTTGGGGATTTTTATATTTTGTATTGGATTGTCTTTTTCTCACCAAATTGAGGAGGTTCTATTTTTTATCTGGGTACTAGTTGTTTGCGAGTTGTACGTGTCGCCAGTTTGTGGACTGTATTTTCACTCTGTTTACCAGTGCCTTTTGATAAAGAATATCTTAATTTTAATATGATGAAACTAAATCCTCCCTTAATGATTTACATTGTGGGGTCTTACATGATTTGTGTCTTTGTTGAAGAAATCTCTTTCTATCCTGTGGTCGTGAAAACATACTCCTAAATTTTCTTCTAAATGTTTTATAATTTTCTCTTTCACTTGCAAAATTTTAGTCACTTTAACTTACTTTTTATAAGGATATAATAGGCACCAAACTTCAATCTTACCATACAATTAACTAATCATTTATCCATTACAGTTTATATTTACCCCTGTTCTGTAATCTTTATAAAGTTTTTTCATATATACATCTCTGCATTTTACTCCAGAGTTCTACACATTCAACTCTGTACATTGTCTAAATATGGACAATATGGATAATGAAATATAGACTTAAATATAGATTTAAAAGAATATGCCTCATCTATTCTTCTTCATGGGTGTCCTGGATATTCCTTGGACTTTATTTATTAAAGTAATTTTTTTAAGCATATCTAGTTACACAAATTCATACCATGCTGTTGAGCTTTTTACTGAATTGGCATTGAATCTATAAATAAACTAGGAAAAAAATAACATCTGATCTAAGACTCTGACATATGGCTCCCCATTTTTTGAGATTTTCTTTAATTTCTTTGCAATAAAAGTTATAATCTTCTACATTTTTTCCTGCATTCTATTTGCCTAACTGTACACATTGTGGTATTGGAGAAGACTTTTGAGAGTCCCTTGGACTGCAAGGAGATCCAACCAGTCCATTCTGAAGGAGATCAGCCCTGGGATTTCTTTGGAGGGAATGATGTTGAAGCTGAAACTCCAGTACTTTGGCCACCTCATGCAAAGAGTTGACTCATTGGAAAAGACTCTGATGCTGGGAGGGATTGGGGACAGGAGGAGAAGGGGACGACAGTGGATGAGGTGGCTGGATGGCATCACAGACTCGATGGACGTGAGTCTGAGTGAACTCCAGGAGATGGTGATGGACAGGGAGGCCTGGCCTGCTGCGATTCATGGGGTCGCAAAGAGTCGGACACGACTGAGCGTCTGAACTGAACTGACACATTGTTTAAATAGGAACACAGTATTATAAAACTTCTATCAGATTTATTCATTCTCATTACTTTCATAGTTTGTTACACTAACTTCTCAGGGTTAGCCTATAGAAATGAAACTCACTTTTAGATGTTGATTTTATATCCAGCTGCCTGCTAAACTGTCTTATTAATTCTACTAACATATTTACATATCTTTTTGTGGTTCCTACGTAGATAAGTTTTGAACAATGACAGTTTTGCTGCTTCTTGCCAATTCTTATTTTTCTTTGCCTTATTACATCAGCACAAACCTCCAGTACAATACTGAATAGAAGTAGTGACAGCTCTTGGCCTTAAAAAGCTTTCAGTATGTCACCATTAAGTGAATGTTTGCTGTAACCTTTGGTATAGATTCCTTTCATCAGACTTTCATCCATTTCTGAAGTCATAAGTAGATGCTGAAGTTTATAAAATTCTTTTTCTCCTGAATCCATTGGAAGTTTAAAAAGATTATTGTGTTTTATGTGATAATCAATTTGTTAACATTAAACTTTGTATCCCTGAGACAACACTATATACTATCTTTCTTAATGTTATCTGGATTTCATCTACTACAACTTTATACGTTTGCACCTAATTTCATGAGGGGAAGAGCTAAAATTTTTCTTCTAACCTACTTGCCTTTTGGCCAGGTTTTTGTATCAGGGGTCTGCTTGCCCCATATAAGAGGTTTCAGACTGCCCTCTTTCTTCGTTCTTCTCGGAAAGAGTTCATGTAACATTGATATTACCTGTACTCTGACTATCTGGAAACACTTGGCCCTGATGAGAAAGCTCAAGGTCTCATGGACTTGGCAGAAACCCTTGAAGTGGAAGCAAGCTTTGAAGCTCACCCAACTTCCAGCATTCCAGATCTCACTTGAGTTTGTGTCTCTTCAGATTTGTTCAGATTGTATTAGCTCGGCAATGCATTTGTAAAAGATTTTAAAATTATTTTTCACTAGCTTGTGATTATTTTAATCAAGTGATCTCTCATAACATCAGAAATGGAAACACCAATGATCTTCTGATAGGATTTGACCTGTCCTTACTTCTCAGACCAGATATGCTCAAGCCCACCTACTATACACCATGTCTACTCTTACACATAGTAGAGGTTCAGGTGATATTTAGTAAATGAGCAAATGAATATCATAACTGCTTTCTACGTATTTTGTTATTGCCCTTTTCTCAACACATTATAATTTTTACTTACATGTTTATCACCCAAGCAGAACTGTCAGTTTTTGAAGAACATGAAGCTGTTTATATCTGTTTATATGTCTTCTTATCCCCAGTGTCTAGCACATAAATTTACTGAATAAATGAGTGAATAAGTATACAGACAAATCAATCACTATAGTTAATTTGAATATATGTAGGTTAAATTTTACCCAGATGTGTTTTAATAAGCTAACAAATAGGTAATTAATGCAATGCAGGGAAACCAAGATATAAATCATCGATTTCTGCAGCAAAGTAAATGTACTGTTATTTAATTGGGTGTATCTCCCATTTCATGGAGTTGCTTATGTAAATTTCACATAATTAAAAGCCTACAGTGAGCTGTTCAATAGCACTCAGGATGCTGTTTGTTTTTTGCCCCCAGGCAGCTTGATTTTGGCAGAAGATGTCCAGTCTAGATGCATTATATGAATATAAGTTATACTTCTTGACAAGATGCTCTGAACCTCATCATTGAAAGAGAAGGGATACAAGTAGATGGTGCAACGCAGGCATGCTGCCAGACCTATTTCCTTAACTGAAAACTACCTGCAAATACAATTTAGAGTCATATGAGCTGTCTAATTCTTAAAGCCTCTGTTATGTGAAGTAATGGCCTCCTACAGTTTACCACTAAGCATACATACATGAAAAATCAATACCAATGCACAGATAGTTCTCTGAAGAAGAGCAAATGTTACTCCAATAACTAACAGTATCCAGTCTCAAAGTGTGTAGAGATCAGGTCAATGGCTGATTGACTCTGCTGCATTCAAAGCTGGAAGACAGCAGCCTGTTTCCTAACCTGAAGTTCAGAGAATATAAAATAGCTAAATATATCTTTACAAAACATTATGGAGTCTTACAGAAAAATCTATGAGCACTGAGAAGGAAAGTGTTCTAGGATGATGCTTCGTTACCAAATTAAAAGAAACTTGTTTCCTGTATATAAAACAATCAACAACTTAAATGAGTGGAAGAATTCCAAACAAATCAATTCACTTTCATAGTTAAAACTCCTTTCACTTGTTTAAGTTCCTGGTAAATGTCTGATAGTTGAAAGCCAGACTTCTCTGTTCATTGTTGGATTTGCTTTCTGCTCCCACAAACTAATAATGGCACAGTGACCTGGTTAAAACCCCACAGAAGAATGGTTCAATCCTGGGGAAAACAGCATCCTTTCACAGAAATTATTTCTTTGCTGTGGTGTCATATACAAAACCTTGAACTCCAAGTAAAAGAATCTACTGAAACTCTTGCCTTTCATAATTGCAATATAGTGAATTTAGCTACTCAGAAGTAGTTAAAATAAACCAATCTGCTCATTAATCATCATTATAGTTACAAAGAGAATCAAGCAAATAACCTTTCAAAATGTTTCTAGGGCCAAACTTCAAATCACTCCAGCAATTTTCAAACACTGAATTGTAGAGGGTTCTTTACAAAACTATGCACAGACTATAACCAGTTAATTAAAGCAGATCTTAGTGATGACATTATCAATTTACCATTTTTAAGTTACAAAAACAAATGTGAACACCTATCAATCCTTTTACAGCTGGCAGGGCATCACTCTCCAGAAAGAATTTATTGTCATTTGTGTGCCTAAAGCCAGGGAAAGAACAGGCTATGCAGTCGTACCAAGAACTGTTGAAAACAGGAAGACAATTAAAATCACCCGTTTCAGTTCAGTTCAGTTCAGTCACTCAGTCGTGTCTGACTCTTTGCGACCCCATGAATTGCAGCACACCAGGCCTCCCTGTCCATCACCATCTCCTGGAGTTCACTCAGACTCACATCCATCGAGTCCGTGATGCCATCCAGCCATCTCATCCTCTGTCATCCCCTTCTCCTCCTGACCCCAATCCCTCCCAGCATCAGAGTCTTTTCCAATGAGTCAACTCTTCGCATGCGGTGGCCAAAGTACTGGAGCTTCAGCTTTAGCATCATTCCTTCCAAAGAAATCCCAGGGCTGATCTCCTTCAGAATGGACTGGTTGGATCTCCTTGCAGTCCAAGGGACTCTCAAGAGTCTTCTCCAACACCACAGTTCAAAAGCATCAATTCTTCAGTGCTCAGCCTTCTTCACAGTCCAACTCTCACATCCATACATGACCACTGGAAAAACCATAGCCTTGACTAGACGGACCTTAGTCGGCAAAATAATGTCTCTGCTTTTCAATATGCTATCTAGGTTGGTCATAACTTTTCTTCCAAGGAGTAAGTGTCTTTTAATTTCATGGGTGCAATCACCTCTACAGTGATTTTGGAGCCCCCAAAAATAAAGTCTGACACTGTTTCCACCGTTTCCCCATCTATTTCCCATGAAGTGATGGGACCAGATGCCATAATCTTTGTTTTCTGGATGTTGAGCTTTAGGCCAACTTTTTCACTCTCCACTTTCACTTTCATCAAGAGGCCTTTTAGCTCCTCTTCACTTTCTGCCATAAGGGTGGTGTCATCTGCATATCTGAGGTATTGATATTTCTCCCGGCAATCTTGATTCCAGCTTGTGTTTCTTCCAGCCCAGCGTTTCTCATGATGTACTCTGCATAGAAGTTAAATAAGCAGGGTGACAATATACAGCCTTGATGTACTCCTTTTCCTATTTGGAACCAGTCTGTTGTTCCATGTCCCATTTAGCCCAGTTAATAAGCAAGAAGGGACACAGTGCTACACTAGAACCATGGACACATCAGAATTCATCTTTATTCCAAAACTACATGCCTAGTCTGATATCAGGGATATAAACTGACCTACTTAGAACTGTCAGTGTTGCACTGTTTAGAACTGTAGGCTTCCCTTGTGGCTCAGATGGTAAAGAATCTGCAATGCAGGAGACCTGGGTTCGATCCTTGGAGAAGGAAATGGCAACCCACTCCAGTACTCTTGTCTGAAGAATTCCATGGACAGAGGAACCTGGTGGGCTACAATCCATGGGGTTGCAAAGAGTCAGACACAACTGAGCGACTTTCACTCACTTTCAAATATAGCCAATGTTTATCTTTTATATGCTACCCTGAAACCAGTATGACTTCCACAGTTTGTTGAACATCTCCAGTGCAACAACCAAGACTGTCTTCATTATCAGCAACTAGATGATGATCTTGACATCCCTTTTTTTGAAATCATCCATGTCTGTCAGGCTCAGAACAAGATAACATGTATATGTCTTTCTTCCTTTGCCTGATGACTACTAGAGAAATCCATTTTTTTCTTCATTATTTATGATAAAATTCATTAAAACTGAATGGGTATGAATTATAATCTCAGAAGAGCACTGACTGCAAGGATTTCAGTGTCCCTCCTGTCAAGACATTGGAGTAGACACACTGTGTCTACTGTAGTCTCCACTTCCCTGATGATTTTAATAATGTCACAGCTCCCTCAGAATACATAGAGCAGGAAACAGAAATATGATCTGGGAATTTTAACTCTCAAGCTGCAATTCAAACATCATCTTTTTTTTTTTTTTTTGTCTTGAGAACCTGACAAATGTAACAGATTGGGGAGAACAGTCTCTTAGAATCTATTTCAAATGTTAAAAAAGGAAGTCAAATCAGAACCAGAGCACCTTGAGTCTGAAACACAGCTGTTTGCCAAGGCTTTGTCCCTTTTGATTGCTCCCTATGCCTTCGAGTGAGTCTATCTCAGCACTTAGAGAAATGGTTCCATTAGAAGAACTGAGCAGAAAACATCTAGAAAAACATCTTTGGGTGTTTTCTTAAAAGATGAAAGAATCTTAAATCAGAGCCAATCCATAAACCTTATATAATTTTGTTACTACAATTTTATGAATAAATGTGTAAAATAGAAAAATATAGTTTGGCAATCTTAATGTGCTATGTATTCCGTTTTTTAAAAGAGATTTTTTTAATGTGGACCATTTTTAAAATCTTTATTGAATTTGTTACAATGTGGCTTCTGTTTCATGCTTTGGTTTTCTGGCCAAGAAGTATGTGGGGTCTTAGCTCCCTAAACAGGGATTGAACCTTCACCTCCTGCATTAGAAGGCGAAGTCTTAACCCCTGGACCACCCAGGAATTCCCACAATGTATTCTTGATTCCAAGTTATCAACCAGGTACCCCTGAGCATAGCAAAGTTCAGCAAATGGATTTTGAATGCATAAGGGTAAGATGGCAGTACGGGAATACAGACTACAAAGCAGAAGCGGATTAACTGAATTACAATAAAAGAAAAAAACACTACCTTGCTATTGGTCAAACAGTTCTTTTCTTTCAAAATTCGATGTTTTCCCAGTTCCTAAAACTGTATGCAATACTACGGAAAAAATGTTTCCACTATAGCAGCATAGAGTAGAACAGGGGTATGATACACTAGCTAAGGCCCTCTTAGCATTTTTATTCAGAAAAAAATAATCCTCAAAGAAACACCTGACATGTTAAAAACAAAAAAGATAAAAAAAATTTACTGTTAAAAATGCCTACATGGAATTTATATCTTAACTAAAACGTCTGAAATCTTCTTACTCAAGAGTATCTAATGATGAGATTTCCAAGCCTAAATTAACAGAGCTACTTCTCCCTGATACAGAAATAGGTTCCTATTGATTAAATTCAGCAGAGGGCAAACTAAGCAGTCTTGTCTGCCCATCTGTATGTGTTTTGCCAGCTCAGAATATCCCTAAAGAGGAACAGAAGTGCTTGGAATCAATACTGTCCAATTCAATTTTTTTTCATGGCTATCAAAAAGAGTTTGGTAATTAAGAAGCAATCCCATTAAAATGTCCAGCACCTATACTATAATCAACAGCGTCTTAGATGGTTCTCTGTTTCTGAAATACTATTTACGTATTCACTTTGTACATCACATTTATACAACTGACACATTGTCACCAAGCAAATAACTATTTTCTATTTGGATCACCTATGCTGCCAGAAGTTGCAAGTTAAGGGAAATCATTTTATATGGTTTGCAGTTTGAGATTCTTTTAAAGAAACCCAACCTGGGATTATCAAGCTTGTGATGTTAAGCATTTTTGCAACTTAAGCTAAGTGTTTCCATCAAGTGTTTTAAAGATAAATCTCAATCTTGCCACATTCAAATGACAGAAATTTTCCATTAAAAGGATAAATATGTGTTTGACCCTTGAGGTATACATCTGAACAAGGACAAAATAAGAGAAGAGATTCTAACCAGGGCCATTCAACTAATTGTATTCAGTCTCCATGAAATTGTTAGAGTTTAAACATATCAACATTTTTTGTCTATTATTTTGCTACTTTATTAAAATATTGCATCCATAAATACTAAAGATGAGAAATTATTTGCATACACTAAGGGTAGCTATGGTAATAATTCAAAAAGATTAATTATTTCATAAATATGCAAACATTATAATTATATACAGTAGCTACACTTTCCAAAGGAAAAACTCTAGACAGCATCCTAATACCTCAGACTGAAAAATAATATTAAAATCAGGACTGTATAGTAAAATCTATGATTTATACCAAAAATTAGTTGCAAATATAAGTAAATTTTAAAATTTTATATAAACTAAGTTATAGGGAAAATCAGATTAATCTAAGAAAGTGTTTGTCCTCAGTCATGTACAGCTCTGCGACCCTATGGACTGTAGCCCACCAGGCTCCTCTGTCCATGGGATTCTCCATACACGAATACTAGAGTGGCTTGCTATTCCCTTCACCATAACCTAAGAAAACCTCAGTTTAAATACCATCACTAAGGCAAAAATAAGCCTTTCTAAGCCTCTAATTGTCACTTTCTCAGATGACTTTACAATAAATGAGACAGAAGTGAAAGTGTCTCCTAGGAACTTAGAATCTAAGTTCATCATAGCATACAAAATTAAGGACATGTATAACAGATATATAAAATAAATATATACAAAATATATAAATAAGATTACATATTGTATAACTCATTACCAAGAACAATATACTCACTTATTACTTACAAAAATGTATTTATGTATCAATAATGTATGTTACTAAAGCAGAAGGCTTTTGGACATTCAAATCTGGATATAGCAGGCCACTTGCCTCATCTGCAAACGGACTACAAATGGATAAGCCATGTTCTGATTAATCTACTCATTTTTAGTTTTTCACAGTAGAAACAATTTATAACAAAGGGTCAAAATGGTGATTATATAGCTACATCAATCCTAGTATCTTCAGTCTCACATAGTAGTAATCATAACAAAAGGTTGAAAATACTGATTATAGTTACTATATACATGTTATTTTTATGATATTTATCCCAACACATCCAGATAATAAGGAAGAAAATGAATTTGTTCTTTCAAAAATTTACCTAGAACAACCAAGTCTCAGAATCCAACTAAACATACACATAATAAAAAAGCATTCAGTGAAGTTGACACTTCCACAAAAGATAACACAGTCTCATTACTCTGGCAGGAACAACTCAGAGGTTATACTTAACTCAAGAGGCCAAAATTAAGCCAGCAGTTTTTAAAAAGGTATTTTTGTATTTTTCTACAGTAATTCCACTGGCCTGGTTACTTCTGTTTCACAGAAGTACAGCATTTCTGCTTCCACTATAAAATCACCGTTAAAGAGTTTTAAACTAACCTAAAACCAAGGGATAACTTGACCATGGATAAACAGTTCACACTGTTTTATAATAAAGACAAAGTTCAAAACGACCTAACCACTAAAATTTTATTTCAAAACTATACTAAAAGTACTAAGAGGAGCCAGTGATTTGAGTTCCATCTCTACAAACACCCAGTTTCTTTCCGTCTTGTTTCATCACTCAAGTTCTGGGGAGTGATATGTGTGGCCTGCACATTCAACACTCAGTAATTAAGAGACTGATGCTCAGTCATCCCCTTCCAGTGGGGAAAACACTATTCTTTGGAGAAAATACCTAATGGGACCCCTCTTACTGTATTAAGACACCTTACTTTGTGTCTCTTCATTCTAACTCGATGTCACACTAATAAACTTTAAAGCAAAGTGGTCTTGGGTAATACATATTGGTAAAATTAGTAGTCAGACTGACAAAAATATAAAGAGGAAGGCTAAGTCCTGACTCAGAAAGCAGGAAAGAGGAATTTATAGCATTCATCCTCCCACACTCAGTTAATTCCTTGAACTTCCATTTATTTCAGCATATCAAGAATATTGTGTCCTCCTCTGCCAAGGTGGCATGAAGATACACATCATATTTTCTAGGGTTCAGTAATATCATTCCTTGATAAGAATAGAAGGAGCAGAAATAAGAGGTATGTGTACTAAGTCACTTCAGTTGTGTCCAACTCTTTGCAACCCCATGGGCTTTTTGCCAGGCTCCTCTGTCTATGGGATTCTCCAGGCAAGAATACCGGACTGGGTTGCCATGCCTTCCTCCAGGGGATCATCCCAACCCAGGGATCAAACTCAGGTATCCTGCATATTGGCAAGCAGGGACTTTACCACTAGCACCAACTGGGAAGCCCCCGAACAAGAGGAGGATTAGGTAATTAGCCGTTAGGCTTAAAGTCTTAAAATGACAGCTTTCCTACTATTCCTAACCACTCTTCAGGTGGCACAGTGGTAAAGAATCTGTCTGCCAACACAGGAGATGCTGGAGACAAGGGTTTGATCTCTGGTCGGGAAGATCCCCTGGAGGAGGAAATGGCAACCCACTAGTCTTGCCTGGAAAATTCCTTGGACAGAGGAGCCTGGTGGGCTACTGTCCATGGTGTCTCAAAGAGTCAGGCACGACTGAGCGAAGATGCAAGGATTCTACTGTTCATAGTGACCCACAGTCAGCCTACCTACAAATTTATCTTTTGCAATGCAAATGAATCTCTCCATCCATGAAAAAACCCCAAACATTTTAGGCTGTAAGCAGAAAGCCCTGTACTTTAGCAGATGCCCGTCCAAATGAAGATGAAGCATCGCGCAGAGCAGATTTTAGTGTGATCATCAATGCAACTTAAAAACATTGATCTGACACTTATTTAATATTATGAATAATCATTGTACTGCCTGGTAATTAGAGATAAATGTTAAGTCGTTCACATAAACGACTAAAATTAATGTTAGGTTTACACGGCAAAATCAAATTTTCATGGTACTACACTTTTCATTGAATTACCCCCAAAATCAATGACTGCTATTATATATAGTGGGCCCTCCAAGGTGGTCCCTGGAGAAGGAAATGGCAACCCACTCCAGTATTCTTGCCTGGAGAATTCCATGGACAGAGGGGCCTGGTGAGGTATAGTCCATGGGGTCACAAAGAGTTGGAAATGACTGAGTAACTAATGCTTTTCCAGGTGGTGCTGTTGGTAAAGAATCTGCCTGCCAATGCAGGACCTGGAGGAGATGCAGGTTCGATCTCTGGGTCAGGAAGATTCCCTGGAGGGGGAAATGGTAACCCACTCCAATATACCTGCCTGAAGAATCCTATGGACAGAAGAGCCTGGTGGGCTACAGTCCATGGGGTGGCAAAGAGTTAGACAGGACTGAGCAGAAGCAGCAGTAGCATCTATGGGGACATCTCCATTCCACTATGATATCTTTCATGGCCCACACCTGAGTCCCTAAGATATGCCCTAATCTCCAGACCTTTGATCCTCCTTGAAAGCACCTAGTGTAATATAGTCAACTCTTGACATCACTACTCGTCAAACACCCCAGCATATCCATCTACAGCCACTCAGGTTGGAAATTTCACCAGCTCTGACAAACCAGGGCAAAGAGCCCGAGTTCAGAAGGTCAAAAGCAAGCTGGCTGGAGGTCAGAGGTTAGAGGCGAGACTAAAGATGAGACTCTTCTCCTTTCCTATCACCACAGTTTCAAAGATCTCATACAATTCTTTCCAATAATAACCAACAGGGCAAGATAAAGAGAATAAAATACAGGGGAGGAGGCCCATAAATGGAAGTGCAATTACCTTTAAGACACTCATTTCTATATTAATATTTTGATCAAACCTGACTCAACAATAGTCAGCAAAAGTTGGCCAGGAAATATTCAAGATTACCAGACTACTCAGAGGTGGGGGTAGAAAGCAGTTTCAGGTGTTAGGAGGTGCTATGACAAATTGTCGTTTCCTGTGGTTGATTTCCAGGTGTGCGATGATTTTGCATGATCAAAGGAACGGACCATGAGCTTGTGACTGTACTAAAAATAGTACACTAGAACCAGTTTAGTTCTACTTTTCATGTGCCACTGAAAGAGCACCCGATACACTATTTGTGGAGAAGTGGAAGCAGGCAGAGTCCAGATATTTTCACTTAGCAGTTCAGTTCAGTCACTGTCGCTCAGTCATTTCTGACTCTTTGCGACCCCATGGACTGCAGCATGCCAATCTTCCCTGTCCATCACCAACTCCCAGAGCTTGCTCAAGCTCACGTCCATTGAGTCGGTGATGTCATCCAACCATCTCATCCTCTGTCGTCCCCTTCTCCTCCTGCTTTCAATCTTTCCCAGCATCAGGGTCTTTTTCAGTGAGTCAGTTCTTCACATCAGATGGCCAAAGTATTGGAGTTTTAGCTTCAGCATCAGCCCTTCCAATGAATATTCAGGACTGATTTTCTTTAGGATGGACTGGTTGGATCTCCTTGCAGTCCAAGGGACTCTCAAGAGTCTTCTTCAACACCACAGTTCAAAAGCATCAATAGTTAGGTGCTCAGCTTTATTTATAGTCCAACTCTCATATCCATACATGACACAATTCTCCAAGGTGTTTCTCCACATGCTGTCCAAGCTTTTGTTTGGCCTATCTTTTCAAGGGTGTTTGGATGGCAAATATCCTTAGAAGATAAAAACAGTGTTTCCTTCCAAGGTAAAGGTTGGTCTGGTTTACACACAGTCCACCATAAAATATTGGATTTCCTATACTCAGAGGTCCTCAGCTGCGCCACAGATCTGCTATGTACCCAGCATCCTAGGTGTACTGCTGTGTACCCAGCACCCCACCTCCATGGCGTGACTTGGGGCAGGAGAGGTGGGTGGGGGCAAAGGGCAAGCAAGGGGGAAACAGAGAAGAGAACCAAAGCGACCATGAAGCTCATGCTGCTTGTTGTGCTGGGAGTAATAAAGCCCTTTGTCTCTGAGCCAAGGGTCTCATATCTTTGGCCAGCATCCCTGAAACTGTGGCAGGCTTGCATGATAGCTTACAAGCAGAGTAAAATCTCTTCCCTACAAGGAGTCAAATCTTACCCCTGGGAAAATAGGATCAACCTCCCAGATATCAAGGTAGGAAATTGCTTTGGATTTTCCAGTCCCCCTGGGAAAAAAATATAGGAGTGTGTCTTATCCCAGCATAGGTAGTTCTGGTAGTGAAGGGAGAATAAAAAGCCAAGTGAAGAACTTCTCCAAGACCTGAGAGATAGTCATATTGCTTGCTTCAAATATTCTAACAATTCCCTTTATCGCTTATTAGGAAAAAAAAAGATCGCTTTTTAAGACACAAGGCTTCATTTTTGTATAAAGTGGTATGTGTAGCGTTATATGTAGTGTTATGCGCTTGTTGTGCTGTGAGTAATAAAGTCCTTTGTCTCTGAATTAGAATAGTAGGGAATTCAAATAAAATTAAGCCACATTCAGAAAACAAAATCTTCTTAATACCCATTTTTAAAAATAAAACTTCAATAACATTGAAATCAGACTTTTTATGGCCCTATATATGAAGGCAGCCTCCCCACAAAATATGAACCTTCAGTTCAGTCATTTTTCTGTCTCTATTTTTGGTCAATCTTTTGAGATGAAAAAGGGAAACTTTTACAATTCCCTGGAATATGGAAAAATGTCTCCTTCAACACTTGGGTTTCTTCTGCTCAACTGTGTCATTTGGTTGCAGCACAAACTCAATGATACTGTTTCAAAACATGGCTATTTTACTCTCAAGTTCTGAGCCTCTACGAATTTCACAGGTTTCCTATATAGATTCTGTTGATGATTATAGTTCTCCTTGGTTAATTAACGCTCTGAAACATTTAATTTTGCATTACAGAAATACCAGTAAAGAGATTGAAAAATAAAACTAGATGCAAATTTTATGCTCATTGCAATGCACAAATTAGGGCATACAAAAATCCCTGGCTGGATTCAGAGTTTTCTCATGCCAGCTAGAGCCTCAAAAAAAAAAAAGAAAAAGTTAAATTATTTTTCACCAAATCAACAGAGGTAAAAATGATCACATAAAAACCAGACTAAACAAAAACAAGTCAATGAGGCTGCTACATATAACGCTTTATACAAATGAAGTACTGTCAAAATACTCCCAAATGTCAGAAACTAATTTAGAAATATATCTTTAAAAAAAAAAAACTGTCTTAGTGTAAATCTGTTTTCTATAAATTTAGTCCCAGTCTCTCATTATCACAAAAATATCTGTCTTCTCAATTTCTAGAACTGCTTCTGTAATATTACTTTGCAGAGTACATGTGGTCTGCCAGTGTTATCTCTCAAAGGTGGCCTCCTTGATCAGAGTATTTGAAGAAGATAGCCTCGCAGGACAAATCATACACAAGAACAATCAGCCCTGAACGAGATGGCTTTTCAGAATCATTTTTAGACATGCATAAATCAGAGATGCATTTGTATTACCTAATCACCACTAATGAAGCTGAAGCAGAGAATTCAAACTTCAATATTTAGCTAAAATTTCAAAGTGCAGCATCTGAATTAAACTAATACCATTGCTTGGAAAGCTAAGACAAGGTAGTTCCACATTTTCTAGCCAAACACTCAGGGCTGGATAAGAGGACTATGTTTGTTATCTTTTAGACTAGAACAAAATTAAAATGCAAACAGATATAAAACCATCTTGCTTAATTTGGAAATACAAAATTTAAAAAAGTATTTTGCCTTTTAAAATAAGATTCAGTTCAGCTCAGTTGTGTCCAGATCTTTGCAACCCCATGGACTTCAGCATGCCAGGCTTCCCTGTCCATCACCAACTCCCAGAGCTTGCTCAGACTCATGTCCATCGAGTCAGTGATGCCTTCCAACCATCTCATCCTTTGTTGTCCACTTCTCCTCTTGCTTTCAACCTTTCCCAGCATTAGAGTCTTTTCCAAGGGGTCAGTTTTTTGCATCAGATGGCCAAGTATTGCAGTTTCAGCTTCAGCATCAGTCCTTCCAATGACTATTCAGGACTGATTTCCTTTAGGATTGACTAGGTGGATCTCCTTGTAGTTTAAGGGACTCTCAAGAGTCTTCTCCAACACCACAGTTCAAAAGCATCAGTTCTTCAGTGCTCAGCTTTCTTTATAGTCCAACTCTCACATCCATACATGACTACTGGAAAAACCATAGCTTGGACTAGACAGACCTTTGTCAGCAAAGTAACGTCTCTGCTTTTTAATATGCTGTCTAGGTTAAAATTGTGTTATCTATGTCAACATCATTGAGGGTTTTTCTTTTTAATTGTAGAAAAACGAGCAATATGACTACCATCTCTCTCTTTTTCCCACTCTAACATCATGTGATTTTTGCTATGTTGGAGGAAATTGTGTTCTATGAAACTTGAAAAAGAGTCAGAAATAAAATTGCACAAGTATAGCTGCAGCCGTAAGAGACTAAATCTCCTTCCATAATTGTGCTGGGTATTTTGACATGGCAAAAATCAGCTATTGGTTCCAGCTGGGGTCTTCACACAGGGGTTTCAAGAGTCTCCATTATGATTTCACAAGTCACAACCAAATGTTAGTCTAACGCCAGCATACTTGATACCTACCCAGGCTGTTTTGCCAATAACATAATTTTACCTCTTTAGCAGAGCTGCCACATGCTGTATGACAAGTCTACAACTGCACTTTCGGCCACATCTATTTCATAATGAACAAGAACAGTTACTGCCTTTCCCTCGGCAGAGAAAATATCACCAGAGCATAATTTCTTATTAATTCTAGGCACCGTTTCTAAGACAAGTTAGCCAGAAACCTCTTGGGAAATTTGTATGCTCAAGACAATCATCTCAACTTCTTGAGGGACTGGTAAATATTTGTACTGAAGAATGAAAGATGGATGGCTAGCCTCCAGGGCATGGAAAGAATACTCAATAGTTATACCAATCTAGGCAGGAAAAAAAAAAAATAGCTCAGAGGTAGGCAGGCAGGGGTCTCTATTCAACACCGAATGTTTAAAGACATCTTTATCTAAAAATGAGGAGATCTCACAATTCTATAAATAGTCAACAATGGTGAGATATTTCACAAACATCAATGTTCTGTTGAGATGAATAGACAAGTTTTTAAATGAGTCTCAAAACAAATCGTAAAAGTTCCTATGGCAAATACCAGGGGGAAAACAAGAAAGTAACAGTCTATCAAAAAGGCTCATAAAACTGATAAAAAGCCAATAGCATGACCCCAAAAATATGATTTTGTTCAAGCCAACGCATTTATGAGAACCACCTATCTCTCTGAGTGAGTTTCAGATTCACTGAGCAAAACATTCATTTGAGGTCAGAGGAAAGTAGGCAGCACATGGAAGACTAGTGGGGTCTCTGGAAGCAGAAGGCATAAAAAGGTCTTGCTAACCTGGGGCTGCTCTACAATGTGTTTTTTAAAATCCAACCTATGTACTTGTTGTCTGATTAGAGTTTTAGCAAGTAATATGATATAATGTGGGGCTTCCTTTGTAGCTCAGTTGGTAAAGAATCTGCCTGCAGTGCAGGAGACCAGGGTTCGATCCCTGGGTTTGGGAAGATCCCCTGGAGAAGGGAATGGCAACCCACTCCAATATCCTTGCCTGGAAAATCTCACGAACAGAGGAGTCTGGTGGGCTGCAGTCCATGGGGTCACAAAGCGTTGGGCACGACTGAGCAACTAACACTTACTATAATGTATAACACCTTTTATTTGTGCAAAATTCTTTGAAATTCCATGATCTCTTTTTATATTGGAGAAGGGCAGCAGAAGGACCTGATGTTGTTCATTGTTTTTGAACGTGTTCTTAAGAAGTAAACCTATTGTAATAAATAGCTGGACAGCCTGCTACCTGCATTCTCTTTACTAAAAGACAACTAGATCACTATAGTGTTCTGAATATTTACATAGATGTAGGTAAGTACATAGATAAATGTTAGAAACATTTTAATATATTATACACACACAGGAGTAGGGTCTTCTGCAGATAAATCTAGGCATGCATGCACATTTACTTGTCTGTTTCAGATTTAACATGGCCCTAGTCTATAAAGAGGTCTGTTTAGTAGCGGTATTTGGTAACAACAGAGCCACTGACCATGAGGTAGAGTTGAGTAAGGGAGCCAGGAGACTGAATCAGAAGCATCCTGTCTCATAGAAACTCTCCAGGAACTGGGATCATGCAGACTCATAGCAAAGGCATAATTTTTATTTCTCCTGGTTTATCATGGTAGATGTCATAGAGAGCATTAGCAGTGTCTTCCTGGGGTGGGAGGGGAAAGAGAATGTTTTTTAGACAATAGTTCATACTCAGCATGACTGCTCTGAGGTTTCCAGACTATACCTGTTCATCCTAAAAAGCAAGGGGAAAAAGATATAAAATTGTACCTTATCCAAAAATTATGCTCATTCTGTACCTGCTAAATTGCTAGACATGGCATGTAAAGATGAAAAATAAAACAAATATTCTCATAATCTAAGAGAGACAGGCAATTAAACTGAACTGTAATACAGACTAAGTGCTACAGTGGAGTTACAGAAATAACGTGGAAAAGCACCTTGTTGGGGAGGGCTTGGGCATTGGGTGGAAAGGCTCCCTAGGAGAGGCCCTCCATAGCAAAACCTAGAAAGTCAAGAGGATGGGAAGGAAGAAAAGTTGCAGGAGCATTAGATGGAGGGAAAAGCCACAGGAGCAAAAAAGAACATGATTCCTTAGAAGCACAAGTGATGGGACAGATAAGAACTCTTTTTTGTATTTCTTAGGTACCATGCCCTGCAACAGACATGGAAATATCCTGAACAAAGCTGTGCTCAAGAGACCTATATGAAATAAGGGCTGAAAGTTAAGCCCAAGATACACTAGGACAAGCACTAGATGCCATTTTAAATATTTTGGTCTTTAGTGTAAATGATTTTTTTTTAATTGACAAACTGTAAGCAAAGGGGAAATATGATCGTATTTACATGGGAGACATTTTGGTGGCACATATGGGAATAGTGAAAATGGTTGATTACGTAAGAAATACATAGGAGTAAGTGGGTCTATTGATATAAAATAAGTACAGAATTTAAGATTATTTAGTGAGCTGATTTGTAAAGATAACCCAGAAGCTTTGTGCCAAGAGAGAAAAATAAGTTCTATCATCCTCAAGTTTTTAGGCCAGAATGAAAGAGGATGTGGGAAGAGCAATGTACCATGGACAGTTCCACAGTAGGCACCGGAGATTGCATCTTCAGGAAGAAGAGCAACCCCCTCCTCAGAAGACAGTTAGGTGGAAATGGAGAAAGTTCTCTGGAGACAGGAGTGCATGAGGGAAGGACTTCTGGGAGCTGAGACACAAAAGAGAAGAATAGGAGAGAAAGAAGAGGTGGAACAGGAAATGGGCCTTGGCAGTTACAATTGAGGAGAATTCGAGAAAGCTGATGACCTTGCTATGTCAGTGATACCTCCAGGTCTCCTTCAGCTGGTAAATTTGAATGGGACTAAAGTAGAAGTTTAGCATCCTTATATAGGGTCCAGGGAAGGCCCATCATGGAGTCTGGAGTACGGAGAATACTATTGCAATGATCCAGATACTGAGGGTTGTAGAGAGGATATGGGTGAGTTGCAGACGAAAGAGGCAGAAGAGAACTTGAAGAAACACCTAGAAAAAGAGGTGTGGAAATGACAAAGGAATTCCAGGTTTCTGCTTGGATATGACGCTAACCTCACAAACTGGACTAAGCAAAGCAGAAGAAGGACCATGTCTAGAGGGCAGACTGCTTGTCTTTCTGGGTCTCGGCTTCCTTTCCATGTCTATGGAATAACAGCATGGTCCTAGTGGACTCTAATGCCCACACCAGTGTTGGCTGTCTCTGCAAATAAGAATTCATCAAGAACATTCCACTTTCAAATAAAAGGTCTTACCTACACAGCTCTCAGGGGCCCACTAACATTCTTAGTCTTTTTCACTACCAAAGCAATGCATGAATTCAATAAAAAAGAAACCCATGGAATAGGAATAATGAAGCCCAGTTCCAGGCAGCTGGGAGTGCCAAGTATTCTTTTTTAAGAGGGAGGTCACACCAAAGACCTTGTCAATCATATTCTGTTATCATTATGAGAGGAGAAAAATACTCCCACTTGTAACCCTGCACTAGTCTTCTCTCACATACAGGATTCTTTTACTATTAAATAGCAGTTATAATACAAAAAGCATACATATTTGAAGGTATTACTATTGGGTAGGTCAATATGCATAATAAGATGTGGCTGATTTAATTTAGTTTCAGTTCAGTGGTCTAAAAAGAAATCCTATGCCTTAAAAAGAAAAGATTAACTTCCTCTGGAACTCATTTTTTATCTTAAGATATAGATTTAAGATCGATAGCTATCTTGCAAAGATATCCATAAATAAAACTTTTAAAATTAAAAACCCTAATATCATAATTTTAAATTATTTTTTCTACCAAAGTGATATAAAGGAAAATATATAATTCAGGGTACTCTCACAAGGCTGATTTTCAGTCTTTAATAAGTAATGTTTTGGTAATAATGGATATTATTTGCTTTTTGAAAAAGGCATTTTAGGTTTCATAAAATATAAGCCATGATTTCAAATTATTTTTTAAAAAACCATAAATGTTAACTATAAGAGAACAAAACTTTTTTGGTAGTCATAAACTCTGGTTACCAACACTGATGTCAAGAATCCCTCTGACATACATTTTGCCCAACCGATTGTTACATTTCATAAAAAAACATAATAGCTTCAGCATTTTCTTCTTCAGTAAACACTAGGTGATATCTGGTTCAATGCTTTTCAGTACAAAATTACGCCAAAGAAAAAGGCCCATGTAATAGGTTTGACCTATTGTTTTTACCTATTTCTTTCCAATTTTCACAACCTATTGTAGCATCCAGCATCCCTAATGCAGGGTGATTCATTTCTGACTCCACAATTGACCCCTAACGACGCTGAGGTCATTCACTGCATTTGATACCCCATGTTTTTTTACAGCTTCTCCTTACATTTAGATTACGTTTTTATTCAGATTGAGTATAGTATGCTCTAAATCTTGTGATTGTCAAAGAATGTGTTTACAAGCTTCAAGGGCAGTTTGGAATGAGAGGAAAAAATTCTTTAAAATGCTGTTTCAGCAGACACCATCCATTCAGTCTATTTATAAGAAATTACCAGATGAAACCCTTGGTCTCGCATCACTATTCTAAGAGATGTCATATATATAAATAGCAGGGTAACAATATCTGTTTTATATACCATATAATTGTATACTTGATCATGCTCAAATCCTTTTATTGCCCATAAAAAGGTGAAGTCTACTAAATATAGTCCTATATAAGAAGCCATATCATTCAGGTATCATACTGAACCCAGAAAGCGCAGTATAAAATGTCACTTGCATACAAACCCATTTGTATTCACTAAGAAAATTAGAATTTCAAGATTTTAGTATTAAGAAATTAATATTGATTACTGAATCATTAAGGTGTTCTTGATGCTTAAATTTCATTCACCTCACAGAAATAAGAGTGAAACCTCACTGTTTAAGTCAATTTGAATTAAACATGTAATGCCCATTAGTAGAAAGCCCTCATTATAATACAACTTTCTTTTTGGCTTATTCCCATATTAGGGTCCATTCCAGAATAACTGGTTAGTGTTCTGAAATTTACATGCCTTGTGATATAGCCTATCACTTTGGTCATTCCCAAGAAGGCATACGTATATGGTTGAACTGCATGAAAGTGTACAGTGGTTCCCTTTATACACCCCAACCCCACATACAGGCTGCATTAGGAAACTCACTTTTACCTTCAATCAAAGTGCACATGCCCATGACTTAAAAAGCAAACTGCTCAGAAGGATCTACAACCAAAGGAAGAGACCCCTGCCCCACACTCTATACTTTTCTCCACCTCTCCTCATCTGTTTCTCCCAGTGGTATGGAAATCTGTAATGTGGGAAAAACTAGAGTGCAACTAGTTCAGAGTGAGGGGTAAGTGAGCCCATATATGTCCCTCCTTAGAGGGTCAGGATCATAGCACACACGGTATAAAGAAAATCAGTGATGACAATTACATTTTCATTATCAGAACTGAAAACATCAAGACCTACCACAATTATATTCTATACTATAACTAGAATTAAGTCTTTGCCTACATGTTGACTCTGGAAGCTGAACACTAGGAAAGAGCACTTACTCCATTATAACTATGGAGAGATTGCTTACTTCTTCATCCAAGCTGCACTCGTTACTATGGGCCAGACACTCTTCTACCTGCTGGGAACACAGCAATGAACTAGACCATCATGGTGCTTGCATTCTAGTAAGGAAGAACAATAAAAAAGAAAAACAACTAAATAACATAATTTTACATGGAAATTGGTGTCCTAGTCCCCCTGCTGTGCCTTGTGATTTTTGAAAGAAAACAGTGACAAAGTTATTCCTTCTTTTTAACAGTCCATGCTTGCTCATAATTAGCCAATATTCTAGTTTGCTTCACATTTGCACATGCTTTCCTCAAAATTTTTCCATACATTTTTTTTTAACAACTGATTACCAATTTATTAAACAGACTGATTTGAGCATCTGCAATGGTGAATTCGACCCTGACTCCTGGCTCAGTATCGACAGAAATGAATTGCTTCACCATCTTGGAAGAATTGTGCAAGTCAGTGAGTCACTTTGAATTCTCATCCAAAAACTATCCCAAGTCTTAGAACCTTCACCATACTCCTTCCTCTCAAAGTCTCTACAGCGAGTCTTGCTGGGGTTCTTCAGGTGGAACCACTGTTGCCTCCAGTGCTCCAGAGGCCACCTATAGTCATAATAGTTTACATCATGAAAGGCAACAGGATTTGGAACCACTGGACCACATAGATAATGTCTCAAGATTCTTGAGAAGTTTCATTAGCATAACCTGCAGGCATTACTGGTCTGGAACAACCAGGAGGTCTTTGAATGAAATCAATATACTTTTAGTGAAGTGGTGTTTATAGTAAGTCAATTCCTCTGATTAAAACATGGGAATAACATTGGAATGCCCAAGTAACTACTCTACAGTGAGCTAAAGTGGGTCAAACAAGAAAGAGCCAAATAAGGAAATAAGAGAGAAAAAACATAAGACTAGAAGTTACGAGATCTGGATGTGGATTCTAGTTCTACCCCTATGAAATGAGACCTTAAATAGGGCACTTCACCTTTCTGGATCTTATCTGTAAAATAAGAATTCCACATGAGAAAAAGCAGCATGACGAAATACCAAGTTACACGCCAAGATCTTTGTCAGAACATGGTTAAAATTTATACATATGTTAAATCTGAAAATGTACTTGTTTTATATATCTAAGGTGGAGGAGGAAGGAAATTGAATTATTATAGAATAAATAGACACAAGAACCAGATTGAAGTGAAAACAGACGTCAGTCCCTCGATACAACAGGGTATGTATTGAATGAATGAACAAAAGGCGAGAAATAGACATTTAGAGCAATGAAACTCTTAAAAGACGAATGTTGCTGACATTTGTAAAGAGTAAAAAGTCATGACATCATAACAGATGTTCCCCAGCGAGTTCACTGTTAAAAGTGTTACTCCTCTCTAAGACGGGTTGGAGATTTCCAATAACATTTGTCTGTGCCTCTGACTGTCAAAGGAATTTATTGCGCATTTACACAAGCAAGAAAGAAAAATTAGAAAAGAGACCCATTCTCATACTTTTTAACATGAGAAGTATCCCCACCAGAGTTACTGGGAAAACAAAAGTTCCCCTTAAATAATTTAAGTACCTTTTCATCAGATGCATTGAACCATCAATAGTAGTTCTCTTTCCCCTAGCATATCATGAACTGACTACAGCAAAAAAAGACCCTGAGCAAGAAAAGGCAAAAGTGTAGTGTCACATAATAAATCTTTCTCTGCATTCAAACAGTCTATTCATTTCTTACATGTTGATACTTCCTACCAGCCCTGTTTCTAATCCCTTGTTTCTACTTTAAATAGTCATGAGGAATCAGAGTTGTCAAATCCTCTGAACTTAATTCAAGAATTTTAAATAGATAACCAATAAGGATCTCTTGTATAACACAGGGAACTCTGCTCAATTCTCTCTGATAACCTACATGGGAAAAGAATTTGAAAAAGGATACATGTATGTGTATAATGGAATCACTTTGCTGTATACCTAAAACTAACACAATATTGTTAATCAACTATATTCCAATATAAAATAAAAATATGTTAAAGAGAATTAAGTGTCCCCATGTGTTCAGTGGTACAATAGCTCCTTTGGGATGAGGATGTGGCAGAGATGGTGGGAGAAGAGGAAAAATGAAAAAGAAGTGATACCACATCCCTCGCCTCCAGAATATAAAAAATCTTTGAAGCAAAGTAGACAAAGCATTGAAGTGGTTGAGCAAGGAAATGAAACTGACAATGATATTCAGCCACCGAGGAGCAACCTCAGTGAATAACATGAACAAGGGACTGAGGCTGAGAAGGAAGAGATCAGTGCAGACTGGCTCTCCAGGAAGGAGGGTAAATTAACATCCTGTAGGTGAATGGGCCTGGTTTGCATATGTGTGAAAAAGCAGGGAGGCAACTTGAGTTGGGAAACTCAGAACTCAAAGAGCAGAACTAAGATTACCTTAGTAAAGAGACAAAGAGGGAATGGACCACAGAGGGGTTCAGGTTATTTGAAGAACACACATACCCTATTTGGTAACAACCATGGTCTATGCGCTTCCCTGATGGCCCAGGCGGTAAAGAATCTGCCTGCAATGCAGGAGACCTGGGTTCGATCCCTAGGTTGGGAAGATCCCCTGGAGGAGGGCATGGCAATCTACTTCAGTATTCTTGCCTGGGAATCCCATGGACAGAGGAGCCTGGTGGGCTACAGTTCATGGGGTTCCAAAGAGTCAGACATGACTGAGGACTAACTAATGTGGCCTTCTAAACCACTGCCCTGAGGACTGTTCCCACAAAAAAATATCAGGATAACTAGAACGGTTAAAAGAGAAAAAGGGAGGCCCCTTACCCCTTTAGTATTCTCCAACTCTATCAATAAATACAATACATTTGAGTGCTTACTTTTGTGACTGGGTTGTTAGTAGTTTGCTACTAAAAGAATACAACAGACTGACAGGCTTAAACAGCAGAAACTTATTTTCTCACAATTCTGAAGGCTGGAAGTCCAAGGTAAAGGTGTCAGTAGGTTAGTGTTTCCTGAGGATCTTCTCCTGGATTTGCAGATGGCCACCTTCTCGGCATGTCCTCATATGGCCTTTCCTCTCTTAGCACACAGGCCTAGTAATTGTGTGTCTAAATTTCCTCTTCTTATAAGGACCCCAGTCTGATTGAATTAGGGCCCATCTTTAAGTACAGTCACATCCTTAAATACTGGGGGTTAGGGCTCCAACATAGGAATTTAGGGAAAAACAACTCAGCCAATAACATGTATAACTTATAAATATTTTCAAGTGTTTTGATTATAAGATATATTACACTGATAACTATACACTGTACTGTAAATACAGTATGATAAGATGGTCATAGACATAAGTGATATATCATTTAAAAATACAGATTAATACAAAAGTACAGATAAATGCAGCTTGAACAATTAAACTCCAAAATTTTGCAAGACATAAAAGTTACAAATTTAAACCAGAAAATGATAATGTTGACCCTTGATTTCCCTTCCTTTGGACTGATAAAATATCTGAATATCTATATTTGGGGGTAAGGCTTTTTGGTAAAATGACTGTACCCTAGAAGAATGCAGGGCAGGAGTGAGTTATGTAGTAGAAAGAGCCACAGATTGAGACTTGGGCATTCTGGAGTCTGGTTCAAGAAATAAAAGGCATCCAAAGAGAATGATGAAGAGAAAAGAGAGAAATTAGGAAAGAACTACATTTTAGAAGCAAAGGAAATAGAAATTGTAAGAGGAAGTCAGCCAAGAGTCCACTGCTGTGAAGAGATCAGACAAATAAGGCCCGGGAAGACTCTATTAACATTGTACTTTGGAGTTCACTCATGACCTTCAGAAGAGCAATGCCAGTAAAGTAGAGACAGTTAAAGGCAGATTTAATGAACTGAGAAGCAAGTGGGATATAAAGTATAGAAAATTTTTGATTTCTTTTTTTTATACCTGTCTTCTTTTTTAAAAATCTGACCACTGGAGAAATATAGTGGTGGTTTAGGGAAAACTGGACAAAAGGAGTTTTTCTTTTTTTCTTCTTCTTTTTTTTTTTTTTTTGCTTTTTTATTCTTTTTTCCTTTTTTAGTTTTCAAAGATGAAACCAGAGTTCATTTGCAAGTTTAAGGAAAAGGCTCTGCTTAGAAGTGGGGTTTAAGAGGTCAAAGGAGGAAGGAATTCTCCTTGTATGGCTGGAACCCATGTGTGAGAAATCCTAGCACTGTTTATCATTCTCTGCTTTTGGAAGTTGTGGAATTAGCTGGGCTACAGTTACCCAGAGTTATGTGTCTCAGTGGCTGAAAGTCAAACTTCGAAGAAGACACAGAAAAAGGAGAATCTAAGTGTCAGTCAGGAGTTTGAGAAGATTTTTTGGAAAAAGAAGGTTGGCTGCATCGTCAGTGTGTGAGGCTAACACAAGAGAGGAGACATTTCACACAGAAGAGTTTGTGCAAAATCAGAGTCATGGAAAATACAGACAGACTCCCAGGAGGGGCCCGCCTTGGAAAGGAATGAAGATACTTCTCTCTTGGAGAGGAAAGACAAAAGGAAATGTGGAAATCCATATGGTCAAGTTTTGAGAATGAATGGAGGGAAACTGAGGACCACCATTTCATCCGCTGTCTTCTTAAACAACATTAGCTGTTGGTCATATTTAACCACCACTCTTTTAAAAGTGGGATCTTAGTTCCCTGACCAGGGATTGAACCAGGGCCCCGGCAGTAGAATGTGGAGTCCTAACCAACGGACTACCAAGGAATTCCCTAACCACCACATTTTGAATTTTCACCTTTAAAACTATTAAAGTGCTTCAAGGCATTGTCTACCATCAAATATTGACACCCTCAGAAACCAAGAACATAAGATGGATTGGGTTGAGGGTAGTTTTTGGAATTTACCTATAAAGAAAGGCAAAAAAAAAATACCACACAAAACAAGCAGACAAAAATGGTTCTGTCCATCAAGACAAAAAGCTCAATTATAGGTGTAAAATGGAATTATTTGATCAAGAAGGGAGGCATTGAATCTAGAATTCTTTTAATTAACTTTTTACAATTTATAAAGAGAATTAATTAAGGCTAATAATCTTACAGAGGAGATAAAACATAAGCAAAATATACTGGTATAGAAATTGGAATATAAGTACATAAAGACCTGGGAAACACCTGATGCTGGGAAAGATTGAAGGCAAAAGGAGAAGAGGGTGGCAGAAGATGAGATGGTTAGATAGCATCTCTGACTTAATGGACACTAATTTGAGCAAACTCTGAGAGATAGTGAAGGACAGGGAAGCCTGGCATGTTGCAGTCCATGGCATCTCAAAGAGATGTGACTGAGCAACAACAAGGACATAAAAAATAAGGAATGGTCAACCCTCATAAAAGCAATCATATTAAAATTAATTCTATCTAGAGACCAGATCATCCAGAAAAAGCTCAGGAGGAAGTGTGGGAAGCTTGGGGAGAGGAGAATAAGGGATCTTGGTAAAGCTGGTAAGGCCAAGACCTATTAAGGTTAGGGGCAGAAAGGACTGTGATGTGGAGCCAACTAGAACGCTCCCTGGCACCCTTCAGAGCTAGCTCTCAAGTCTGGGTGAACTTGACCTCTATTTGGAGGTCAAAGGGTCATCTGACTAGAGGGCAAGGGTGCTCTAGGGAGTCATTCTAACAGCTAAGCCCAAACCTCACCTACCTTGACTGAGGCAGCCACCAGTCAAGGTAAGGAACTAAGGCAACTGCTATGATGGGTAGGATTGACATGTAGCAAAGTAAGAGGAAGAGGCTGGGTGATGGAGCAGTTTCTTAGGGCTGCCATAGGAAGTCCCACAGACTTGGCCTAAACAACAAAAATTCACTTTCTCACAATTCTGGAGGCTAGAAGGCAAAGATCAAGGTTGTAAGGTTGATTTCTTCTGAGACATCTCTCCTTGGACTGTGGATGGCCACCTTCCTTCTCTCTGGGCCCTCACACCATCTTGCCTCTGTATGAGTGTGTGTTCAAATTTTCTCTTCTTATAAGGACACCAGTCACATTGGATTAAGGCCCACCCTAAAGACCTTATTTTAATTTAATTTAATCTTCAACCACGTTCTAAGGTTCTTGGGATTAGGCAATATTAGTTAAAATTTATTAATAACCATAGGCACACTTGCCTAGCTTTGGAAAATATAGAAATATTCAGATGACTACATTTTCCACTACATAAAGATGACACCTTTGCTCAATTGAGGAACTAGAACACTAAGTACAACATTGTTATAGACTTTTTCTTATCAGAACTGAGAATTTTATCACCATCCAATTATTTCACCTCAAATAAAGACAGAACACAAATTCGTGGAAAACGCTTTTAAGAAAAGTTAAATAGACCATGACTTTGGCCAATTACCAAATTCATTTTTCTTACCATTTATTAGCTAAATAAGACTTAGGATTTTTTTAACTTAAGATTTAAAGTCAAAAAAAGGAAGGAAAATTGCCATGCACTCTTCACTTATGGTTTTCAATATTTTAAAAAGAGCTTAAAGGCCTTTTATTTTACACAATTGGCAGTAATTGTCTTTATAGTTTTATTGGTATTAATTTCATACAGCTCATTTAGAATGTCAAGCCACATATGCAACATAGTAATAAAGTTATTATTACTGCATAGAGATATAATTATAAGTAATTTTGATTCTCTCATTTTTGTCTTTCACATTCTTCTCATTTCTGCCTACGTTTTATAAGAATGAAGATGAGTTTGCTGACCTTTTGCTAAAGAACATTTAGTATGAAGAAACTGATGATTTCATCCTGACTGAGTGAGGCTGGTGAAACTTTTATTTTCTAGCTCCATTAGCTTTTTCAGAGTAAGCCTGATTATAATATTGCTGCATTACAAATAAACTGCTAAATTTGGAGGAGAATGCAAATGCTACAAAACAGTAAATAATTCAAATAATATGGAGCCTTTTAGCCAATGAACCATAATTCAATACAATGGTTTTCTCCTTTATTAACAATTACTAGAGAAGATATTATTTAAAAGAAAAGAACAAAGGGGTAAGAGGAAAAATAAAATTTCTCATTATTTGTTAAAGATGTGATAACCTACATCATTAAGTATAATACAATAAAGTTTCTAAGATCAGGTCAGCAATTTAAAATATGTAGTAAATATAATCTATGCCCACTAAGGGAATTTGCATGTTTCTACTGACTTCATTAGCTATAATTTTGAAGAACTTCGTGGATCTATTAATTCTCACATAAGAGAACACACTAGCTGGCCCAAGGTATTGATAAGGTATCATTTGGGCAAATATTTTAGTCCCAAATGTAAAGGGGAAAAGGCAAAAAGAAATGGAAAGTTCTATTTCCCGGCCATGTGCTATGGTGGGGACAGAGTAATGTTCCTTTCTGGGTTAAGGGATTAGAATCTGGAGTCTTACGAGGGGGAAAACCCCACTAACTTCAAAGCTAGTACCATTGGGGGATGAAATTTGAAGAGTGTAAAATACCTTAGTGCTGACACTGCCTTTGTTCTAAAAAGACACAGGTGTAGATCATTAATTTATGCAAATATAAAACAAAGGACATACTGCACATTCAAAAGTTTGAGAAGCTGGGGCTTTGAGGAACAAAGTTGACCCACAGGAGACAGTTTGTAAAATACAAGAGTTGTACCTCCACACACAGTCTTTTAATTGGAGAAATAGTGCTTGGCAAGTATTGCTTGGTCTTCTGGTAAGTATATATTTTATTCAAGCTGTTTGCTCCCAAGTAAACAGAACCCAAGAACATTCAGAAGGTAGAAAATCTCTGAAAAGGAACTGAACTTGCTTGACAAAACTCAGCCTAGAAGTTCAATGCTCAGCATTAGGTAAAAAATGAAATCCACAGACACTGAGGAATTTCTTAATTAAAGGATCTGTCTTTGTTCTTGTAATTCAGAAGAAAAGGTAAGGAAAAAGTTTAGTACTGCGGGACTACAGCTCTCTGGAATGTGACTGTCTTTGGGGAGAGAAAGGTTAAAGTCACGCCCCTGAGTAGAGGATGGGACCTGAAGGGATTGGGTGTCTTCACTGTCAATCACCTTGGAGACAGAGCCCTTGAGACTTGGAGGTGGAAATAACCTGGGGAGACAGGAACTCCACCTCTTCTCTTGGTATTATTTTCTTAGCCTGGACCCCAAGGAAGATTCCTCAAAGGTAGACAGAAATAGTGGCAGAAATATGACTCTGAAAGATAGAGACAGGCAGGGGGCTGGCTAAAGAGCACCCCGTGATCAGGCAGGGCGGTATGATATGACTGAGCAAGGAAGCAGCATCGGGTGGAATGACTGGATGGACTCGTAACCTGTGAGAGGAGCCATGAGTATGTGCCCGTGTCCTCGGTTGCGTCCGACTCTGCGACTCCAAGAACTATAGTCCACCAGATTCCTCTGCTCATGGGATCTCACTGGAGTGGGTTGCTGTTTCCGCTTCCAGGGGATCTTCCCCTCCCAGGGATCAAACCCATATCTCCTGCACTGGCAAACAGATTCTTTATCACTGAGCCACCCGGGAAGCTTGACAGGAGCCATAAGTGAGTGACCAATGAGAAGTCTGTCTGGGTGGTGTTCGTCTCCCGGGCCATCTGAGCTGCTGCTGTAGGGAGTGACTGGATCTCCATGGTGGTAAAGAGAAGATCAGGCCCTCTGAGGCCAGCAAAGAGGGCAGCAGAAGCCCCGGTGGGAACACAAGCAGATATTTGGGATGGAGGCTTTAATCATGGCAACAGTGAGGACCAGGAACCGTAGCCCCGGGAAACCCTGAAGTCAGCTCTCTTTAGTGGAACAAAGGCCAGGCAGTACCCAGCCTGGCAGCACAGGCTTACCGAGGCACTGTCCTGGAAAAACATCAGTGAAAGGAGGTCATCCAGAAGAATCCAGAAGGAAGAAATTTCATGTACTACAGTGTACCAGGCAAAGGGAGCAGTTTGAATTTAATTTAAATGTGACATCGTTTGTATTCCTCATGCTGCTGAGGTCTAGGATACATCTGCATACACTTAAAATCAATAACTCCCATGAAGCCAGAAATTAGGGCTACTTTAAATTCATACATGGGAAATTGAAAGACTGTGAGATTTTCTCAAACTTAAAAGTGTAATACCCCAAATTAGAGCCCAAAGCTAAGCTGAGACACTGGCTGCAATGTTGTCTCAGGGAGTGAATACCTAGCAGGCAAACTACAGCAATTTCTGAAGGCATAGTGATCAACGTCAATTTGGATTCCATGAATGAGCCCCTCGATTTTACATGCCTTTCTGTCAGGGTTTATTATCTGTTAAGGAGTTTAAATCTACAATAGAAAAATATTTCTGTGAAATCCAGTAATACACGGTGGTTAACCGTAGCTGAATTTTATAAACTATTATTTGTCAAATAATTCAGGCTTTTTCCCAAACACAAGCCCCTGCATTATTCTGACAGCAAAAACAGTTTTACCTAGTCCCTATAATTTTGCATTGAACTGACAGCCTATCTGTTTTACCTGGATTCTCAGAAGGTTAGGCATTTAAGCCCCAAAATCACTTTGTGATAGAAAATGTAAAGTCTTCAGAGCTAAAAAGACTCAAAATATCATTTCTTTGAACTTCAAATAATATCATCTATGCCAGTTTAGGTTGAGCAGAGCATACCGGCTGCATCTCTTAGACACATCTAAGAAATGAAATTATACAAGGGAGTAACAATCAATCAAACTAACAATTACTGAGTGGCAAGTTCTCTTCTCCATCTGCTAAATTTACATTAAATCTGCTAAAATTATTTATAGTAGCTCATTTCAGCCTTAAAAATAACGAGTCTAGGGTTTAAGTTCTGGGTCCAAGATCATACAGCTAAATGGGGGAGCTGGTAGCTGAAACAGAGGTACCTAACCCCAACACCCATGTTCTTACAAAATCATGCTTCTTCCATCTGTTATTGAACCGGTATTTAACCATCAAAAACACCCAAAATTTTATGCCTGAAAATTGTTATTCTATTCTACTCTAAATCTCATTCACTGCCATTTAAGTCTGTTTACTTGAAATCTGTTCTTGTAAAGTTTTGAAACAGCTGGTCATTCCTTGGTTTAAGAACTCCCTCACACACACAGTCCTCCGATATAATTAAATCCCCAATCAGCAATTTCTTTTTTTGGCTGAATAAGCCCTTTTCAGTGTTTCTTTAAAAAGATTTCTGTCCCTTTAAATATCTTGCAGCATCCCATATCATGCTGACTTTTACAGATGGAGTACTGGTACACAGTTTTTTTTAAACTCATTTAAAATTCCAAGGCATCATCGACTCAATGGACATGAATCTGCACAAACTCCAGGAGATAGTGGAGGACGGAGGAGCCTGGAGTGCTGCAGTCCATGGGGTCGCAAAGAGTAGGACATGACTTAGCAACTGAACAACAAGTAATTCCAAGGATCAAGCCTTCCTCCCATCCCCATCATGTTCTTTAACCAACTATCTTCTATTTAATGCTGAAGCAGATTGGTTCTCCATCGAGCATTTTGTCCTCAGTGAATTTCATTATGATTGCTGTGATCATCCCACCAATTTGCCAAGAAGCTGCTTCTGTTTCCAAGTATTGCAGCAAAATCCTATGCCACTTCTATTTCAGTGTATGTCCCTGCTTAAGAGGCACCTGTGATGGGCTAAACTGTGCCATTCCCCCCATCTGGGAAAATCCATATGTTGAAGTCCTAATCCACAGTGACTGTGTTTGGAATTAGAACATTTAAAGGTAACTAAGTACTCTTGCCTGGAAAATCCCACGGGAGGAGCCTGGTAGGCTGCAGTCCATGGGGTCACTAAGAGTCGGACATGACTAAGCAGCTTCACTTTCACTTTTCGCTTTCATGCATTGGAGAAAGAAATGGCAACTCACTCCAATGTTCTTGCCTGGAGAATCACAGGGACCGAGAAGCCTGGTGGGCTGCCATCTCTGGGGTCGCACAGAGTTGGACACGACTGAAGTGACTTAGCAGAGCAGAGCAGAAGGTTAAACAAAGTCAATGAGATGGACTCTAATTTAATATGACTGGTTTCTTTATGGGAAGAGATGAGGATACAGAAATGCATAGAGTAAGACCATGTGGAAACAATAAAAATTTAAAAAGCCACCTACAAGTCAAGGAGAAGTGGTTGAACTCAACCCTGCCAACACCTCAATCTCAGACTTCTAGCATCCAGAATTGTGAAGCAAATTTTTGTTGTTTAAACCATCTTGTCTGTGTTATTTACTATGACAGCCCTACAAAACTAATAGAGCTCTCTATAAAGTCTAATTTCACTAAATATAATATTAATTATTTAAACAGCCCTATACATATCAATATCATGTACCTAATACTGAACAGGGTATATATCACTTTGGCAGTATTCATGTCAAAAATACATCAACTTTATCCATAAATAGGCATTAAAAAATCTTAAAATATGTGGCATTCTCCAAAATAACTAACCAGTGCTTTTCAAAATGTCAAAGCCTGAAAACAAGGATAGATCAAGAATTGCCACAGAATGTAAGAGAATGGGAAAAACTAAGGAAACATGACAACTAAATGCTATGTGGGATCCTGGACTGGATCTTGGAAGAGAAAAAGGATGTTAGTGGAAAACTGGTGAAATCACAATAAAGTCTGTCCTCTAGTTAATAGCATTCATTGTATCTATGTTGACTTGTTATTTTTAATAAAGGTATGACTGTTGTACAAAAGTTAACATTAAGGAAAGCCAGTAAAGGGTTATGAAAAGGCTCAGTTCTATCTGTGTACTATTTTTGCAATCCTAAAATTGTTTTTAAATTAAAAGCAAAATAATAATAAATGCATGATAATAAACAATATCTCATAAAGGCAAATCACAATATTTCATATCATAAAGGCAAATTATAATGCTTCATAATTTAAACATTTTATAAATTTATATGTTATAAATGTATTATAGAATGATACATATTACAAATGATAATATAAATAAATAAAATATATGAGCCACTTAATAACCACCAGGAAAGAAAAACCACATATTTAATCACTGAAGTATCCTTTGAAATACTCTATATTAAAGAAGGGAAGAGAAGCGAGCTGAAATTCATGGAGATCTGTTGGATTTTAATTATCATAACAACACTGTCATCTGTGAAATGTGACAACTGATAAAACAGGAGCTCAGAAGCATTTGAGTAAGGTCAAATACCAAGGTCACATACCAAGTGAGAGACCTGGATTTCAGATCCAAGTCCATTTAAATCCAGTGCACCATGTTTGTTCTAAGGGTTAAGCAATAATTTATATAGCCTTACCCACTAAACATTTATCTAATTATCTAACTCCATGTTTCCCATTCTTGGCTGCTGTTAGAATCACCAGAGGAGATATAAAAACTCCTGAGGCCCAGATCCTACCCCAGAAGATTCTGATTTAATTGTTTTGGATTTCAACCTGATCTCAGGATTTTAGAAATCTTCCCAGATGATTCAACAGGTAGAGAAGAATAACCCTACTGGTATTTCAATGTTAAGGTCATACAAAACAGAACTAAAACCTTCCCAAAGATAGGGCAGTCATATCTATTACTTTGGCCACCTGATGCAAAGAGCTACTGGGAAAGATTGAGGTCAGAAGGGGACAACAGAGGATGAGATGGTTGGGTGGCATCACCGACTCAATGGACATGAATTTGAGCTAGCTCCAGGAGATAGTGAAGGACAGGGAAGCTTGGCATGCTGCAGTCCATGGAGTCGCAAAAAGTCGGACATGACTGAGCAACTGAACAAGAACAAATCTGTTATTTGTCTGGGAGTAAGTAAGTATCATCAAAATCAGTTCACTTCGATTTATGCAACATATTCCTTATGGGAACAACAAAAGGAGAAGAAACTCTTTAAAAGCCAAAGACCAGTTGTAGAAGGACTGTCATCAGCTAATTGCACATAGCACCAAGAATTTAGAGACAGCTGACTTAAGAGGGAAATCTCCAAACTCTTCCCATAACAGAAGAGAAAAGCAGTAATCTTTTGACTAGGAGAAGTCAAATGACTTATGTCTTTGATTTTAATTTTCTCAGATCCCTTTAAGATGGCAAAGGAAGACTATCAAGCTATGTAAGACTCTAATTGAAAATAAACATTTTCCTGCTTTTGAGCGAAATTAAAGCTGGGAAAAAAAAGAATAGCTTCAAGGTGAGGAATGAAACGGGAACGCACCATCAAGAAGGCTGCAATGAGGGTGTTTGGAAACCATTCCGTTTGCCGAATTGTCAGCCATGCAAATGCTTATAGACAATTACAACCTCAAAAAAACAAATAAAAAGTGTGTAAGTAGGCACTTTGATACTTCTTCCTAATTATAGGGTTTACAAGCTGGATTCTAAAAACACAAATAGAGGCAATGCAAACAATAGTAACCCTGAAATGAGGTTATGAAGCTTATTAGCTGTACATAATTACACAGCTGTGACAGGTTGAAGAGACCCCAGCCTGAAACACAGTTCCTCTCCTCTTCACTATGGGGTCTTAGAGCAAGGGTACCAGCTTTTCATGTTAGCAGAATTTTTGTATTTTTAAAAAGTCCAATTTAGGGTCAACTTATGGGACTGCCAATATTTGACCTGGGAAAATGGCAATTCCATATTCTGAGTGACAGTATGAAGGTCTCCTTCAACCCCCTTGGGTTCTCAGGGGCATGGACTTGTTTTTCTAGAACCTTTCAAACATCCACAACACCAACCAACCACAGAGCCTGCTTACTTAGGAAAGGCATATTGCAATAAATGAAAGGATCTCACCTACTCTAGAGAAAAGCGGTATTTTCTAAAATCTAAGCAATTGAAAAGCCCTGGAAACCACTCTTTGTGATATATAGGCCAAATAAGATTTCATTCTGGTAATTGGCCTGGGTACCAAACTGCACCAGCAAATCAGCTGACTGTCTGGAGTTGATAGAGAATGGTTATTTACTGTCCCTCCTGATTTTTTTGTGCAAAGCTTTGGAATTCAGTTAGGATAGTTTCTCTCTCACTCTCTCTGTCTCTCTCTCTCACACATCCATATACAAAAGAAGACTTGTAATTAACAGTATTACATATGCATAACTTAACAAAGGTTAATAATTGACTTTTCTCTTTTTAGATGTAAGAAAAAAAGAATCTCAGGAAACAAACAAAAAGAGCAATCCACAAGCAAGGCACAAATTAATTCTGAGTTGTCTAATTTTGGTTTTGTTATTTTTTTTTTAAGTAATGAAAACCTCTGTATGAACTCATATGTCACACAAACATTTTATGTTTGAAAAGTCAAATATGAGCTTGGAAGATTTTTCTCATATATGCCAAAGGGAGATTTACCTAGGAGGTTTTATTCAAAAGCAGAACTGCAAAGTTCTTTAAGGCTTTGGGCAGCAAACTGCAGGATAGAATAATAAAAGCTCACATTTGTTTTGGGCTTGTCGTGTTTGCTGTTCTGGTGCTTTAAACATATCACTTATTTAATCCTCACAATAATCTTATGAGGCTGGTACCATGTTTATTCCATTTAGTGGAGATGTGAGAGGCGGCAAGAGGTTATTTTCCCCAAACCACATGCCTCTCTATTTTTTAAGATTTATTTATTTTACTTTTGGCTGCCCTGGGTCTTCATCACTGTGCGGGGGCTATTCTCTGGTTGTGGTACAAGGGCTTCTCATTATGATGGCTTCTCTCGTTGCAAAGCATGGGCTGTATGGCACTCAAGCTCCAGCTGTGGACTTATTTGCTCCACGGCATGTGGGGTCTTCCTGGACCAGGGATAGAACTCATGTTTCCTGTGTTGGCAGGTGAATTCTTGACCACTAGGCCACCAGGGACGCCTACCACATGCTTCTTAAAAGACAAGCTTGGGCTCTGCCAAGGCAGCCTCTCCCCAGAACAAGTGGTCAGACTCACTACTCACCTGTTCTCACCTGGGTAGCTCACACCAGTCAACCTGCTAAAATGTATCTGCAACAACATACCAGAATTACATAGCCCAGTTATGCATTATCTTGATGCATACATTAGGTTATAATCACCTACCTTAAGTATAGCTCAATGAAAAAAAATGACAGGCATTAACCTTCCAAAGAAAGTTTCTTTTATTATGTTTATCAATTCAAAGTTGATTGCAAGTTCATGGTGTAAAAGAATGCTGGTCAAAAATCAGGATGTAGCCAATGCTTTTGCACTATGTTTCTCCATGAAATGCTAGCAAACAACTTTAGGATTTGCAATGATTGCAATTTATTAAAATTTTTTATTGTTTTGTGTTTGGAAACTGATTAACTAAAATCATTTATAAGTACAATCATTAAATAAGAATTGGTTTATTTCAATTCTTGCACTGGATGAAGTACAAACTGGAAACAAGATTGTGGAGAGAAATATCAATAACCCTAATTATGCAGATGACACCACCCTTATAACAGAAAGTGAAGGGAAATTAAAGAGCCTCTTGATAAAGGTGAAAGAGGACAGTGAAAAGGCTGACTTAAAATTCAACAATCAAAAAAATGAAGATCATGGTATCTGGTCCCATCACTTCATGGCAAATAGAAGGGGAAACAATGGAAACAGTGAGAGACTTTTTATTTTCTTGGGCTCCAAAATCACTGTGGAAGGTGACTGCAGCCATGAAATTAAAAGATGTTTGCTTCTTGGAAGAAAATCAATAACAAACCTAGACAGTGTATTAAAAAGCAAGGACATTACTTTGCCTACAAAGGTCCATATAGTCAAAGCTATGATTTTTCCAGTAGACATGTATGGATATGAGAGCTGGACAATAAAAAAGGCTGAGTGTCAAAGAATTATGCTTTCAAACTATGGTGCTGGAGAAGACTCTTGAGAGTCTCTTGGACAGTGAATCCTAAAGGAAATCAACCTTGAACACTCATTGGAAGGACTGACACTGAAGCTGAAGCCACAATACTTTGGCCACCTGATGTGAACAGCCAACTCATTAGAAAAGACCCTGATGCTGGAAAAGATTGAGGGCAGGAGGAGAAGGCGACAACAAAGGATGAGATGGTTGGATGGCATCACCAACTCAGTGGACAAGAGTCTGAGCAAACTCTGGGAGATCATGAAGAACAGGCAAGGCTGGTGTGCTACAGTCCATGGGGTTGCAATGAGTTGGACACAACTGAGTGACTGAACATCAACATGTTTTACCCATTGAATATAAAATATACCCATTTAATATACCCATAAAATATACCCACTAAATACACTGTGAGAGATCTTGGAACCTCCCTGGCAGACCAGTGATTAAGATTTCACCTTCCAATGAATGGAATACAGGTTGGATCCCTGGTTAGGGATCTCACATGCCTTGGTGCCAAAAAACTAAAACATGAAACAGAAGCAATATTGTAATGAATTTAGTAAAGTCTTTAAAAATGATCCATATCAAAAATAATCTTTAAAAAGAAATAATTTGAGTTGTCTTCATTTTCATTGGAAACATTCCATTGCTCTGTAACTAATTGGTTGAGTAATGTCAACATTGGGTAAAATGTACCTGTGATACCTGTGATCAATGTGATCAGTGCAATTGGATTTCATGATACTGGACTGGCTGGAGAATGATTATGCTCTATGAGAAACATACCCTTGTAATCGGAGCATGGATAGTCCCTGTGGTAGCTTCAAATCCAGTCTTCATGAAGTGTAAAGTTGGGATAACAGGCTTAGAGTATGCAATGCATGTGAATAATCTGGATTAGCACTGCTAAGATACAATTGCATGTTTGGGAATGAAGTAGTTTGGAAGCCCACAGGCTCTGTTATCATTCAGTCACCTGGAGAGTGACAGCAGCCTCCTAATTGGTCTCCCTCATTCCACATTGTTCACCCTCTGTAGTTGACTCTCAGTAAGCACAACAGCCAGTAAAACACAAGTTCCTCTCCTATAGTGTCCAGCATCACCAGAACACTATAAAATCCTGACCATGGCCAACAAGGTCCAGCTCCTTTCCGCTCCAGCTACACTGACCTCTTTTCATTGGTCCTCACCCTGGCGACATGGGCTCCAATCACAGAGTCTCTGCACCTGCTGTTCCTTCTGCCTGGAATGCTTTTTCCAAGGAGTTTCAAATGGCTGGACTCTCAATTCATGTGGGTGTCCAAATGTCACTCCTTGAGGCCTTGCTGGTTCCCCATCTCAGAGTCACCTTCACCCACCCCAGCACACTCTCCATAAAGTTAACCCATTCAATTTCTCACTTACTTTTCACTACCTGAGGGCATTGTTTGTTTCCTACCTTTTCCACTAGGAAATAAATCTGCTGAGAGCAATGACTTTAGTCTGGATCCAGAACCCAGAATACCAATAAATCCACTGAGAGCAAGGACTTTAATCTGAATCCAGCATACCAAAATAGGGGCTTCCCTTGTGGCTCAGCTGGTAAAGAATCCACCTGCAATGTGGAGACTGGGTTTAATCCCTGGGTTGGGAAGATCCCCTGGAGAAGGGAAAGGCTACCCACTCCAGTATTCTAGCCTGGAGAATTCCATGGACTGTATAGTCCATGGGGTCACAAAGAGTTAGACACGACTGAGCCACTTTCACTTTCACCAGAATTAGAATAAAGATGGGGCCCACATCTTAAAAGAGAGCAGAGTTTGCAAATAGATTCTATATGGATGCTCACTTTTCAAAAACCTGTAAAGCCTGGGGGAAATATATGTGTTCCTAAAATACAAGTAAAGGAGGTTTTGTATATTTCTTCTATTACTCATTGATGATTTTTGTGTCAATTATACATTCATTTCATCTTAGTGTTATTATTTCCTGTTACGTATGTATGCTTCTCTCTATGTCCACATTAGAAGTATATTACCTATGATGTTATGATAATATTGTATAAGCTAAGTGATAGGACCAGATGCTTAAGAAAGCAAGGAAAAAAGGGAAAAAGCCAAAAATGCTTTAAAAATAAGATAAATGAGAGTGTTACTTTCTATTATGGCTTCCAGCCAGTTTGTTATTTTGGATCCCTCCAATCATATTCTTCACAAGTTTGCATTTGATTCCAAGAGTATGCACACACCTCATTTAGAGGATAAGAGTGGGGGATAGTGTGTGCATTCCTAGATAGGCCTCTAAGAAAATTATCACTAAGGCAAGTCACATGACAGGAAGTCCCCATGGACACCCCTCACACAGAGCCAGTTCCTCCTTCAACCTCCTCAAAAATCTCATGGAACACCTTCCTCTATAGACTCCTCCAGATATCATTCTTAACTGATCCTGAGCATATACAATCACTGCAAACCATCAACTTTGGTTGACAGGGATGTATGCATTCTCTTCATAATGTCAAAGGACTTCCACTAATCCCTAATTTCCTGATCAATATTATCTTCTATTGTCTAGAACATCATTTGAGGAACTTTCACACCACTTTTATAAAGCCCACATTTCAACATTTAAAAGGAAACACTTGTTTTGAAGAAAAGTTCATCAAAGTCTTATAACAACAAGTGACACAGAGAGAGAATGCTACAGACCAAAGTTCACATGTTGCAGAACCCACTCAACTCAGAACAGACCAGCGGGTTTACCAGTTAGAAGAGTTTTTAGTGTGATGTGCTGAGGCAGCCAGGCCAGAAGCATGCGAGACAGTCTGCCGAAGTTCTCAGTTGTTGCTTAGTTCCTCAGTCATGTCTGACTCTTTGTGACCCCATGGACTGCAGCACTCCAGGCTTCCCAGTCCATCTCCAACTCCTGGAGTTTTCCCAAACTCATGTCCATTGAGTCGGTGATACCATCTAACCATCTCATTCTCTGTCTTCCCCTTCTCCTCCTGCCTTCAATCTTTCCCAGCCTCAGGGTCTTTTCCATTGAGTCAGTTCTTTGCATGAGGTGGCCAAAGTATTGGAGTTTCAGCTTCACCATCAGTCCTTCCAATGAATATTCAGGACTGATTTCCTTCAGGATTGACTGGTTTGATCTCCTTGTGGTCCAAGGGACTCTCAAGAGTCTTCTCCAGCACCACGGTTCATAGCTCTCAAAATACATGGCAAAGAGCACACATTAAGAGTGTGCTGTAACTTTGTTTTAATCACAAAAATACCTCTAAGATAAATTGTGCTATAAGAAATCAATGTTAGACAGGGAAGCATGAAACTTCCCTATCAGACGAAGGTGATAATTATTTCACAAATGATGAAGCAAATTATGTAAAGATATGAAAACCTGAATTGTGGAGAAAATGAGCCAAGGCATGAAAACATGCATTCATTCATAAACATTTACTCTTCCATGTGCCAGAGGGCATGTGCCAAAAAAAGTAGTCCACCAGAGAAGGGAATGGCAAACCACTTCAGTATTCTTGCCTTGAGAACCCCAAGAACAGTATGAAAAGGCAAGACGATAAGACACTGAAAGATGAATTCCCCAGGTTGGTAGGTGCCCAATATGCTACTGGAGAAGAGTGGAGAAATAAATCCAGAAGGAATGAAGAGACAGAGTCAAAGCAAAAACAGCACCCGGTTGTGGATGTGACTGGTGAAGTAAAGTCCGATGCTGTAAAGAGCAATATTGCATAGGAACCTGGAATGTTAGGTCCATGAATCAAGGCAATTTGGAAGTGGTCAAACAGATGGCAAGAATGAATGTCAACATTCTAGGAATCAGCGAACTAAAATGGACTGGAATGAGACAAGATTGAGCAACTGAAAAACAACAATAGAGCAGTTATAACCGTCTTCCTTTCACTGAGAACTTAGGACACTAATAGTATCCTAAAGTTCTCCACCAAGGAGCGAGGAAGTCATGAATGAATGGATGACTTAGTATTTTACAAATTTCCGTTCTCTTCTACCCATGGTAACAAAGCAATCCTAATTTTATAGCTAGCCTAAACAAAGGGTGTTTTGTAAAATAATCAAAAAAAAAAAAACCCAGGTTTTAATAATTCAATGGTAATTAACATTTGTTATTAGCTTTCTGATGCCACTCTAAATTCCACCCATGAATAACCTCCAGGGCAGTCAGTATAAGTCTAGCATCTGTCAGGAACTCTCAGTAAAACATCAAAAGAAGTAAATTATATGTGGCGAAATTTCCTTAAAAATGGCAGACAAACAAGTGTTAAATTGCATAAAAGGTGGCAGTGGGGTAGAAAGAAAGTAAAACTGGAATTAAAATTACTGAGGTTAAGAGCACAATCTCATTCGCTAACTGTGGAAACCTCAATGAAGGGTCTGCACTGACTCAACATCTGGCCAAAATGAGGATAACAGTACTATTCTCTGACTGTGCAGAACTGTTTCTCAAACCAAAGGAAAACCATGCAGGTAAGTCAAAAGCACCAGATACCAATCTGCATAGCCGTCCTAGTCTAGGTTATGAAGATCTGCTTATTATATCTGTCTATAGGACATAGGGTGACATAAAAAGGGCAAGCATGGACTCTGCTGTGATGAAACAGTCATAAATCCTACACTAGTATATATTTGATCATCAAGGGTGAGCTATTTGTAAATATTTAAGATGTATATTTGTTGGTTTAAAGATAGCTCTTCTTCAAATATTCACCTACTGCCAAAAGAAATAAAAATTTCAAGTAAAATTCCTTATCCAGCAGAATCCTTCCAAGTGTAATCTCACAATGCATTCAGTAAATTTCTCATGAATCTGATAAAGAGACCAGATGAGGGATAAGGAAGAAGAAAATATACAAAGATCCCCAGAAAAGTAGACATAACATAGGGACCCTTTCTAACTCCAAAACTTGGCTTTCTTTTCCACTTAAAGATGCCTCGTGAATATTTATTGGAAGAACTGATGCTGAAGCTGAAGCTCCAATACTTTGGCCGCTTGATGTGAAGAGCCAGCTCATTGAAAAAGACCCCGATGCTGGGAAAGATTGAGGACAGGAAGAGAAAGGGGTGACAGAGGATGAAATGGTTGGCTAACATCACTGACTCAATGGGCAAGAGTTTGTGCAAGCTCTGGGAGATAGTGAAAGACGGAAACCTGGCATGCTGCGGTCCATGGGGTCACAAAGAGTTGGGACACAATTGAGCAAATGAACAACAACAGAAGATGCATCATGAATTCCTTTACATAAATGTAAGCATTCATCAGGTAATCCCAGCACTCTCCTCCCACCCAGTCAGAATGAAGTGGATGAGAGGATAAAGTTCCAGGGCAGGTAGATGTGTGTGAATTATCAGCTGTGTGTGAATTGCTCCTGGTGCCTGGAGAAAAGGAAAACCCCCAGTAACAGAGAAACAGAGAAGCCAGCCACAGACAAGCTGTGACTACAGGGGTGTACCCCAAAATTATACACAAGATTTTCATGAACCACATAAAGTGAAAGTGAAAGTTGTTCAGTCGTATCCGACTCTTTGCAACCCTATGGACTCTAGCCTGCCAGGCTCCTCTGTCCATGGAATTCTCCAGGCCAGAACACTGGAAAGGGTTGCCATTTTCTTCTCCAGGGGATCTTCCCAACCCAGGTCTCCTGCATTGCAGGCAGATTCTTTAACACCTGAGCCACTAGGGAGCAGCCCCTCAATTATAGGTTGATTTGTGTTCACCAGAAGATATACTGACATCCTAACCCCTAACCCCTACATGTGAATATGACCTCACTTAGAAATAGAGTCTTTGCAGATGTCATGAAGTTAAGATGAAATCATTAGAGGTGACCCTAATCCAATCATAAGTAGCTCAGGTTTGAACCCTGGGTTGAAAAGATCCCCGGGAGGAGGGCATGGCAACCCACTCCAGGATTCTTGCCTGGAGAATCCCATGGAAGAAGTCTGGGAGGCTATAGTCCATAGTGTTGCAAAGAGTTGGGCATGACTGAAGCAACTTTAGCACTAATCCAACAGGACTGGTGCCATAAGAGGAAAATGCCACATGGGCACAGAGACACAAGAAGCAAAGACAGCCATGAGACAATGAGGCGGAGAATGGAGTGATTCCTTTACCAGGCAGGAGTGCCAAGGATTGTTGGCAAACATCAGAAGGGACAAGGAAGGATTCTCTCCTACACATCTCAAAGGGAGCCTGGCCCTGCTGAAACCCTGACTTTAGACATCAGCACTCCAGGCCTATGAAATAATAAACTTCTGTTCTTTTAAGTCACTCAGTTTGCAGTACCTGTTTGAGAAACATTTGGGAACTAACACACCGTCTTATACAAAGTCATCTATCTGGTGATCTCTCTCTCTACATATTTATCTTTCTACCATCATCAAAATAGCATGCCAAGTAGAGCTGGTGTTTTGTAAATACTCCACCACAGAATCCAGCTAGGCTCTGTCCAGGCCCAATCCAGGACAAATTGGTCAAATTTACTTTTTTTCTAAATTAGTTGTTCCATTTTTCTCCCTACACGTTTATGCAGTTTTAGTCTCCTCGTGCTACCAACACTTGAAAGATGATTCCACATTGAAACAGAAAAAGAACTCATAATTAGTAATTTACATTTGTTGATTAATTGCATTTTAACTGAGAGGCATTCATACTAAATTGTTACAACTGAATATTCTTATGATCTTTGCCTTGCCTCCTTAATTACAGAATGAAAGCCTTTTCTCCTCAATAAAGGAATTACAGCATCTGCCTATTCAATGGACACTTGGGGGAAAAAAGTCTGATTTAAAAATTTGCGAAAAGCCTCAAGACAGTTAACCCATCAAGAAGGCATTTACGGGGGTCCTCCACGCCCTGTTGCTAAGCTTTGGGCTTCCAGAGATGCGGAGGTAGGTCAGGTCACTCCTGCCTTGAAAGGATTGCCAGTCAGCTGGGAAGAGCTTGGTCTCCAGGAGGCTGGGCCAGCAGGATTCCGAAGTGTGTGATAACTCAGTGAAGCCTGGAGTTACAGCTGAGAAACAGGAATCTGACCCCAAACAGAGAGCAAGGTCATGCTGCCGCCTGAGAGTTTCCACACAGTCACCGCTTGCATCCTCTCCTCCAGCCATTTCCTCTCCGGTTCAGTACTCAGGGCTCCTGGGAAGTGGGCCCAGCCTGCGCGTGGGCTGCTGGAGTCACTGAACCATTTGCATCTCTTGTGTCGCTTACCAGGGAGAGGGAAGAGGTCTAGAGTGCTGAGCCCTGCACTTGGACAGAGAGGGGCTTATCTGTCCTTCCTCCTCTGAGCTTGCAACTGCATCCCCAGCTTTGGATTACAATCCATTCAGAGCTAAATCTACAGCTCAGAACTCACTGAGAAAGGCAGAAGGTGCAATTTAATGTATATCTCTTTATACAATCAATCCTCATTATTTGCAGATTCCATATTTGCAAAATCATCCACTCACTAAAATTTATTTGTAATGCCAAAATCAATACTTCCTGCACTCTCGCGATCATTCAGACCGAATGCTCAGGGCAGCAAAAATTTTGAGTCACCCAATGGGCATGTTCCCAAATGAGGTTGAATAGGCAACATTCTGCCTTTTTATTTCAACTCTCATACTGCAAACAAGCATCTTTTCTGTGCTCTATTTAGTGCCATGGGTTTTTTTTTTTACAATTTTGTGCTTTTTTCTTGGTAATTTTGCTGCTTAAAATGGTCCCCAAGTAGAGCTGAAGTGCTGTCTAGTGTCCTAAGCACTAGAGACACAAGAAAGCTGTTAATGTGCCTTTTGGAGAAAATACGTGTGTTAGATAAACTTCCTTTCAGGTATGAGTTATAGAACTGCTGGCCGTGAGCTCAATGTTAATGAATTGACAATAGACATTAAATAAGGTGTCTTTAAACAGAAACTTACATAAAACAACACTGTGTATTGATTACTTGATGAAAATGCTGTGACCAGAGATTTGCAGGCATCCAAACTTGCAATTAGTATCCACTAATTCTAGGAACAATTAGCACTCATTAATTCAGTGTTCACAGTCACTTTATAAAATGTAACTGCCACAAATAATGAGAATAGACTCTATACATGTACACCTGTACCTATGTAAAATTGACTCTATATACACACATAAACGTACTTACATGTTTGTGTATTTATACTGTTATATATTACATCATATATAGGTTATGTTATGTCACGTTATTTCACTATGCTTTTCCCTATATAGATGCTGCTGCTGCTAAGTCACTTTAGTCGTATCTGACTCTGTGCGACCCCATAGACGGCAGCCCACCAGGCTCCCCTGTTCCTGGGATTCTCCAAGCAAGAACACGGGAGTGGCTTGCCATTTCCTTCTCCAATGTATGAAAGTGAACAGTGAAAGTGAAGTCGCTCAGTCGTGTTCGACTCTTAGCAACCCCATGGACTGCAGCCTACCAGGCTCCTCCATCCATGGGATTTTCCAGGCAAGAGTACTGGAGTGGGGTACCATTGCCTTCTCCACCCTGTACAGATGGTGGCCAACAAAACAGATATGGATCCATCTCTCATGCACCTTAAAGTCTAATCAAGGAGTCAAATATTAATTAGCAAAGCCCTTTGGGCTGCCAAGTTGAAAGGCATGTTCACTAATTACCTCAGCAGTAGTACAAGTTGATGTGTTTATCTTTACTACTTGATCCTTCTCTCTCTCAATTGGCTTTGAGGGAGGGCAAGGAAGAAAAGCGTGCTTTGGGATGCAAGCTCAATGTAGCCAGAATCTTTGTTCATTTTGTGTTCAATCTCCAGCTCCTAACATAGGCATCGTGTAGACAGTGAAAATTGGATGTGAAAGTCATTTAGTCTTGTCCAGCTCTTGGCGACCCCATGGACTATACAGTCCATGGAATTCTCTAGGCTAGAATACAGGAATGGGTAGCCTTTCTCTTCTCCAGGGGATCTTCCCAACCCAGGGATTGAACCCAGGTCTCCCGCATTGCAGGCTGATTCTTTACCAGCTGAGCCACCAGGGAAGCCCAAGAATACTGGAGTGGGTAGCCTATCCCTTCTCCACCGGATCTTCCTGTCCCAGGAATTGAACCAGGGTCTCCTGCATTGCAGGTGGATTCTTTACCAACTGAGCTATCAGGGAAGGCCTTGTACACAGTGGTCACTCAATAAATGAATAATATTATCAGTCTACCAAACATATCAACAATTGGTGCCTATAAGAAGGAACAGAAGCAAACTGCAAAATAAAACTAGGAAATATATTCACATATCTGTTAATAATTCGACTAAGTCCTGCCTCCTTGCTAAGAATTTATGAAGGTGAGCTGGCACAAGAAGAGTCCCCCCATGTCTCTGCAAGTAAGCAAGCAGCCTGTCTCTCTCGGGCAACATTTTGGGCCCGAGAGACCAATTTCATGGAAGACAGTTTTTTCAGGGACCAGGTTTCTGGATGACTCAAGCACATTACATTTATTGCGCACTTTGTTTCTATTATTATTACATCAGCGACACCTCAGATCATCAGGCATTAGATCCCAGAGGTTGGGGAACCCCGCTCTAAGGGATGGTGGACAGCAGAAAGTGAGCTTTCCAGAAACAAGCTTTAAGAGTTTACTCCTGTAAAAGATTCTTCTTTGTGACTACCTAATACCTTTTTGTTCTCCAATCAATGTATTGAGTTCAGTTGCTCAATAAATTTGGCCTGTATAATCAGCAATGAAAATACTTTAAGCACTTCAGAGATGATCAATAATAGTAAACTTCATTAATGGAAAAAAAAAAAAACACCCATAAGTTGTTTTTTTCATTCATAACCCTCTGGTTATTGACTGCAAAATTTATACCATTTCAGCTATTAATCTTAATATTATGCTAAAGGGGGTATTCCCCCAACCCAACTCTGCAAATGATTTAAACATCTTAACAGAAAAAAAATTTTTTTTCAGCTGACTGCAAATGTATTTTAATGTGTGCATCCCAAGATCTTGGCAACACCAACTGGATGAGAAGAGGCAGTTTGGCCAGGTGCCATTTTGTCACTAACTAAGAAAGCCAAGGACTGCTCGGCAAATCTCCTAAATAAAAAAGCAATCTAGTTTCTGGCAAGGAGATCAGCAATGGCCATTTCATATAAATGAATCTGTCATGATTTCATTTGCGCATGAGCTCAATCATCCAAAATAGCAGAAACAGCAGGCTGTGGTGTGGCTTTTCTTTATCTGTTTTTGATAGACTGCATCTCCCCCTCCTGCCCCAAATGATGACTGCCATCGATGAAACCCTGTCCTGTGAAATTGCAAGAAAATTATTCTCAATTTTAATAGTCAACTGACTTAGCAAAGAGAAATCGTCCCTTTTATTTTGTTAGGGCTTTACAGATTCCTAACACAAGATCAAGTGCAAATGCGGTCTTCCCTTTATATATCTTCATCAAAATAAGCTAAGTGGAGTATGACAGGCTATAAAGCACATCCTTTGCTTATTGGTATGCCCACCTGTTCCAGATCGTTTGCAGGGCTGCCAGTAACAGAAGGAAGTGGCATAAACGATACATGTCTTTTTTCAGTAAGATTCTCCTGCAAGATCCATAGAGAACATCAACCATTATTTTCTAAAGCCAATCAGAGGTCTTCTGAGCCCATATGCTCATCTCGATGGCTCTGCAAGCTGGTCTTATTTCCCCCAACTCCAGCTATTCCAGTCACGTGGTGCCTAAACTGCTTCATTAGGCAGAACCAGCAAAGACAGTGTTCGGGAAATGGTGTGCCCTTGATTCCAAATAGAAGCAGAGTGCTCTTTTTTTTTTTTTCTTCCCTTTAAAAGGCAATGAAAATTGCTGTAGCTTAGCAAGATAACGGAAATGCATCACTGGGCTCTGAGGGGCTTAAGACTTGTGTTGGACTGTGTCCTTTCCATCCACACGACTTGGGGACTCCTCACCTAGTCCTGAGATTTCCCAGGTGAAGGAGCCGGCTGACTCTTCCTCTCCTTTCTCCTGTGCTCCCACCCCATCTGTACTGAACACCATGTTCCCAGACAACTTCCCTCCGGAACTGTAATTTTCTGATTAATGTTACTCTGTGAGAAGATGCAAAATGGATGAGCAGGTCACCCCATTCCCTAAAGAACTGTAATTGGAATGCAGAAATACCCAGCCTAAGTTTTTCAGTTATACATAAAATATTCTATTTTTAAATCTACTTTTTTGATGTAGATGTTTTAATGTAGTTAATTATTATAACTCTGATGACTCTGTTCAGGAAAATAAAATCTGTTGAATCCCCAAGTGATGTTTGGGGTTGTGTGTGTATTTTTTTTAAGGGAGGTGAAGTTTAATTTCTCGCTCAAATATCACAGGGTTCTAAGAAAGACTCCATCATTTCTTATAAAACATATCATTTTCTTTGAACACCTGAGATTGGATTTTGTGCAAAATGAAAATAAGCCCATATTTACTCCGCAAGAAGGAGCACTGGGTTAAGAAAGACTACTGAAACAGGAATCAAAGGATTTGAGTTGTCATTGAAATCAATAAACTAGGAAAAATTTGGCTTTGGGTAAATACATCATTGGGGGCCCTATATTTTATCTACACAAATTAAAAGGCCAGACTAAATGACATTAAGATCCCTTCAGACTCTAAAATTCCACTATTCTAATCAACTATGGACAAAAATGATGAAAAATGATGTCTTAATTTAACATTTAGTAAATCACAATGGAATAAATCTTCTCTCTGAAAAAAGTGTTCTATGTGAACATTTTTAAAAATTTTATCTCCTTAATACACATTATTAAAATACCTCATTTCTTAAGGGTAGATCTAAGATGAAACATGGCCATTCGTGGAGAATTAGAACTGTAACAACAAGAGTAAAACTCACCATGTGGGTTCAAAGAGACATTGAAAATCTCATTCTTAGTTTTTGACTTTGCCATCCTCTGAAGGAAATTTGGCTATTGTCCAGTTTAATTTATGTAACACTTTGTTGCTGTGTTTAACATAATTGCAAACATGATATGCATTCATAATTTAACCCTAAGCTCTAACAGTTTGTTTTTCATCTCATCAAAAGCTAGCTGTTAGAGGAAAGGAATTCTATTATGGATTTTTAAGTCAAATGTTAGACAGCAGCAAGATCCAAAATTTTCAAAAGACATTCTCTATGTTTGCGCTATTTGTTTAAGAGAATGTGAGATGGTACTTTCTGTATCACTAAATATTATCCATAATGTGGCTAACTAATATTCCATGGGATATAACTGGAATAATTTTGATTAATAATTATGATTAAGAAATCATAATTTAACCCTTTCCTATTACACATTAAATATTTTTAAAATTTTTCACTCTTAGAGATAACACTGCAACAAATATCCAATACTTTATTCAAGTGTTATATTCACAATTTCTCCCCAGGACAAAGTTCTGTTTTGTTTAATCTCTAACAATTTGGTAGATAATACGAGACATCTCCTTATGGCTTTAGTTTTTGAATATCAGTGAGGTTGTACGTGTTTTTACATATGTATTGTCAATTTGTATTTCTTTGGAAAACTGCTTGTTCATTTCTGCCTATTTTTCATTAAGAAGTTATAATTTTTATTGATTTATGATACTTATATTATCATGAATCTTAACCTACTAATGCATATTTTGTGCTTTTCACAACTTGTCATTTGCTTTTCAAATTTTGATTCTTTTGATTTATAGAAGGTGTAAATATTTACATAGTCAAATCAATCCTTATTTTTATTGCTGTTCTTTTACTGATATTATATACAGAATATCTTTCTACAGAGGAATATGACAAAATATTAACGTTATGGTGCTTTTATGATTTCTTTTTTCCTTTTATCCTTTTGTTTACATTTAACTCTATAATACATCTGGAATTTACACTGAAATACTGCTGTTTAAGGTAAAAATAGAAATTTTCCCCACTAAAATTAACCTCATTCCTATTTATTAAGTAAACTTTTATTTTTACACATGTTTTAAAGACTATATCATCATAGACTATTTTATGCTGTGTAATGAATCTTTTCAGGAGTTTTCTGCTTCTAGACTCATTTCCAGGTCTTACTAATTTAGTGTCCTTGATTAAGTCAGTTCACTTCTGGTGCCTTTTTAATTTTTTTGTTTTTTTGACCATACCATGCGGCATGTAGGATCCTAGTTCCCTGCCCAGGGGTTGAACCTGCGCCCCCTGAGCTGGAAGTACAGAGTCTCAGCCACTGAACTGCCAGGGAAGTCCCAGCCCATTCACTTCGATGTCTAATTCCATTATCTGCCAAACAGCTAGATCTACTTGCAGCTCATTTTAAAGATCAGAAATGATTCGTGTGAAATGCTTATCACAAGCATACAGAAATTAGAAGCACTCAATAAATATAAGTTCCTGTTCATTATTATTTTTAGTTGAGATCTATATCTCATCTTGTACCAGTACCACAATGACAAACACATTTTGAAATTTACCATGTGCTCTGACACATCAGCATGGGGAAACTGACATGTTTACTTACCACACAAGCCTAATTATCAACAACTTCTACCCAGAAGTCATAAATTTAACAACTATTTGGGCACATACAGGATGCAAGACACTGTATTAGGCACTGGAGGGGATACAAAGATAAACGAGAACCAGGAATGCCGTTCAGCAATTTTTTAACCTCAGTATCCTTCTGTTAAAGCACAATGTACATGCAATATTTTTGATTCACCCAAATGTTTATTAGCCTCTGCTATACGCAGACACAGTGCTGGGGCTGAATACTAAAACATAGAGTATTCTGTGCAGGAGTCCCCATATAAATCTGCACATATCAGATGTGAACAAATATGTCCAGTTTGGGGAATTTATTGAGATAATCTCCCAACAAAGTTCAACTCAAATGCCTTCTTCATGAAGTCCTCCCTGATTTCTCCACGAGAGGTCATTCTGTTTACTCAGAATCCCCCTATTTCTCTCTAATGGAGCCTCACGTATCCCATTCCTCTGGCTTCCCGAGCATCTGTTCCAGCTGTTGTGCATCGCTGCTGTGTTTATCTGTATGCCTGTCTGTCACTCATCCGCTTTTGGACTCTCCTGTCCTCAATGTCAGATCTGTATCTTTTTCACCTTTGCAGCCCTAGCAAACACACTGCCCATTTAGTAATAAGAACATGTAAACGATGTTCAGTTTCTTTCCCCATGTAGAATATGCTGGTTGAATGAACTTATCATATTATAGGGGCTTCCCTGATAGCTCAGTTGGTAAAGAATCTGCCTGCAATGCAGGAGACCCCATTCCTGACTGGGGAAGATCTGCTGGAGAAGGAATAGGCTACCCACTCCAGTATTCTTGGGCTTTCCTTGTGGCTCAGCTGGTAAAGAATCTTCCTGCAATGTGGGAGACCTGGGTTTGATCCCTGGGTTGGGAAGATCCCCTGGAGAAGGGAAAGGCTATGCATTCCAGTATTGCGGCCTGGAGAATTCCATGGGGTCATATATTATATCTCATTGTTATGTGCATATTTGTACAATATGCTCCAGGTTATGGATATTTTCCATTCATTTTTGTTTATCTAGTAGGTCATGTTGGTCCTCAAGCAGTAAACCATAAATATTGTACTTTATTTATATATTATATACTTCTAAATATATAGTTTGTATAAAAATAAATGTTTATATTTACTATATATATTTTATACTTATATATGTTTATATAAAGTTTATATATAATGTATATTTATATGTAAAACATGTATTTATACTTTGGCCACCTGATGCAAAGCGCCAACTCATTGGAAAGTACCCTGATTCCAGGAAAGACTGAAGGCAAAAGGAGAAGGGGACCTCAGAGGATGAGATGGTTGGATGGCATCACTGATTCAGTGGACATAAATTTGAGCAAATTCTGGGAGACAGTGCAAGACAGAAGAGCCTGGCGTGCTGCAGTCCATGGGGTCACAAAGAATCAGACAGAACCTTACAACTGAACAACAACAACTTCAAATATGAATATGGAGGAAAAACAGAATATCAGTTGCAAAAATGCATAAAATCCCAAACGTTACCCATATTGAAATTCTGTGCTGTGCTTAGTCGCTCAGTCGTGTCCAACTCTTTGTGACCCCATGGACTGTAGTCTGCCAGGCTCTTCTGTCCATGGGAATTCTACAGGCAAGAATACTGGAGTGGGTTGCCATGCCCTCCTCCAGGGACTCTTCCCAACCCAGGAATCAAACCCAGGTCTCCCACATCGCAGGCAGATTCTTTACCAGCTGAGTTATCAGGAAAGCCCATTGAAGTTCTGAGGTGTAACTAAATCTCCCCTGAATTCTGAGGCTTGAAATTTCATTTAGCTCCTAAGATTCTTATTATCTCCATTACTTACTAGAATCATTTTTAAAATCATTTTCATTAATCATTTTAGCAGTTATTTAATTCAATATTATTCTTGAACTTTTCCAATGTTCAGGTCTTATCACCCCCACCTAGAGAGTAATGTAAGTTCCTTACAGAGAGGCACAGCTTCTTCTTCTGCTGTACATTCCTCATGGTGTCTTAAGGTCATCAAAAATCTTATTTATTGATTCAAGTAATTAGCACTTAACTCAGGAATACATTTAACAGATTACCAAAACGAGTATAACCTATCCACCCATGTGTTTCAGAATCAATTTTGTTCTCAGAGCCCCAAAGGACTGACTTATTTATTCAATAAATAATTTAAGCATGTTCAAGACACTGTACTAAGTGTGGGATATAAAATATGAATGTCTATTGAGCTCCTAATATGTGCTTGATGCAGGGCACTTCACATGGTCCTATGCATTTAACCATCACAACTCTCTCAGGTGAATATTATTATAATTCCCATTTCACCAGATAAAAGAAAAAAAAGCAATGTTTAATAAAGCTGTGCATGCATGCTTAGTCACTCAGTCGTATCTGACTCTTTGCTGCAACTCCATGGACTCCAGTCTTCCTCTGTCCATGCGGCTCTGCAGGCAAGAATACTGGAGTGAGTAGCCATTCCCTTCTCCAGGGGATCTTCCCAATCCAGGCATCAAACCCTGGTCTCCTGCATTGTAGCTGGATTCTTTACCATCTCAGCCACCAGAGAAGCCCTTAATAAAGCTGCCTAAATTTAAACAGGCAGTGAATAGCTGAGCAAAGATATGATCCCAATCTATCCAAGAGCTATACTCCCTATAGAAGTATATGAGGATTTATCATTGACGAGAAAAATGTGGCCTATTTTTTCATCAGATGAAATTGTTAGACCCTTAAAAAACAGCTTTTCCCTATGTTTCAAATTTTACCAAAAAATATTTTGCTTCAGCAGTAACAAATTATCACAGTAAGTTTCAGTATTAACAAATACATCCAGTTCAAAGACATTCTATAAACTCAAAGTCAAACACTTACAAATAACATCAGTTTTTAAAATCACTACATTGTAGAATGTTAATACAAATATCCAGAGGCTGAAGTAGAGAATAATTATAGGATTCAACTTCCCCTGAGAACTCTATTTCAATGTACAGTTGTATATGTATCTTGTCTACAGAAAAGGCTTAATGCATGCGGACGTAATGAGTCAATATGAGAACACAGGGGACTTTCTATCCACTTTTGTCTCTCCTCCACAGTATCCCAAGAAAACAGTATGGATGGTCCAGACCAAAAGCTGATCTTAAAGCATCCTCTGGCAATGAAGATTCTAAATACCTGAGATGCACTTTTATCTGACTCCGAGATGTGCACTGTCCCCACCCCCTGATGTGGGGAGACATGCTAGACTTAAACAGGTTGTAATGCTGCTCTTACATTTTGCAGTTCTTCTACCTGAAAAGAACACATGCTTCTTATAAACTCACGCCATTCCAAGGGAAACTAAGAGTAACTCTATAGCTATTCTAACTGTACTGGCTCTATAGCCAGTGCCTACCTCCCCGTTAGATTTGAGTAGGTTGAAAATCTCTCTAGCTATAAAGTACACTCAGTTGTGTCTGACTCTTTGTGACCCCATAGACAGTAGCCCACCAGGCTCCTCTGTCCATGGGATTTCCCAGGCAAGAATACTAGAATGGGTAGCCATTTCCTCTCCAGGGGATCTTCCCAACCCAGGGATTGAACCTGGGTCTCCTGCACTGCAGGCAGAATCTGTACTAACTGGGCCACCAGGGAAGACCACAAAGGATAACTTAAATATTCTGATTCCAAACTTCCAAAGCTGGGTGGATCCACATTGCAGTTTCCCCTTCAAGTTTATAGCTAATGAACAGCAGCGGTATTTTCACCAATATGAAAACAAAGTACCATAATTTCACAAACCTAAGCAAAATGTATATGAATTAGCAATGGTTGTATTCACTAGTGCTTGAGAATAAAGAAATCAGTATCACTGTGTCCAAGAATTATGGTACAAAGTCCTACATGCTTCAAAGTACTAGTTGAATATTTTCTTTTTTACTGTATTAAGGAGCTGTCATAATTACCTGTGTGTGATACCAGATTAAAGTTTACATAAAAATATAAAACAGATTAGAAAAGGCTGAGATTACATTGAACTAAACTAATCCAAAATAAACACAACAGTTTAATGACATTAGTATTCCAGCTCTTTAAACAGTTATGGAACCTAGCATAGTGGAAGCGTGCTCAGTCATGTCCGACTCTTTGCGACCCCATGGACTTTAACCTACCAGCCTCCTCTGTCCATGGGATTTTCCAGGCAACAATACTGGAGTGGTTTGCCATTTCCTTCTCCAGGGGATCTTCCAGACCCAGGGATCAAACCCAGGTCTCCTGCATTGTAGACAGATGCTTTACCACCTGAGCCACCAGGGAAGCATGGAACCTAGCATAAAAGGATTACTAATTTCAAGAAACCTAACCTAATCACATAGCTAAAAGTGAGCTGGAAAAATATTTCCCAGTCTTATGAACTGGCTTGATAATTTTATTTTCTTTTTTTTTTTGTCTTTGTAAAATTGGCATACAGTTGATTTACAATGTTGTATTAATTTCAAGTATGCAGCAAAGTGATTCAGTTATACATTTATTTTTATTGTTTTACGTTTTCCAAGTTGGGAGATTTCCTATCTTGATGGAAAAGTAAATTGGCTCAAAACTCACCCCTGAGAGTTTATGAAGATAAATTGATTCTTTGAAAAGTACAGTGAAATTGTTAGTTGTTCAATTGTGTCCGACTCTGTGATCCCATGGACTGAAGCCTGCCAGGTTCCTCTGTCCTTAGGATTTTCCAGGCAAGAAGCCTTGAATCGGTTGCCATTTCCTTCTCCAGGATATCTTCCCAAACAAGGAACTGAACCCAGGTCTCCCACATTGATGGCAGATTCTTTACCATCTGAGCCAGGGCAAGTCCACCAAAGGCACTTAAAAGAAAATGTAAGCAATACTCTGAAATCTTCCTAACTTGTCCCTTTCTGTATAGCCCGGCCTTCTAATACCAGTGAGTGGAAACAATCATTCCAAGGATTCTTGTCTTGCTATACCACAGGTAATCTTTTTGCATTAGAAAGGCAATTTATAGCCGCAAAGAAGGGAGAAAATGTGGCAACCCTGTAGATGCACTTCTATTTCAGAAAAAGGGCTTCCTGCTTTCTATCAAGAAAAATCATTATTAATAATAATTTAAATGTCATAATTTTATATTTATAAATATTATAACTATGAATATAATAATTATGGTGAAATATAATGCTATCATTATAAGTACTAGAGATATAATATATAGCATGATTAAAATAATTAACACTGCTATACATTATATACAAAAATTACTGTGTTCTCATCACAATGAAAAAATATATATTTTTTTTGTTTACATATGAGATGAGAGATGTTCACTAAACTTATTGTGGCCATCATTTTACAGTGTATGTCCATCAAACATTATACTATGCACTTTCAGCCTATATAGTGGTATCTGTCAATTATTTCTCAGATGAAAAAAGAAAAGAAAGGCCATTATTATGAAGTAGCCAAGTCAGGTAGAAAGCTCTTGAATCCGAATTTACTCCATACACTGATGTTCCTCATGTATCTAGAAACAAGGATTGTGTCAGACCCAGAAGGTAAGAAAATGAAGAGCTATGTCTCCTTCCTTCTAGACGCTCCCATCAATCATAACCAAACATGGTCAACATCATTTTTCCAAATAAAATATAAAATTCACTCAAATCCATTTGTTAACATTACAAATGCTAATCAATTAAAATTTTGTATAGCTGTCTAAGTTTTCAAATGCTTAGACAAATGACAGTATGTATGGGCATAAAACTGATACATTTAAAAACTAATTTAATTTATCTTTGGCTGTGCTGGGGCTCTGTTGCTGCGTGGGCTTTCCTCCAGTTGTGGCAAGCAGGGGCTGCTCTCTAGGTACAGCGTGCAGGCTCCTCAGCGTGTGCACAAGGTCTAGGGTGCAGGCTTCAATAGTTAGAGCACATGGGCTCAGCAGTTGCAGCTCCCAGGCTCTAGAACATGGCTCAATAGTTGTAGCGCACAGGCTTCGTTGCTCGGAGGCATGTGGGATCTTCCTGGATCAGGGACCGCAAACCCCTGTCTCCTGCATTGGTAGGCATATTCTTCAACACTGAGCCACCTGGGAAGCCTGGACATGAGATTTAGAAAGAGCCTGTGGACAATGTCACCTGCCGTTTCAGTAAACATTGAGTCATCAAGCCGTTAGCCTCTGCAGCCACCCCCAAAGCTACACCCTGAGGGGAATCAGGATGGAGAAAAACAGTATCCTGGCCCTAGAGAGTCAAGGTGCACACCAGAGAAAGTATCTCATTAAACACAGGCTCCTGAATCTTCCCATACCTAGAAAAGTGCTAAATTTAGTATCTTGAAATGTCTGATTTTTCTTCAATTAGCAATAATCTTTTGCTGTTCAACTACATGTTTGTCTTTTTTTTTTTTTTTGACAAAAATTCCTATATATGCTGCCTCCTTCCTTATCTTTTCAGAGCAGTCCCACAGAGCTATCTGAGAGGCCGTCTCCTGGCCTTATGTCCTCAGTAAGTCCACCGAGTTAGACACAATTCTCAACTTTTAAGTTATGCTTTTTTTTTTCCTTCAGTCATCAGCCCTAAACTTGGTGCAAATATATATACTTGCTTTCCAGGCGGCACTGGTGGTAAAGAACCTGGCTGGAAGTGCAGGAGACATAAGAGATGTGGGTTCAGTCCCTAAGTTGGGAAGATCTCCTAGAGGAGGGTGCAGCACCCCACTCCAGTATTCTTGCTGGAGAATCCCATGGATAGAGGAGCTTGATGGGCCACAGGCCATGGGGTCTCAAGGAGTCAGACACGGCTAAAGCTACCTAGCACACACACACACATATGTGTGTATATATATACATACACATACATAATTTGGCTATTCAGATGTTCCCTGCCCTGGGGTCCCTCTGGACGCGGTACCACATTTCATAACCTGACCTCCTTGTCCCCTGTCTCTCACCGTCCTCCTCTCATTCATTATGGCTTTAGTGTGAGAAATTGGCTGCACTGTCAGTTTTTAAGGTGCTGACCTTTTGGGAGCTTCTTGGCTTGTTGTTGGTTTCATTTGGTACTGAAGAACTCCCCAAGTTTCTTTTTCCCCAAACTTTTCCTCCGATATTTTTAAAATGTCTCCCATGTCTCTCCTGCCACAATTCTCACTTACTCTAAATTTTTTTCCCAATCCTTCATCACACTGACAGATGAGAGACAGCAACAAAAGGTTCAGAAATATATCAGCCCACTCTTTAAAATGTTAAGTAATTCTTTCACTGTCGTCAAGTAAAGAGAAATATTGAGCTGGGTCTTTCCAGGACAAGTGCTGCCTCCTGAGAGCATATTAGGCTCTTCTGGAAACTACCTGAAAAATTTTGGGTCACAGTAGAACAGTAAATTGTATCCTGGGGGCATATAAGGCACAGAACATTCTCCAGAGGAATTCAGCTTCTTCCTAGGGAATTGGGTTTTTTTTCCCTTAAAAAATGAATGTTATTTAAAATGAAATCATTGGAGGATGACTTCTCCAGTCCTTCATATGGGATATGGAAAGAGAGTTGAGTGTTAAAAGGTATGAGCTTTTAAAAAATGTTTTATGATTACAACCTTTTTCATGTGAACAACAGATGTTGAAAAAAACACTATTCTGCAGAAACAGTTTATTTTAAAATAAATCAATTAGAAGACGTTACTGAAGATAAATAAAAATATCGGTATATTTCTCATTTATATTCAAAGCTAAGGATTGGGAGAACAACCCAATTATTCATCCAATCTGCCCATTTAAGCACCTGTCAACTAAAGGGATTAATATGCCTTATGTTTATGGAATTAGGGGCAGTTCTGTCACAGTCTTTGCCTGAGAACCATTAACAAACACATTTTCTAAGTATGTATTAACATTTCTTAGCTGCCACTATTGTAATGACCCTGATACAAGCTAATGAAAGCATTCAAATTGCACAGCTACATTACTGTACATAGAAGGTAATGTTGCTGTTTAGTCATTAAGTCATATCCAATTTTTTTGTGACCCTGGCAGGCTTCTTTGTCCATGGAATCTCCCAGGCAAGAATACTGGAGCAGGTTGCCATTTTCTTCTCTAGGAGATCTCCTGCACCAGGGCTCAAACCCATGTCTCCAGCACTGGCAGGTGGATTCTTTGCCACTGAGCCGTCTGGGAAGCCCACAGAATGTAATGCATGTGTGCTAAGTAGCTTCAGTTATGTCCAACTCTGTGTGACCCTATGGACTGTAGCCCACCAGCCTCCTCTGTTCATGGGATTCTGCAGGAAAGAACACTGGAGTAGGTTGTCATGCCCTCCTCCAGGCGATCTTCCCAACCCAGGGATCGAACCCAGGTCTCTTATGTCTCCAGCACTGGCAGGTGGATTCTTTACCACTAGCGCCACCTGGGAAGCGCCCATAGAATGTAATGGCCCCTACTAAAAAGAGACAGTCGCTCTTTCATCTAAAAAGAGATATGATTTAAATACTCAATTCATAGAAATTAATTACTCTCATAATCCCACAGGGATTTTTTTCACCTTTAACAGATAAATTAAAACAAGTGTAGGAAGGGGATGATTAAGTCACAAAAGTGTAAGAATGCAGAGAACTACATTTGCAGACTTCGAGTTCCTAGAGATACCATATGTAGCATCTGTGAATGATTATCACTCTCAGATGGTAGCAACACCTGCTTTGGCTCTGGTTTTGGTGTGAAACTCTGCAGCAAAGGTACTGAAACTTCACTGAGTCTATTTGAGGATAAGTAAACCACTCTGGCAGGGATTTTCTCCCATTGACAAATGGATTAAATACATAATAAATGTGCTGTCAATATACAAATAATTTGTAACATAACTGTTCAAATTACATTAAAATAATTAATAACAAAAAACAAACAAATTAAACATTGACAAATGATGCAAATAGACACTTCACAAAGTTAGATGTCTGAATGGCCGACAAGCACGTGCAAAGTCCTTCCTCACCAGTCAATAGGGAAACAGCAGAAATGAAAACTATACGTGGATGAAGAGAACAATGTATGGATACCAAAAAGGAAGATGAGGTGGGATGAAATGTGGGATTGGGACTGGCCACACAGTATTGATACTATGTGTAAATTAGACAACTAATGAGAAGCTAGTGTATAGCTCAGAGAGCTCCACTGGATGCTTTGTGATGACCTAAATCGAAAAGAATTCCAAAGAAGAGGGGATGTATGATTCACTTTACTGTATAGTAGAAACTAACAGCACTGTAAACCAACTGTACTCCAATTCTAATCAATTTATAAAAAAGAAAACTATAACTGAGAGCCTCTTCGCAGCCATGAGGATGGCTGAAATGACAGACAGAGGTCAGTAAAGACTTGGAACAACTGGGAATCACACACTTCTACTAAGAATATGAAAATGGTAAAAACCATTTTAGAAAAGGTTAGTTTCTTTAAGAGTTCACATGTGTCTCCCCTGCAATTGAGTGATTCCATTCCTAGGTGTTATAAGAGAAATGAAGATATCTCTTGAAAGAACAGGTGATATATGAATATATGAACATATATCCACAAAAGATGCATATAAGAATATACGCTGAAACTTCATTAAGAGCCCTCAAACTGGAAACTCAAATATTCAGCAATAGAAGAATGGATAGACAAATTATATCTTCATATAAAGAAATGCCACTCAGTATATGTAACAACACAAGTGAATGTCAAAAATGTAATGTAAGATAATGGCTATAATTCACTGTGCTATACAATATTTCTTGCAATAAATTTTAATGGAGAAAAACCTGTAAAAATACTGAATCACTATGCTGTATACTTGAAATTAATTTAATATTATAGGTCAACTATAAATAAATAAATAAAACAGCCCAGAAAAATCCAAAACTATATATAACGCAGAAAAGCAGCAAGACACAAAGGAGTACATATTCTGTGATTCCACTCATATGATGTACTATGATAGAGAAAACTAATAGAAATTAGAATGATTTTGTTTTCTGGGAAATGTGATTATCTGCAAAGGGTCCACAGGGAACTTTCTGGAATGATAGGAATTCTATATCTTAATTAGACTGTGAATTATATGAATGTACACAGTTGTCAACCAGAGTAAGAAACGACAACCCACTCCAGCATTCCCGCCTAGAAAAATCCCAGGGACAAAGGTAACCTGGTGGGCTACAGTCCAGGGGGTCACAAAGAGTTGGACAGGACCGACCAACTGAACACACCTGCACATAGTTATCAAAAGTCATCAAACTGCACATATAAAATTATCTATTTATCAATGTAAAGTATTCCTCAGTAAACAAATACAGATCTAAAAATGATGTCATATCTACACTGACCATGTCAAGTCACCTAGTCAAAGCTGTGGTTTTTCCAGTACTCATGTACAGATGCGAGAACTGGACCATAAAGAGTGCTGAGCACCGAAGAATTGATGCTTTCGAATTGTGGTGCTGGAGAAAAAAATTGACAGTCCCTTGGATTGCAAGGAGCTCAAACCAGTCAATCCTAAAGGAAATCAATCCTGAATATTCATTAGAAGGACTGCTGCTGAAGCTCCAATACTTTGGCCACCTGATACAAATAGCCAACTCATTGGAAAAGACCCTGATGCTGGGAAAGACTGAAAGCAGGAAGAGAAGGGGATGAAAGGGGATGAGATGGTTGGATGGCATTACCAATTCAATGGACATGAGTTTGTGCAAACGCTGGGATATAGGGAAGGACAGGGAAGCCTGGTGTGCTGCAGATCATGGGGTCGCAAAGAGTCAGGCGCAACTGAGAAACTGAACAAAAACAACAACAAAAACTTACATAGAACGAATACATCCCAGTCTGTTCAAAGCAGTTTACATACATTATCTTACCTAATCCACCTAACAATCTTAAGAGGTAAATGCTATTGGTAACCCCATTACATTGATGATAACCTGACGGACTAATGAGGTGGTACATCCATCACATCCTATATAGACAGTTAGTAAGTCTAAACATATCCTGCATCAGCTCTAAAGACTCCTAAACAGTTCAGAGTCTGGGTCAATGAGTTCTTTAATTCATGAACTACTGAATTATTATTACACTGCAGCCATGAAATTAAAAGACGCTTACTCCTTGGAAGAAAAGTTATGGTCAACCTAGATAGCATATTGAAAAGCAGAGACATTACTTTGCCAACTAAGGTCCGTCTAGCCAAGGTTGGGGTTTTTCCTGTGGTCATGTATGGATGTGAGAGTTGGGCTGTAAAGAAGGCTGAGCACCGAAGAATTGATGCTTTCGAACTGTGGTGTTGGAGAAGACTCTTGAGAGTCCCTTGGACTGCAAGGAGATCCAACCAGTCCATTCTGAGGGAGATCAGCCCTGGGATTTCTTTGGAAGGAATGATGCTAAAGCTGAAACTCCAGTACTTTGGCTACCTCATGCGAAGAGTGGACTCATTGGAAGAGACTCTGATGCTGGGAGGGATTGGGGGCAGGAGGAGAAGGGGACGACAGAGGATGAGACGGCTGGATGGCATCACTGACTCGATGGACGTGAGTCTGAGTGAGCTCCGGGAGTCGGTGATAGACAGGGAGGCCTGGCGTGCTGCGATTCATGGGGTTGCAAAGAGTCGGACACGGCTGAGTGACTGAACTGAACTGATGTGGTAAACACAAGGTCATTATGGAGTATCTCTGATCCACGAATGCATGTGCATATGACAACGATGTGCGTGTGCATGCTTGCTCCCTCAGTCCTGCTGGACTCTTTGCAAATCCGTGGGCTGTAGCCCACCAGGCTCCTCTGTTCATGGGATTTCCCAGGCAAGAATACTGGAGTGGGTTACCATTTCCTCCTCCAGAGGATCCTCCTGACCCAGGGAGGACCCACGTTGCCTGTGTCTCTTGCACTGGCAGGCAGATGTTTTACCACTGAGCCGCCTAGATAGCCCCATGACAATTATGACACTTAACAAATAAAGATATAGGAAACTGAGGACAATTTTTATCAAGATTCATTGAGTACATTCAGGCACTATCAACTTGTAGGGGCAGGGCAGATGGACACAGTTCTGGGAAAGTTATCAGTTTTCTCTTGAGAGTCCCTTGGACTGCAAGGAGATCAAACCAGTCAATCCTAAAGGAAATCAGTCCTGAATATTCATTGGAAAGACTGATGCTGAAACTGAAACTCCAATACTTTGGCCACCTCATGTGAAGAGTTGACTCATTGGAAAAGACTCTGATTCTGGGAGGGATGGGGGGCAGGAGGGGAAGGGGACAACAGAGGATGAGATGGCTGGATGGCATCACCAACTCAATGGACACAAGTTTGGGTAAACTCCAGGAGTTGATGATGGATAGGAAGGCCTGGAGTGCTGGGATTCATGGGGTTGCAAAGAGTCAGACACAACTGAGCAACTGAACTGAACTTTGTCAGCAAAGTAATGTCTTTGCTTTTTAATATACCGTCTAGTTTTGTCATAACTTTCCTTCCAAGAAGCAAAGTCATCACAGTGATCGATAGATAAATAGACAGATATACAGGTGTATGTCGTGGTGCTTTAGTCTCTAAGTCATGTCTGACTCTTTCAACCCAATGGTACATATCTAGATACATAGATACATATAGATAGTATATGAGGGAAGAAACAAATCAGATGTAAACCACAACATATCTTTTCTGCTCCAGAGATTGTGAGAGAATTATGCTACTCTCCAAATTCCAAAATAACAAAACCCTGCACCACTGATGGGATATTTCTTCAGCCCTTCAGCCTGAAGGTCTCTTCTCTTGTCTGTTCTTCCCTGTGGCCTCGTCTCCTTATTGCATTCCTTCCTGATATGCTCCTGTTATCAGGTCTCTAATTACAGCTATTAGCAACTTCCTACTTCCTGTCAACTGTGATGCGTTCCTGTTATCAGCCCTCTAATTATATCCATTACCCACTTCCTATCCACACTAACCAATTAATTAATTAATCAGTTAACAAACATCGAATTAATACCTATGAAGTCATATTACTAGATACTGTGGGGGATAAAACCTGGTGTATGGCACTCTTCTCTAAACCTGAGACATTTATAGCCTATTTCGGGAGCCAAGAGTGAAAAGTGCGTGTGTGTGTGTGTGTGTGTGTGTGTGTGTGTGTGTGATTTCAGCACTACCAAATCAAATGGAACAAGCCAGTGTGCTGAGATGAGCAGAGGCAGCAATGGAGGACCTGAGCTTCCCTGTCTGAAGGAAGAGCAGAGTTTAAACTTGTAGTGAGTTGAGAGAACAAAACCCAGAGGTGGATATTTTAAGGCCAGTATTCCTTGGAAAGAAAGTGAAGGAAGACCTTACCGAGCACGGTACAGAGTTCTTACTTATTCTACAGGCATAAGGAGTCAACGGCTCAACTGAACATTGTATCCTCTGCAGTACACACCAGATAAACTTATTATTCATTGGTCTCCCAATCTGAAATCAGAAGCTGATGCGCTGAGAGCTCATGAGAAGAGGAATGCCGTGACCACGGGCACCAGGCAGTGAATATGGATGATCCTCAGATATGTCTCTGCTTACCTCCACTCTGGCAACCTTTAGTGATTGTCTATAATGGGGAGAGCTAACATTCAAGTTGCTTGTATTTGTACAATGCAACTTTGGGCATTTCTTCATTTCCATAAATAAACAATATAAAGGTTAGTATAAAAAATCTCAGTGAAAACTTCAAAATGCACAGAGGCAATGAGATGCAGTGTAAAGGTGATTCAGTTTTCTCATCTACAAAAGACAAGGTTTAGACTAACATCTCTGGGAGCTGAAAAGTTTCTGTTCTAGGTCATTTTAAATATGTCAGTAGTGAAAATTTACTAGCCCTCTGACAATTTAAAAACTAGCTTTTATTTTGCTCCAATTACAAAGAAAATTTAAGATATAATTTAAGGTCTAATGCTAAAGTGGCAAAAATGAATCAGTTTGCCAGGTATTCAGAAACTTGAATAGATATATATATTTCTTATCAACTGCTACATAACAAAGAACCACAAAGATGGTAATAGATGTGGCTTAAAATAACACGGTTTTTGTACAGGCTGTTGGGTCCTTTGCTTAAATTTTCACAAGGCTGTAATCATGGTATCAGCCAGTCTGTATGCCTTTCTGGAGCGTGGGGTCCTCACCCAAGCTCACATGGCAGTGGGAATAGCCAGTACTTGCTGGATGTCATCTGGAAGTCACCATCATGCCCGAGAGGCTGTCTGCAGCTCCAGGCCACATGATCTTCTCTGTTGGTTTCTCACTACACAACACCTTACTCTCTCAGGGCCAGCTGGAGAATCTGATGTTCTTATCCACTGAGACAAAGAATTCTATAACAAAACATCTCCACAGGAGGGATAACTCATCACATTTGTCAAATCTTTTCTTTGCTAGAAGCAATTCACAACTTCTATTCACTGTTCAAGGCTGGTGGATTTTACAAGGGCATGACTCACTGGGGCTCACCTTAGGGTGTGTTTCCAAAATGTGGAACACAACACAACAGCATTACTATAGCAGCCTGACTTTCTTCCTATTAATTAAAAACTTTTTTAAAAAATGAATAGTTAAGAACCTAAATGAGAAAGGAAGGCCACTCTTAGAAAGCTTCCTTATCATAGCAGCCATGATAAGAACTAGAGTAGAAAGCACATGGGCAACACTTCCAAGTAATGAGCTTTGCACACATGGTGTTACACTCAACAGTCACGTAAGTCCACCAGGTAGACTAGCCTCATCACACAGTAAGAAAAGTGAAAGATAGGCGTCGCAGCTTGCTCAAGTCCACACAATTGGAAAGAATCAGAGAATGCTCAGAACCCATAATTCAGTTCCATGTACAGCAGCAAAGGAAATGTCTAGTAATTTTATAAATCTAGTAACTAGATTTCTTAGCAAATCATAATAGCCATAAGCCTCAGTTTCTCATCTGTAAAATGGGGGAGATAATGATACCTGCTGTAGAACTTTCCCAAGCTTGTTGTGAGGATAAAATGATAATAGAATATGTAAAGCCTCTGCTCAAAAACTGACACTTGCTAAGTGATTAATATGTGTGATATCATTGCAGTTCTGTTGCAGGCCCTATGTAAACCCTAATGTATTATATGAATAAGGACAATGAATTTAATGGATTTTTTAATGTTTTATTTGTTTGTTTCGATTGGCAGGAAATTTTCAAGATTCTTTAGCAATCAGACCACTACTTTTCTATGGTTGAAAGGCCCTCAAGGGATAAAAAGGAATAAACAATCCATCTATCTTTCTGTAGGAGAAGCAATAAAACTCTCTTATCCACAAATAAATGTAAAAGATGTTTTTTAACAATTCATTTTGGTGGGTCAAAAACATGAACTGATCACATGCATGTTAACAATGGTTGAGTTACTCCTGCTGCTTCTAAGTCACTTCAGTTGTGTCCGACTCTGTGCGACCCCATAAATGGCAGCCCACCAGGCTCCCCCATCCCTGGGATTCTCCAGGCAAGAGCACTGGAGTGGGTTGCCATTATCTTCTCCAAATGGTTGAGTTAGCCTTTGTCAAAATGTAAAGTGTACTAAGATAGACAAAAATGGATTATTCAAGAGGATGAGTGGATCAAAAACTCAATATATTAAAAAATATTTAATAATACAGTAATAGTATTACAGGTGTCCTTAATAACTCTACAACATGCTTTGTCCAGTCTAAAAAGGCAGATATTTCTGAGACTTGGGGTAATATATTTCTCCTTGAATTTCTTGGCTTTATCTTTGCCATACATTTATTTCATTTTTAATTGTTACTGTCAGATCATTGCTGGCGACATTTACATGTATTGAATTACCATACGAGACAGTTACGAATAGGACACCCATTGCCCATGCCCAAGGACCACCTGTAAGACGGAGGCAGAAAGGATTAGGGCAGTGCTGTGCTGGCAAGTGTCTAACATCCTGTGTCTGGGAGGAAAACATTGGTCAGTTTCTAAGCCGATTTCAATTTACCAGTAGGATGTCACTGTTCAGGAGATGGGAAAAGGTGGCTCCAGCATACCACATGGCCCTCTTGGAAAGATCAGAAGGACACCATTAAGAGAACATCAAATTTAGTCTAATGTATAACCTATGTATCTACATGCTGAAGTCTTAGAATTTCCAAACTGGGCTGGGCGGGACACATTTGGAAAAACTTCTAGAGGAAGTATAGGATTTTTCAAAGGGAAAGTTTGGAAAGAAAATAATGAGCCATATTGCATATTCTAAAAAGGTTCTCGCATGTATTCCCTGAACAACCACAAAAGGTAGGTAATATCATTACCCCCACTTTACAGATAGGAAAACAGAGGCTGAGGCAAACAACCCCATAGCCAGGAAGTGGCAGACTAGTCCATCCTTTTGCCCCTTCTATACCTCTTCCCTACTTTTCTTCCTATCTTTCTCCTTCCCTTCTCTCTTTCCCTCTCTTTTTCTTTCTCTCCTTTATGGCCCTCCTTCACTAGATATTCATCCAGTGTTTACTGTGCCCAAGACAGTGTGCCTAGGGCAGAGTATTTTAAAAAATACTACAAGTAAACAAGCAAATATTTTAAAAATCTTGTCTTCAAGGAGTCAACACTGTTGAGACCCGGGGAGAGCAGGGGTCAAGACAGATAGAAAAATGTGGTTTGAATGAGGTAGGTGCCGTGATAGCAGTGTGAGCAGGCACATTGGGGTAAAGCCCAGGAGGTGGGAGTCCCTACCTAAGTCAGTATACGAAGTCTTATCCCTAAATGCTTTCTGTTACTGTGGTGATGAGGGTAGTTTGACACACGCTGGAAGGAAAGAGTCATATGCGACCCCAAAGAAACAGAGAAAACATATTCATATTATGAGAGCAGACTCAGCACAAGGCCACCTACTTAGAAATGAGAATGGATTTTAGTCGGCTGTCAGAGATAAATCTGACCTAACTAGTTTGTTTCTTTTTACAAAATAGGGAATGATTACAGTTGCTAGAGACTTCACGGGGATGCTAATAAATACCCCTCCTGTTGTTCTCCAGAAGTACTATAAAAATTCTACAATACTGTTATTATTACAAAAATACAATTTATCTTTAAAGTCAGATGCTGGAAAAAGGAATAGAGTCTCTCCAATATCCTCTGGAACAAACAGAAATCTTCCAAATTATATGAGTGCGTTAGCCAAAAGCTTTCCTTTTGAGAAGACCAGAAAGCAATAAATGAACAAAGGAAGACATAATAGAAAGATCTTCTTAGGATAACTAGGAAGACAAAGTGATATTTTAATGTTTTTGTCACATCCACCACTTAATTTTTTTTCTGCAGTTAGCAAAACAAAATGATAAAATAGGTCCTAGTTTTCACACAGTATATAATACTGAACGAGTCTGAGTGTTCGATATTACAGTTCTCTCACCTTAATGTATGCTTTTTCTTTCAAAGATCTAAGCCTCACTTTGTGCAAACATGAGTTTGAGCTTGCAGTATTCTCATAATATTCTGTAGCGTAGTACTAAACAATGCATAGTAAGGCAAGGAAAATTCAAATAATAGGATCACACTCTAAGCGCTTTATTACAATGATTATTGGCAAAGAGCTATATTCATCCCTTTCTTCATGTCTAACAGTGAGGATTATACAATTTTCTACAAAATCATATTTCTACCAGATATGCATGGTGTCACCTTTAAAGTTAATTTATCAAACTTCAGGCATAGCTTTACAAAGATGACAACATGCTGATTTAAAACTGAGGCTACAAAGACAGAAGAGCCCCTCCCTTGTCAAGAGAGTTAAAATGAGAGCAAGATAGGAGTTAAGACTGGAAGAGAAGCTTAATCCCTTAGTAGATCCTGAAAAAGGGGCTATAGCCCCTTATTCCAAGACTTTGAGCCCTAAACACTACTGAACTCTTCATTAACAGCCGTGACCACTGCATTCTAGAAGAAATCTAGGCTCAGCCTGTCTTCAACTAAAGCACTCCCCTCAGTAGGCATTAAGGACCGCAAGAAGAGCTGTGGAGAATTGAAAGCAATGAAGGAGCCACAGCTACAACCAGACATCTGATTTACCTGCTTTCTCTGTGCAGACAGTGGAGAGAGGAAGCTAAGAGAGCACAGAGATTGCAATCTGCCAAGGGAGGCTGAACATAGTGGGAAAAAGCATGTTTCTCTTTATGTGCTCAATCATTCAAAATGGATACATGATAAAAAAATTTTCATGGGCTTCCCAGGTGGCTCAGTGGTAAAGAATCCACCTGTCAAGCACAAGACATGAGTTCAATCCTGGGGTTGGGAAGATCCCCAGGAGAAGGAAATGGCAACCCACTTCAGCATTCTTGCCTGAGAAATCCCATGGACAGAGGAGCCTGGAGGGCTACAGTCCATGGGGTCACAATGAGTCGGACATGACTTAGTAACTAAACAACAACAACAAATTTCATAGGACATAGGACTGAGATCATTCCTTCCCCACAATTATTTCTTTACTGAACAATTTTCTGGCATCAGGGGCTCGAAACAGTTACCAGCATCTGGAATGCTAACCTGCTTCTTCATCCACTAAGAAGATATCTCGGTCTGTTTAAAACTCTGGCTGGCTCATTTTCCTCAACTCAACCCTAAAAAATTATTTTTAACTTGGAAGTTCACTACTAACGTTTTATGAGATGACAAGAAATTTGATTCTTGCTGTTTCTCTAAACAAGCCCATCTCTCTTCTTGATCACAGGTTCTGCAGCCTGAGTTCTTTTTCCAAAAGAGTAACCTCAAATGTTCACTATCACAACCAAGCAAAGCCCCTCATTTTAAATTCTTAAGTGCTTAACTTTTCTATCTTTAAAAAGTGAAGCCCATGGGGTCGCAAAGAGTTGGACACGACTGAACAACTTTCACTTCACTCCACTTAAAGAATTTTACTGGCAAGCAAGCAACCTTTTTTATATACTTTAGTTAGTTCAGTCACTTAGTCATGTCCAACTCTTTGTGACCCCATGAATCACAGCACGCCAGGCCTCCCTGTCCATCACCAACTCCCGGAGTTTACTCAAACTCACGTCTGTCGAGTCCGTGATGCCATCCAGCCATCTCATCCTCTGTCGTCCCCTTCTCCTCCTGCCCTCAATCCCTCCCAGCATCAGAGTCTTTATATACAGTATCATTATATACTTAAGGTGTTACCAAATATACCTATTTGGCTATGAGCGTTATTTAAAAATTTATGCCATCAGTATGAAGGCAATAATTATTAACTCAGCTTTTCAAACTAAAGGCAAGAAATTTAACTTTATTTGAACCATTTGCTTTTTAAATTATAAGTTTTAAAGCAAATCTTCATACATTTAGTATTTTCCCAGATAATTATAATAACTTCCTATGTGAGTTTACCCAGGTCACCTCTAGGTTACTTCTACCCCTCTAAGATCCATTCTTCATCTGGAGGCTGAGGGATCCTTTCAGAATCCAAATACGTTTATGGAAGTCCCATGTTTAAATCCCCTGAATGGCTTCCTACAGCTTGTAAGATAAGGACCAAAGCCTGCCTTTGAGACCCTGAGGATCTGCTTGCTCCCTTACGTGCAGCTTCTTCTCCACCTACCAAGCTCCCATGTCCTTACTGCTCTTTGGCTGCACAAGTTACTTTCAGTTCCTTAACTATGTCACATTCCATCCTGCCACTGGGCCTTGGCACAGGCTGTACACTCATCTGAGACCCTCAAAACTCTCGCCTCTCTCCATTCCCACTTCATTCATCAAGTTAGCTCCCACTAAATACTCTGGATGTCAGATCATAGGTCACTTCTTCAGGACACCACTACTTCCTTCAAGCCCATCTCTAGGTAAGGTGTCATTTCTCTCCTTCACTTCCCATTTGTTTTATTATCACGGCTAACTATTGAGAGTCCACCCCTTGTGGATCAGGACAGTGGCATCACTCTCTCCCTGCTCATCATTCCAAATCCATCTCTGATCATCGTGCCTGGCACAGAGGAGATGCTCAATAACTACTTATTGAATGAATCAGTGAACCAGTCTGCCCTTTCTTGTGTGGCTGGACCCAGGTCAAAGGATAAGTTAACAGGAGTGCCCCAGTGGAAATCTGTAAGGCAAAGTCGGCCTGTAAGTATGAACTGAAGTATATTGTATACACCACACAAAATGCTTAATGAAGGACGGTTTCTATGAAGGCAGTCTTTCTTCTTAAGTAGAGAGTATGAGTAAAGACACCAGAAAGGGGACATCCCTGGCAGTCCAGTGGTTAAGATTCCATACTTCCAAAGGAGTGGGGGCATGAGTTTGATCCCTGGTCAGGGAACTAAGATCCTGCATGCTTGTACAACATAGGCCCCCCCCTGCAAAAAAAAAAAAAAACAAGATGCCAGGAAAAAGAATGACAAAGAGGGTTGGGGGGTGGGCAAAGTTAGAAAAGCAGTTGCTGCAGCAAAGACTGGATTCATTCCCGTCAAGCAGTGAATATATGGTAATAATGTATCTTCAAGTTTATGCAGCATAGTTGAAATTATACATCAGTTATCTCATTCTTCTCTCCTTCTTCTCCACAATAGGGTAAGCAGGGTAGGGCAGATATTATTCACATCCATTTTATGAATGATCAAATAATCTTAAAGAATGATTTATCCAAGGGAAGAGACGCAGGGCTTAAACTAGATCTTCAGCGCCTGGTTCCTTTCTCTTTCCATGCACCATGGTAATTCACAAGTGTGTTGTGTTACTCAATCTGAGAAAAGGGTAAAGTGACTACCAATATTTGCAAAAAGGAGTTTCAGCTGGTTTCCTCATTGAGACTGTTAGAATGAAACTGATCTTCTCATGAACCACTAAACTGGAAGGCAGGAGTAAAATACAGGGTTAAGCTCCTGCCAGCTCCCAGGCACAACATTTCCAACCAATCAACACATAACTTTGGTTTATGTGTGTTTCTGTTTAAAGCCACCTCATTTTAATTTATATTCTTGATTTATTGACATATGAGTTCACAGCCAACAGTATTATAGACCCTGTTTGAACTTCTTTAATATACATATTTTCCCCATGAGGCACTTTATCATTATGTTTTGAGGGGTTGCATTTTAAAAAGCAGAATTGTCAATGAAATGCACAAAAATATGAAAACGATGGCACTAAATAGACTGTTAAAAGGACATGAGTTTACAGTATGAGAACTGAAACAAGAAGGCAGTGTCAAACCAGCTGGGGAAGTGTACTTCAAACAACTCAGAATCTTCCCATTCTGTGCATATCTGTGAATGATCATGAAAGCATTTGTTTTGCAGTTTCAAATAAATTCTAGTGAGTAGGCGAATTCTCAAAAAGGAATCCATGAATAATGAAGACCCACTATATTTGAGCTTCTCCAAATACAAGATGATGAGGATACATGGCCAAAAAACATGCTCCTGAATTTATTCATATTGAGAATCAAATGTAACAAATAAGAATGCAATCTATCAAGGGAGTAGAGAGAAGATATACATCTTAAAGATGAAGGCATTTGCTGGCTTCCTTGGTTGGGAGTGAGGAGGAGGTGGAACTGGAAAGAAAGTCCAAGAGGTCACAGGAACAGAGACATGGAGTGTGCAGCTGGTGTGTTAGGTATTGAGGATCAGATTGGGGGGAAATGTAGAACAGGGAGATAAAGAAGTAAAGGATGCTGTGAGTGGATGCCATGGACCTAGAACTTCAGCCACTCAACAATGGGAGCAAATGACAGATTTTAAGCCATGCAGTGACTGGAAATTTTTTTAAAAAATAATTTGACGATGATAAGAAGCTGGACTGCATGGGATTAAGAGAGGAGGAAAGAGATTGGTAGACAGTTAAAAAGTTGTGGCAAAAGTCAACCCAGAGGTGATATAGCCTGAATTAGAGCAGTTTAGAGGGAAGGGGAAGGAGGAGGGTATATATTGCCACATACCTAAGAGGTAAAAATCCACAGAGTTTGGTGACAGATTGAGTGTGGTTGATGAAAGAAAGGGACGAATGATCTAAACATATTGCCATTTACAAATATGTTTAATATCTATTTATAAGTAGATTGCAAGCTTCCCATTGAAGAAGGAAATGACAACCCATTCCAGTATTCTTGCCTGGAGAATTCCAAGGACAGAAGAGTCTGAAGGGCTACAGTCCATGGGGTCACAAAGAGTCGGACACAACTGAGCAACTAACACACAAGCTTCTCATAGAGGAAAATCATTCAATTCATCCTTATTGGAATGAATTAAATATCCTTTGCAGTATTTTGACTAATATTAAAGTTACAGATAACTATAAATAAATCTTTAAATAAAAAGTTTGTATCAATAATAAATACATTCTTACATTCCACTGAATTTAAAATAACAAAGAAAAATAAATTATTTCAAGCCTGAAGAAATACCGTTATCCATAGTACAACAAAGGGTAGGAAGCAAGAAAAGATATAAGCCAAGTTCGAAAGCGACAGCTTGGTTTTGGTAACCTCTTACTTGTCTCCTTGCTGAGACAAGCTTACTGAGGTAGTCCTCAGTAACCACAACATTATTTAAAATATTCTGCTTTCTCTTGGAATCTGGGAAGAATAATAAGAAATAGGAAGTCAAAAGTCAAAGTGTTAGTCTCTCAGTCACATCTAACCCTTGCCATCCCATGGACTGTAGCCTGTCAGGCTCCTCTGTCCATGGGATTCTCCAGTCAAGAATAGTGGAGTGGGCTGCATTCCCTTCTCCATGGAATCTTCCCAATCCAGGGGACTGAACCCAGGTCTCCTGCATTGCAGGCAGATTCTTTACCGCCTGAGCCTCCAGGGAAGTCTATCTGTAGTTCAAATCTCGACTCTGTCTCTGTTAAAATCCTGGACAAGTTCTTTCAGCTACTGAGTCCTGAGTTTCCTCACCTATAAAATAAAGACTTTCTGCCAGTTGCTTTTGAAGATCTCTTCCATTTTTAACAGTCTTTGTGCTACTTAAAGTAGCTTAAATATTAGATACTCAAATTCTCATACATAGTACTTTTTGTAGAGAAAAGATGAGTTTAGGGAACTAAAAGTCACTAATTACCTCACAAAATAAATGTCTGAATACATATTTTTAATGCTAAGCATCCATATCAGTCTGCCCCATAGAGAGGAAAAAAAATCTATATATATCCCCCAGGGTAGATTTTAAAAATAATTCACAGTTATTTATATCAATTTGGTATATGTGTTTATATCTAACCTATAAACTTGCTGAATATTTGACAAATCCATAAGATTTCCATAAATCTTTCTCAGATTTACTAGGGTAAGGATTCAGCCAATTATGAAAAAAAGATCAGATTTGTAGTTGTCAGAGATGGGGGTGGAAGGAGAAGGAACTGGAAGAAGGTGGTCAAGAGATACAAACTTCCAAAAAAGATACATAAGTACTAGAGATGTAATGGACAAGATGATAATTATAGTTACCACTGTTGTATAGTAAAGAATATCTGCCTGTAATGCAGGAGACCGAGGTTCAATCCCTGGGTCAGGAAGATCCCCTGGAAAAGGAAATGGCAACCCACACCAGTATTCTTGCCTGGAGAATTCCATGGACAGAAGAGCCTGGCGGGCTACAGTCCATGGAGTTACAAAGAGTCAGACATGACTAAGCAACTAACACACACACACACACACTGTTGTGTATGAGATATTAAGAGATTAAATCCTAAAAGTTCTCATTTCTTTTATCTCCTTGCATTGTATCTTTAGAAACAATGTTAACCAAATGTATTGGTGTAATAATTTCCCTATGAACATAATACATATATATATATATATGAGTCAAACCTTTATGCTGTATACTTAAAAATCATACAGTGATGTATGTTAACTATATCTCAATGGAACTGAGGAAAAAAGGATGGTACCCAATGGCAAGAAGTGTTAGAGGCTTTAAAAAGGTTTAAGATGAATGATATTTTTCTTTTTCTAGTGTGAGAAATTTTAGATATGATCACATTTTTTGACATTTCTAGGCCTGTGGACCCATTCTAATTCAAAGGTTTGTTTATACAATGTGCTTTGTTTGCAGAAGTCTTTGAAATCATTTTAATTAATTGTTGCTTATAATCACCATCTTGTTTAGTAAATTAATATCGCCTTAACATATTCATGGAGAATATGTTTATTAGGCATAAGTATGATGGCAATCCTTTAGAAACTATGACACTCCATCCTTGTGAATATTAAACTCTTCTAATTACAATCCATGGACTCACTGTTCTTAAAACCACATCTAACTTATTACTAAAATAACTCAACAAGGCTATTTTGACCCATTCTGAATATCCATATAGAATATTTTCACACTTGCTCCTTGATTAAGCTCCAGAAATTCAAATGCAACACATACTGTTTGGATGTAACCAGAAGCATATGATTAAATACCTTGAAGCTTATTTTCCAGTGACCAAACCACAGATGAATTTGTGACAGTCAAGGCAGACCAGGGGCTAGTTGACAGTTTAAAAATCATCAAAGTTAGCCAAATGGTTGTTTTATACCAGAATGGGTGGTAAATTCATGCTGGGGGCTCTATGGCTCTAAGACTCAGAGGCCTTGGCTGTACCAGATGGCCAGCAATCAAGAGACCTGGCACAGTAACCTACATTGGCCCCTAATGCACAAAGTGGGAGAAAATACAGGCTTTATGGATCTCCCTGTTCAGAGCATCATGCAAAGCTTCTGTGCATTGGTGGATCCAAAATAAATAAATAAATAAACAGGCAAACAGTAAAGCATCAAAGTTTCACTTTTTAGTAATTGATTAGTTCTGTATGGGGCAGACAATATCAGGGCTTTGGGGAAACTGGAGTGATCCAGTTGGCCCATGACTATAACCATGTTTTTCCCCCAATGTAGAATAATAAAGCACAATGCAAAATTTAAGAACTTTTTATAAAAATACCAGCCTCCCCACTGGATTCTGTTCAACATGGATGTGACAATATTATAACTCTCTGCATTCTGTGCCTTTTTATTTCCAAAGGAAAATGTGTTAACCAACATACACAGACAGATGATAAATAGCTCCATGAGAAGAATGATTCCTGTACAGAATAGCATAACGGTTCAACCATCTAATCTTACGTGTAGACAAAGGGTTTAAATGATTAATTTTGCAGGTGTGGATTATTTGCTTTGATGATCACCCATGGTTAATTTAAAAATCTGAATCACTCAACACACTTCTGATTATCTTTCCACAGTGTTCAAATGTATACTCAAGGAACACAAAGTGATCATGGTCTTAGGCAAACATAATAAGGATGACATAAAAGGATGATTTTTCAAGAGTCATGTAATGCATTCCAAAGCTATATATTATTGTATTATCTATGCCACAACTTCTTTTCAATGCAGAAGACTGTTAAGAATTACCTTCATTTGAAAAAGAGGCAAAAGGCTTTCAAATGAAGAAGCCATTACCAGAATCAACTCAAAAAATGTTTCTTAGACACTGCCTTTGGTCTATCACAGTGCTGAGTTCTATAACCAACAGGAGAAAAAAATAGGAAAAGGCATACATCTGCCTAAAGGGAACTCAGAGACTTACTGGACAAGAAAACTTGTTCGATACATTCATATACACTAATGTATTATATACTAACACATTATACCACATTACCAGGTTGAAAATAAGTAATCATAGTAATCTTACAGTTAATAGGCCATTGTTAGTGCTATAGAAATTCAGGCAGACAAGATCACTGGAAACGGTATTAATCAAAGATTCCTTGGAGGGTGTGTATCATAAAGCTTTCCTGGAAGGATACCCTTCATGTTCCCATCACACAACCAGATCACCTAGTACAGTAAGAGGGTCACATAACAATTTTTCGAATTTAACTAAAATGGGTTTGCAAAACAGAAGTAGGAGAACTTTCAAGCCAAGAGAGCAACATGAAGAAAGAAAAAGTAACAAGTCAGCATATTACCTATACAGAATTTTCGCTAAAAGGTTTAACTAGAACATAATCATAAGGAAACTAGCAGACAAATCAAAATAGAAGGATATTCTACAAAACACTTCATGTACATTCTTCAAAAATACCAGTGTCACAAAACATCGTCCAGGAGTGTCCTATATTAAAGAGACTAACAGCTTAACACAATACAATTCTTTGATTGGATTCTGGAAAGAAAGAGAAATGACTTTTTCCACCTCAAATTGGAGAAATGTGAATATCTACTGTATTTTAGATAATATTATAAATCAATGCTAAATTCTTAGATGTGATAATGGTTATGTAGGAGAACATCCTTATTTTTAAGAGGTGCAGCTGAAGTATTTAGAGGTGATATATCATGTCTGCAATTTAGTCTCAAATGGTTCACTAAAAAAAAAAAAAGAAGAAACAAATCTATAAATAAACACACACCCCCGAAGAGAGAGATAAAGCAAATGTGGCTTTGGTGAATCTCATGAAATAAATAGTTGTGGGGAGAGAAATAATGAGTCAGATGGGAATAGATTAGGTGGATGGATGGCACTACAAAGTGATGGAACTGGGGCTAAGATCTGTGAATAGGGAAGGAGTAAACAACTGATAGTGATCTTCGAATTATGAAATCAGGAACTTGGCCTTGACTTGGAAAAACAATAGGGACACAGAATACACAATCGTCTCTAGTTCAAAAGTAAAACAGTGACTAGATAAACCATAAGGTCCTAATGTATAGCACAGGGCACTCTATTCACTATCCTGTAATAATGGAAAAGAATATTTTTTAAAAGAATGTATAAAAGGTAAAACAGTGACTTTTATACATCAGAAAAATTAATAAGGCAGTGATTCTACCAGAATTTGACCATAGCAAGACCCCACTCTGGTAAGATCATTCTCATAGCATTCGTAGCCTCAGCCAGAAGTAACCCCCAATAAGAAAGCAAGCTTCAGGAGACAAGGTCTGTGTTTGCCTTGTTCAACTGATGCTCAGCATTTACACAAGAGCAAAAAGGAAAGTAACGAAGAGGAACCAAAGGAGAGAAGGGGGTCAAAATGCCTTTGAGATTTCCAACAGGAAACCTGGGAGAAATGGAGACATGTGGGAGAACTTCTGGGAAAGGTGTCATTCTCCAGATTATAAGAGTATCTCCGTGGACTGGAGAAACCCCAAGTTACATCAGCAACTACCTGCAGTAAGTTTTCTTCCCAGCTTGTTTTTGGTGCCAGTTTGCTTAAAATACAATAGATATACTTACTCACATAATTAGTTTGTCTGACTTCCTGTCAAATCAATATTTATTCTCAAGAATCAATTTTGTTGCTTTGTCCCTGAAGGCATTCGGTCCATCTGTTTCCATAAAACAACTTTCCAGGGATTTTTCACCTATGGATCTTTTTTTTTTCTATTTCTACGCAATTTATTCCTGTTCTTCTCTTATTTTATTCCTGTTCTTCTCTTACTACCTAATTCATTTTTATTTAGATTTCAGTTTCTTTATGTCCAAATCATGCTACAACTTTGGTTTGTGTATTTTTCTGCATGTACTTTCTGTACATAAAAAGAGCTACCTACTAGATACATGATTTAATTTACTTAACTTCCTGTTAAATACAAGTTACTTAAATTTCATAAAACAGATACACCAACATATGCCTCATAAACACCATAATTCAATTTAAAAAATCTTTATTATTATTGCTATTATAGTTGTCCTTGGTATTAAATCTGCTTTACTATGTAAGATAATAATCTGTGACCAACAATACCATTGCTGTACCTTTACAAATTAAGAGATGGAAAATAATTTCAAAGAATAAATTTTGAGGACCATTGTCCAAACCCTATAATTCCATCAATGTCCATAGAGAGGAAGTAACTTCTCTGTAATCACATAGCTTATAAACAGTAGGATTGAGTCCACCCAAGGTTTTCTGTCTTCCAAGCCAGTGAGTGGCTTAACCACTTCTTCACAATGCTATCTGGCTGGTTAAAAGCTGGAATTAACTATCAATGTTCACTGTGATTTCAACACATTCCTACAACTAAAGCTGTGCTTCAGTGTGAACAAGGGAGCAAAGAGACATGCTAATTGAAGTCCTGTGGACATGAAATAGTTGTTGGAGCAGAAGAGTTTATCTTTTCAAGGTTAGTGAAATGTCTTTTGATAACGATCAGCACATATTCTGTTTCAGAGTTAGAGTTTCTCCCTAGGCAGTGGTCCCCAACTTTTTGGCACAAGGACTGGTCTCATGGAAGACAATTTTTCCATGGACAGGAGGTGGTGGGTGGATGGTTCAGGAGGTAATTCTAGAGATAGGGAGCACTGGGGAGCAACAGATGAAGCTTCACTTGCTCGCCTGCCGCTCATCTGCTTTGCAAGCTGGTTCCCAACAGGACCGGGAGTTGGGGACCCCTGTCCTGAAGGACAGCATTTTAACCTTGAAAGAATCACCTTAAGAGCACTCCTTAATTATATGTATCCAAAGCAAGTTACCAATGTTTATTTTTGGGGTCTACAACTGGACTTAAACCTAACAAGAATCTGAGCTTGAGTTAGTAAGTGCATGAAATCGATTTGTCCCTCACACACAGCCTTTGGTGTATGAAGGTGAGACTAGGTTATTGGCAAGGGGTTGTAGGTATTTACATCTTGGGGTTCTTCTAGGATGAAGGTATTGAGCCTTCTCTCTGATGCTCAATGTTGTTGAACCCTGTTGAGCGAGCCTTGACTAAGGCCAAGTTGGAAAAATCAAATTCAGCATAAGAAGGAGCACCTCTGGCAAGGCCCAACAACAGTGTAAGGAAGGGCCTTTCTCACCCACAGCCACAGACACTGCAGTGGACAGAGCTACTTAGCAACACTAAAAACCCTCATTGGCAAAGGAAGCAATATTCCCAACTTCCCAAATATCATTCAAGACAAGATTAGTGAAGAATGCCCTTTGGTTTTCAGTTACCACCCTTGACCATCTTGGATGTAACATCGGAGGAATTTCTGGGAAAAGCAACATTAGACTTAACTGCAAACAAGGGAGGAGTTCAGGGTTATTAATATCATTTGAAAATCACAATAAATTTAAATTTACTTATAGTCACAGGCTGAAAGACTAAGGACACCTCAGTGTAATACCATGGAAGGTTATATTAATAAACTCAGTGATGGCCTGAACTCTTTCCAAACATATAACTTCAAAGTGTCAAATAGCCTCCCCCTTTCATGGTTCACTTCTGCCTCTGCTGGCTTTAGGAGTTCTCAAGAGGAAATCGCCATGTGGTCCAAGGTCCCTCGGGAGCTGTCTCAATGCCACCATCTGCCCTGGACCATCTTCCTTCCCCCAGCGTTTCTTCCCAGGCTGCCTGGGGCACCGGAACATTTCCCAGATTGTTGCTACCTTCTCAGGACACGACTGAGCAACCGAGTACAGGCCGCACTGACCTGCCTTATGAGGCTCTTGGACTTCGTCCTGACCTCCAGCCTCCCTCCGATGCTAGCTGTCCACTAACATTCACCCTGAAGCCGGGACTTCATCTTGTCTCGTGATCTCCGTCAGATGCTATCTGCCTACTCACGTTCACCTCGTGGCCAGCCGGCTGCTCTCCACTACTTGGTGTCCATTTCTCTCGGCCAGCTGCTCCCTTTTCTCCAGGTCTTCCTCTCCTTGAGAGATTGTACCACAGAGCTATTTGGCTCCGAGGATTTGGTCCTTTAAGGTTTTCCATCCATAGGTGTTCACCCCTATTTAGGAGCTCATCAATAGGTGTTTGTGTTGGTTGTACACAATCTATCAAGGGCCTGACAAAGAGCAGGATCAGTCAGTAACCTCACACCTGACCCAGAAACATGACTCCCCCCTGACCTTCAAACTCAGTTGTCCAGTATGACTCATTGCTCGAGAAACTTCTTCTCCCATGGTGGATTCCTATAATATCCTTTGAACTTGGTTTCTGTTGAGTCCCTTTCTCCCATCCTCACTCCATCCATCACAGACTTGCCTCTATGTGGGTACAAATTTACATCACAGAGGGAAGTAGACTGTTGGCCTCCCATACCTAGTCTGTAGATTCATCAAGAATATGCTATTTGTAACACACTCAGACACTCAAATACACACGGCAAAAAATTTTAAAATATATGTATGTATTCTCTCACTTACCTCTGACTGTTCATTCCCATTAATAAAATGTACCCAAAAATAAAAAAATAAAATTATATATTAATCTTAGTTTAAGAGCAGTAGATAAGTAGAGATAAAAAATGTCCTTAATTACAGAGCTCTTCATAACTTTGACATAATTTGTCAGTTGCAAATATTGATCTGAGAAGTAAACCAGCACGATCAGCCAGAAACATTAACTGATGTTTGCTATCTACAGGTAAATGTCATTACATTCACCCTTTTCTAGAAGTGCATGGCCCTTGGGCTGCAATTACTAAAGTTATATGGCTAAGTTTGACAGCTATGTTAGTTATTTTATCACGAATCTTACTAAAACTCATTAATTTTCCATATTGAAACATAAGCCTTGACTGTAAAACAAAGAAAAGAAGTTTCAGTAAGAATGTAAGTAAAATCTTAACTTATGCAGTGGGGTTTACCAAGGTATTTATTTCAGAGCATTATAATCAGAATATAGGCAGTACTTTCTAAATCATATTCAGTAATAAATTCAGTTAATAACTCTGCATTTTCATGGCATATGTAGCTAATAAGACACACTAATTTTAAGTCATATCTCTTACAGAGAGAGAAACATAGTTATAAGATGAAGCTGAATTACTCAGAGTCAGAGTGTAATGTAAGACCTAAAGCTAAGGTTCAATCTCATGCCACCTTGACATCTGGTAAAATCAGGGGGGTCTTCAGCGGTTTCTCTGCAAATTCCCCTCTCCTCTCTGCATCCATAGAAAACTTCCTCTAGCCAAACAGCCCTCCTTATCAAAGGGATCAAGCGCAGTTCTCGATTTTTTTTTCCTGAGTAGCTGGTTTTAGTTCCTTGTCAACCCACAAAACTATTCACACAAGACGACTCCATCCTTCCATGAGAGCAAGGAGACACCCATCCTGTTGATACTACAAAGCCTGCCTCCCAGAGTTCCTGACTGTTCATTCTGTTCCCAAGAGTAACTCCATGTGACCCTACACTGCACTATCTTCCTCCTCGGACTGTGAGTACGTGTAACTAAAGCACTGCTCTCTATCTCATCTGTCTGGTGTGAGCTGTCCTAGGTTCAGCCATGCCAACAGCCCTGGTTGAAGCATCTTTCAGGCACCAGCACAGTGAAGCAGAGGTGATCAAAACACAGAGCAAGCACACTGCTGAGAGGATGCTCCAAGTCCGGCTTTGTGACTCCACAACCACTGCTCTTCCAGTGCCTCATGATGACAATTAGCACTTCGGGAGAAATTTCTATGCGCCACGCTCTTTCTGGGCTCCTTACACGTACTACCTCATCTAAGTTTACCAACTATCCTGCGAGGTAGGTACTATATTATTCATCCTATTTTACAGATGGTAAGACTGAAGTACAAAGAAGCAGAGTAACTAGCTGGTAAGGGATGGAGCTGAGATCCCAATGCCACTGCCAAACCCACTGCCAAAGAACTCCTGGCCTCAGAATGAATGAATCCCCTGGTAAATAGATTTTATAAAAACACTATCATTGGATAAAAACAGTTGAAAACTATGAACAGAAAGTTCAGTTTACAAAGGTTCCTCTGATTTCAGTTCTGTTAACAACTAAGAAAGAGTGGTATCTATTGAGTGTACACATCTCCCTGGTGGCTCAGATGGTAAAGAATCTGCCTGCAATGCAGGAGACCAGGATTTGATCCCTGGGTCGGGAAGATCCCCTGGAGGAGGAAATGACAGCCCACTCCAGTATTCTTGTCTGGACAATTCCATTGACAGAGTCCAGTGGGCAACAATACATGGAGTTGCAAAGAGTTGGACACGACTGAGCAACTAACACACAGCATATGAACTGAGTGTACAAACTGAAGAGAAAGTTTGCCTCAAACATGGAAGAAGCACACCAAATATGATTATCCTCTATAGTCATAATTTATATAAATATTTGAAAATACTATCTTAGGTCCTGTCTTTTTCCAACAATATACTCATTTTTCAAACACAAATATAATTATATATAATAACATCTCTACAACAAGCTACCTCTGCTCAGATTTCCTGATCCAGATTCTATGCTTTCATTTACCTGATGAACATCTCAGGATAACTTGAAAGAAAGTGAAAGTGAAGTCACTCAGTCATGTCTGACTCTTTGCGACCCCATGGACTGTAGCTTACCAGGTTCATTGGTCCATGGGATTTTCCAGGCAAGAGTACTGCAGCAGGCTGCCATTTCCTTCTCCAGGGGATCTTCCCAACCCAAGGATCAACCCAGGTCTCCTGCATTGTAGACAGCTACTTTACCACCTGAGCCACGCTTCATAATGCCCATATCTTTCTTTCCTTGTAGACTATGATCTGTTTGTGAGCAGTAACCAAGTCTTACTCATTTCTTTTTTACACGGCCAAAATCTACCTCAGTCCCTTAATGATTTTTTTAAAATAAACAAATGCATGAATATAAAAGTAAATATAGTCTTGCAAGGACCCATTTATTTTTGAAAATGTCAAGCAGCTCCTTTATTTTGTCCAAAACTAGTTCTTCACTGGAAGGTTAGATTTTTTTATGAACATTTTGACAAATGTTTTGAATGGAATTAATCATTTTTTCATAAAGTGGTAAAGTAGTTCCCTAAGACTAATTTTTGAAAGCTCGTCATCATTTTAAAAGGCATGATAATTTGGAATTAATACTTGTTATGCCATTCATATGTCATTTATGAAGACAAGCACATGAACATAGGCACATGCATGATCAAACTGTGGATGGCCAACACAGGAAGAGACTCGTCTAAGAAGCACGAGATCCCTCACTGAAAATAAAGTGCTTGATGACTACTCATCGAGGGTGTGGAAAACAAAATGTATGCCTGAGTGAAGATTGAATCAAATCCTCTCAAAACAGTTGGAATCACAAGACTGTGATTTTCAAAGAAACCACAAACATCTCATTATTCTAATATAAACTGACATTAGAATACTTTACTTCTTTCCCATTCATTCTCTGCTCAAAAAAATAAATTGTTCTTTTATGTACTACGCTGTGTCCAAATTCTAGAAACTTTCCTTACAAACTGTTTAATAAAGTATAGACTCATTTTAGGCAATAATTAACCTAAGTTTGTAAGAATCCCCTAAGGAAGTTATTAAAATGCAGATCCTAAATCCCATCCCAACCCCCAACATGCCTCACACCAGAGACTGTAATTCAGGAGATCCGAATATGGTGAAGAAATCTGCATTTGTGTTGGGTACTGTCTGATGAGGGGAAGGGGTGGAGGGTTGTATCGACTACACTTGGAAAAACATTGCTTTAGAAAATGTGAAGTCAGTTCAAACAGCAACCTTACATTTAGGATTTTATGGTGATGTGGGGAATGATTTCAGGGGAAAGAAGCTGCAATCAAGAAAGTCTATTACAATAACCCAGAAGGAAGTTTATGTGGGGTTGGGAAAAAGCATAGAATGGAAAGAGGGTGGTAAAAATAATATTTAAGAAATTCAGTATTCACTAAATCAACAAGACTTGGTGAGTCAATAGTTAGGCATACTGTGGTGGAGAGGGTTGGCATGAGGAGAACAGGAACAGAGAAGGACAAGTTAAGTTCTAGAACTCAAGCTCTGGAGATGCAAGAGCTGGAGGTGCCACTGAGATAGTTTCTTATCATCAGATTATGAGTCAGAATTGGAACTTGTGCAAGCCAGCAGGCATTTTGCCAGTTCACACAGTAGCTTTGTAAAAATTAGAAAAAGTCATCACTGTCTATGCAGAAGTATACCTCTGGGTGCATCTTGGTAAGTGGAAGACTCCTTTGGGCAAATTAGAAGGTGCTTCTGTCCATGAGCAGACATAGCCCTGTGCCAGGACCCACAGCTGGAGAACAATAACAAAGACTAGATTTCAGCTCCCACTCATCTCTCATGCAAATCATAATGTGCCCAGAGAGACACTAACAAGACTCAGGATATGACCTTGGGAATGGATGGTAAAGTCACTGGAGGGAACATTTCCCAGGAATCGTTAATTGATGGATGAGATACTACATGCATGATGAATTCTTCTAGGATTGTTTACTGAAAAGGCCCCTTAAAGTCTTATGGAAACCCTTCCCACTTCATCTGATAGAGGTCAGATATTCCTGAGACAAAGACCCAGGGATAAATTCATGGGGAAGCGTCTTTGATGTGGGAATCACTGTAGTAGCTACAGGTAAGTCTCACTCGACTACAGATCAAAGAGGTCTGGGATGGTGTCTCATTCACTGCTGTATGTCTAGCACCTTGGACAGCACCTAATCATGTTTATAAGAATTCCTAAAATCCATTCTTCAATATTCTTCACCCCATTTTTGGAAACATGATTGGAGGTTTTCCTAACCTTCTCCAATACTGTAAACTAGTATGAACAAGACTAATTGTATAAGTAACAATTCAGCCTATCAAGCACATCAAAACTCAACAAATAAAGGAAAATAGGCCTGCCTTGGAGATTTCCCAGTTACGAAGGAGGATAAATTCTACCAAGCATTTCACTGAGTGTCTGTTTATCCAAGTTGTGTGTTATTCTGTAAGAAAACGCTTGTCCACTGTTGACTACCTCTGGTCCTGTAACATGTTTCTTTGTATACCCGTTCTGGATTTTCTCTCACTCTAATGATGTTGCTTTTTTGGCACAGTCATTTGATTTCCTTATTCTTTTTATAACATTACTTTAAATTGTTTTGACTGAAGGTATGCATCAGACAGAAACAGTACAGATGTCAGCACCTGTATGCTAAGTCTGTGCCTTAATATATCATTTAGTTTATTATTTTATAGATTGTACATCCATAATAAAATTTGTTGCCTGTTCATTGAGAAAAAAAAAATCTCAAGAACTACTGCCTGCATTCCTTTTATAGGAATATTTGTTAGTGCTCATACTCTATGCCTAGGAGATCTCATTAAATACAGCAAAAATACCTAAGAGCTACCACCAGTAATTACAATATATATGTATGTGTGTGCATTTTTTCCCTTGCTTTTAAAATTAAGCTTCATTTTCTTAGGAAGAGTAAATCCCTAACTTTCAAAACTCAAAGTTGCAAGGGAAAGGGAAAGGAGAAAAGAGGGAACACATCATCACTTATGCACTACATGCCGGGAATTTACAATACTTCTCAAAATATTCTCTCAATAATTCTGTGATGTTCTTCCCATTTTATAGATGAGGAACTTCATAAGGGCTACAGAACTTGCTGAAAATAATAGATGTCTTAAACAATGTGCTGAAGATGTTAGCAAAAGGCAGATCAGGAATTCAAGCCCTGATATGTCAGGCTCTTGTTATGCTACCAGGCTTAGACATTTTTGTAGCAATGCGACTTTCCTGAACAAAACATTACAGTCCATTTTGAAAGTACGACATATCAGTGTCATGTGAACGTAACACTAAAGAGCAAATTTATCTCTGGGTTAAATCACTGTTATCTGACCCTGGACATGAAGGGTAACATGACGGTTCCTAGCATTTGTCTGTTTACCAAGAATCCCTTACAGAAGACAACAGTAACATACTAGCATCTGTAGTTAACAACCCAAAAGCAATTTTAGATATCAACCCAGAAAAAGCACAAACGGTAGTTGTAGTGTGTTTGCACATATGTTCTATAAAAGATAAAATACACTTGTATCTTAGCTAGGCCATGGAGGCAAGTTTATTTTTCTTTATTTAGCTTAGTCTCTAGGATATTATTATCCACCCTTTTTAACTCCATCTGCTCTTATGACTTGAGTCACACCACCTACTTGGTGGAAGCTTTGATTATGTTGATCATTTGGGGTTCCATATGCTTCTGAGGGCATGGTTACCATATTGTCTGACTTGCAAAGCTCAGAAAACAGAGTATTAAGGAACTTAAATGCCAGGAACTCAAAATACTGAATACAAAATATGTAAATAAATCCAGAGAGAAACGTTGGCTGAAATTGTCACTGAAATATAGCCTTAAAAATATACACACAGAGAGAAAGTTTTATCTTTCCAAGGCCTCTGGCATCACTAATTAGATGCTAGTGCAACAAACAGCACTATTCATTAAAAAATCTTCACCAGTAACATTTAAGTGATTAAATCCATAGGATGTATTTTCCACATCAAGTAAATAAGAACATTTAATTTTCATTCAAGGTCAAGTGTAGTTAGTATATTACAATTTTCTAGAGTTTAGGTGGCACATGTTAATTGGCTTTTATCTCGTGTTAAGACATATTACTTAGCAAAAAAGACAAATAATTGAGAACCAAAATAAGCACCCTGCTATACACACTGACCCAGGTCACCAGCTTGAAGATTCTCAGAGGGATCATGGTAATTTATTAAATGTGCTTTATTCAAGAGCAATTTGATCTACTCAGGAAAATTTATTTATTCAGTGAAGTTTTCTTTGGATATCTATCTATATATTTTTCTAAGCATTGAGATACAGCAGAAATAACCCAGAGAAGATTTCTACCCTTAAAGTACTTCCATGCAGACTAGAAGTAGTCAATAAAAAGGAAATAAGGAAGCAGGTGGCACTAGTGGTAAGGAACCCACTTGCCAATGCAGGCAGTGTAAGAGACAGGGATTTGATCCCGGGATCACAAGATACCCTGGAGAAGGGAATGGCTGGCCATGCCAGTATTCCTGCTTGGAGAGTCCCATGCACAGAGGAGCCTGGAGCGCTATGGTCCATAGGGTCGCAAAAGAGTCAGACACGACTGAAGCGACATAGCACAAAGAAGTAAGATCATTACAGATTATGATAAAAGCTGTAAGGAAAATTAGTGGGACTAGATAGTATATTCAAAAGCAGAGACATTACTTTGCCGACTAAGGTCCGTCTAGTCAAGGCTATGGTTTTTCCAGTAGTCATGTATGGATGTGAGAGTTGGACTGTGAAGAAGGCTGAGCGCCAAAGAATTGATGCTTTTGAACTGTGGTGTTAGAGAAGACTCTTGAGAGTCCCTTGGACTGCAAGGAGATCCAACCAGTCCATTCTGAAGGAGATCAGCCCTGGGATTTCTTTGGAAGGAATGATGCTAAAGCTGAAACTCCAGTACTTTTGCCACCTTATGCAAAGAGTTGACTCATTGAAAAAGACTCTGATGCTGGGAGGGATTGGGGGCAGCAGGAGATGGGGACGATAGAGGATGAGATGGCTGGATGGCATGACTGACTCAATGGACGTGAGTCTGAGTGAACTCCAGGAGTTGGTGATGGACAGGGAGGCCTGGCGTGCTGCGATTCATGGGGTCGCAAAGAGTCAGATACGACTGAGCGACTGAACTGAAGTGAACTGTGGCTGTCCAGTGGTTAAGAATCTTCCTTCTAATGCAGGGGATGCAATCCCGGGTCAGGGAACTAAGATCCCACATGCCATGGGACAACTGAGCTCTCTCATCACAACCAGAGAAACGGAGACCAAGCACACCCAAAATAAAAATTTTTTAAACTTTTTTTTTAAAGAAATAAAATTAGCAAAATGATGGGAAGCAGCCAGGAGCCAGAGGTAAGTGGTTGAAAGGGTAGGTCTTTACAGAGGGAGCAAGCAATAACTACAAAGAAGGCGGCGTATATGTCAAGTCCTGTATTAGCAGAATGAGAAGAAAAAGAATGATAGTAGCCAAAGAACCATGCATGGAGCAGAGGAAAGAGCAAGTGCAAAGATTCTGCAGCATTTCAGGGTCTTACTGAGTTAAAAGAAAAGAACACGTGTCTGTGGGATTAGAGTGAGATGAGCAAGGATGAGTTTGGCTGTGATGAGGTGGGAGAGGTGGGCAGAGCTTCCTGGTATGACAGGAAAATGCAGAAATGGTCGAGATAAGTAAAAGGCCCTTGTAACCTGCTTCATAAATGAAATTAATGCAGTCTTCCTGGGCCAGCTAGTGAGTCAGAAGAAAATAATAATAAAATTTAGACTTGGAGGACAGTTTGTAGATTATCTATTCCACGCCTTTGTTTCATAGATATTGACCAGGAGACCCTGTGAGGTCAGTGACAAAGGGAGTCAGAACTCCTTGTTCTCTGATGTCTGGTGACCTTTTCATGATGCCCACAGGCTGTGGGTGTTACTCCTTAAGATTCCAGAGGCTCTGCCCTAGCCCTTGTTCCCTAGCAAACTTCTGGTGGAAAACAAAGCAACTGAATTTTTTCTCTGAGGATAGAAATTAAAAAGAACAAGAGAGCATTCCTGCCTGTCTACAGGAGTGTCTTGAAGGCCCTGGTGATTGCTCTTTCTTAGACAGACTATAGCTTTGAATGGCATCTATAGAAAGAGACAGGGACAAAGATTCAGCAAATGCCACAAGAAAGAGAAAACTAATGAAATGATGAGAGAATGGGAAATCCCACAAGGTGAAACAGTGTTAAGTAGCAGATACCAAGATGGAAAGCTGGAAAGGACACGAAGTTTGCCAGAAAAGTAAAGAACAACAACAACAAAATGCATTAAATAATAACCTTAAAAATTCGGTATTTTTAAAAAATCTCCAATTATTGAATGCTTGTTAGATCAGATTCTCTCTCGGATGTATTTATTAATTTACTTATTTTTGCCTGCACTGGGTCTTCGTTACTGCCCACACAGGCTTGCTCTCATTGCGGTGTGCGGGCTTCTCACTGTGGTGGTTTCTCTTTTTGCCGAGTTCTGGCTCTAGGATTCAAGGGCTTCAGCAGTTGCAGAGTTCGGCCTTAGTTGTCGCACGGTGGGTGAGATCTTCCAGGATCAGGGGTGAAACTCGTGTCTGCTAAATTTTCAGGCTTGGACCACCAGGGAAGTATGACCAATGTATTTTAAAATTCTTTTTACTTCCTTTTTTTTAACTAACCAATATAAATAAACAAAAATTATGTACAGAGCAAAATGATAATATAATCATATAAGGACATATGATAGGATACTTTTTTGAGGAATAAACTAATAACGGTTAAGACAGTTCCTATCTTTCTGGAGAAACAGGTTGGACTGGCCTCGTCAGGTGTTGGACTGCTTGGGGGAAGAAAAATAGACAAATAATTTTGTAACTAATGCTCCCCTTAAAAAAAAATAATTGAATCATTTTGTTTTCTCTAAATGCACAGCATGATCAACAGGGTCAAAATTCTATGAGATGTGGAGAAAAGGGAACCCTCCATGCACTGTTGGTAGGAATGTAAACTGATGTAGCCACTATGAAAAATAGTATGAAGATTCCTCAAAAACAAAGCACAGAACTATCATGTGGTCCAGCTATTCTACTTCTGAGGAATACACACACACACACACACACACACACACACACACACAATGCAATACTGCTCAGCCATAAAATTAGATGAAATCTTGCATTTGTGATGACACGGTGGACCTTAAGGATATTACTCTAGTCACATAAGTCATATAGACAAAGCCCTGCTGGTTCAAATGGCAAAGAATCTGCTTGCAATGCAGGGGACCTGAGTTCAAGCCCTCGGTTTGAAGACTCCCTGCAGGAGGAAATGGCAACCCATGATAGTATTCCTGCCTGGAGAACTCCATGGACAGAGGAGCCTGACACACTACAGTCCATGGGGTACCAAAGAGTCACTCATGACTGAACAACCAACACTTTCACTTTTCCCTATGTGGATTATAAAAAGTAAACTCCAAAAGAAAATCAATGAACAAACCAAACAAAAACAAACATTTAGAGACAAAGAACGGAGTGATGGTTACCAGAGGGGAAGCGGAGCATGAAATGGGTAAAGGAGTCAATTGTACGGCGACAAAGGGAAACTAAGGTTTCGGTGTTGAACACATTCCAGTGTATACAAAGGTAGAAATACAACATTGCACACATGAAACTTTAGTAATGTTAGAAACCAACATTACCACCATCAAAATTTTTAATGTTTTTAATTCTGTGAGAGAGAAGGAAAGCAGATTTAAACTAACATCATGGCAAAATAAGATAACTGCAACTTAGAAGTTGTGGTAGGCACGGCAGTGTTTTTAATGTCGATAAGTGTGTCAGGCAAACTGTGATTTGTAGACCCCCGGGGATTACACTGGGAAAAACCCTGCCACTTATTCCAATCAAATTGATGAGGACAGACATGATTGAAATAAGCAGAGGATGCTTGAGGAAGATTCTGCTTAACATTCACAGCTTCACATAAAAGTGAAGCTTCTCTTACATCTTCTTAAATCACATATTTGTTAACAACATGAACAAAAATCCAAACTTGGAGGAATGTAAGAAACAAAACAGAAAGCTTATCCTTCATATCAATGTTGGACTTATAAATTATTTAAACCACAATCAATAAGTTTACCCATTCTTGTCCTTTTAATAAAAATAATACACAGCCAAATTCCTTTTTAAAATATGTTGTTCTCCAGGCCTTAACTCCTGTCTGATTCATTGCAACCCCACAGACTACAGCACACCAGGTTCCCCTGTCCTTCACTAGCTCCCCGTTTGCTCAAACTCATGTCTATAGAATCAGTGAGGCCATCCAACCATCTAATTCTCTGTCACCTCCTTCTCCTGCCCTCAATCTTTCCCAGCATCAGGCCTTTCCCAATGAGTTGGCTCTTCATATCAGGTGGCTGAAGTACTGGAGCTTCAGCTTCAGCATCAGTCCTTCCAATGAATATTCAGGGCTGATTTCCTTTAGGATTGACTGGTTTGATCTCCTTGCACTCTAAGGAACTCTCAAGAGTCTTCTCCAGCACCACAGTTTGAAAGCATCAGTTCTTCACTGCTCAGCCTTCTTTATTATCCAACTCTCACATCCATACATGACTACTGGAAAAACCATAGCTCTGACTATATGGACCTTTGTTGGCAAAGTGATGTCTCTGCTTTGTAATATACTATCTAGTTTTGTCATAGCTTTTCTTCTAAGGAGCAAGCATCTTTTAATTTCATGGTTACAGTCACTGTCCGCAGTGATTCTCAGTTCTGTTCAGTTCAGTCACTCAGTCATGTCCGACTCTTTTTGATCCCACGACCACAGAATGCCAGGCCTCTCTATCGATCATCAACTCCCGGAGTTTACTCAAACTCATGTCCATTGAGTCGGTGATGCCATCCAATGATCTAATTCTTTGTCACCTCCTTCTCCTGCCCTCAATCTTTCCCAGCTTCAGGGTCTTTTCAAATGAGTCTCTTCTTCGCATCAGGCGGCCAAAGTATTGGAATTTCAGCTTTAACATCAGTCCTTCCAATGAATATTCAGGACTGATTTCCTTTAGGATGGACTGGTTGGATCTCCTTGCAGTCCAAGGGACTCTCAAGAGTCTTCCCCAACACCACAGTTCAAAAGCATCAATTCTTCGGCGCTCAGCTTTCTTTATAGTCCAACTCTCACATCCATACATGACCACTGAAAAAACCATAGCCTTGACTAGATGGACCTTTGTTGGCAAAGGAATGTCTCTGCTTTTTAATATGTTGTTTAGGTTGGCCATAACTTTTCTTGCAGGGAGTAAGCATCTTTAATTTCCTGGCTGCAATCACCATCTGCAGTGATTCTGGAGCCCAGGAAAATAAAATCTGCCTCTGTTTTCATTGTTTCCCTATCTATATGCTATGAAGTGATGGGTCTGAATGCCATGATCTTCATTTTTTGAATGTTGAATTTTAAGCCAGCTTTTTCACTCTCCTCTTTAACCCCCATCACGAGGCCCTTTAGTTCCTCTTCTATTTCTGCCATTAGAGTGATATATCTGAGGTTGTTGATATTTCTCCCAGCAATCTTGATTTCAGCTTGTGCTTCATTCAGCCTGGCATTTCGCATGATGTACTCAGCACAAAGTTAAATAAACAGGGTGACAATATACAGCCTTGACGTACTCCTTTCCCAATTTGAAAACAGTCTGTTGTTCCAGGTCTGGTTCTAACTACTGCTTCTTGACCTGAATACAGGTTTCTCAAGAGGCAGTTCAGGTGATCTGGTATTTCCATCTCTTTAAGAATTTTCCAGTTTATTGTGATACACACAGGGCTTCAGATCCACACAGGGCTTCCCTGATATCTCAGTTTATAAAGAATCTGCCTGCAATGCAGGAGACCCCAGGTTGATTCCTGGGTTGGGAAGATCCTCTGGAGAAGGGATAGGCTACCCACACCAGTATTCTTGGGCTTCCCTTGTGGCTCAGCTGGTAAAGAATCTGCCTGCAGTGTGGGAGACCTGGGTTCAATCCCTGGGTTGCAAAGATCCCCTGGAGAATGGAAAAGCTACCCACTCTAGTATTCTGGCCTGGAGAATTCCATGGTCTGTGTAGTCCTTGGGATCACACAGAGTCAGACACGACTGAATGACTTTCATTTTCACAAAATCAAAGGCTTAAGCTTAGTCTATGAAGCAGAAGTAGTGTATAGATAGTGCTATTTCATTTATGTGTACAATGTGCTGGGAAATATTGAAGGCAGGAGGAGAAGGGGACAACAGAGGGTAAAATGGGTTGGACGACATCACCAACTCAATGGCCATGAGTTCGAGCAAGCTCCAGGAACTGGTGATGGGCAGGGAAGCCTAGCATGCTACAGTCCATGGGGTCACAAAGAGTCAGACACGACTGAGTGATTGAACTGACTGTGCATGGTCTCCAAATACTGGAGCATTTGAAGATATTGTACTTTTGCTTCAGGAAAGTATGTGTCTTGAGTGGGTTGAATGGTGACCCTCAAAACAATATATCTGTATCCTAACCTCCGGGAACCAGTAAATATGATCCTATTGGGAAAAATACCTTTGCAGACATAATTAAGGTAAGGATCTCAGGATAAGATCATCTTGTATTATTCAAATGGGACCTAAATGCAATGATAAATGTAATTATATATAAAAAAACACACACACATAAGTAAAATATGTAGAGAAGAGAAGGCTATGGGAAGAGGGAGACAGAGAATGGAGTGAAGCACTCAGAAGCCAAGGAACACTTGGAGCCACCAGAAGCCAAAAGAAGTGGGGAAGATTCCTCCCCACTTCACAGCCTTCAGAGCGAACACAGCTCTACAACACCCTGGTTTTGGACTTCTGAACTTCAGAACCAACTGAGAGAGAATAAATTCTTTTGTTTTAAGCCACCAAGTTGATGGTAACTTGATATAGGAGCTCTAGAATACTCATACAACATCTTTCTGTTCTTTTTCTTAATGACTATAAAAGTAGTATTGCAACATTAAAGAAAGGTTTGACCAGAAGTCAAGACAAATCATCTATATGCTCAATAATCTAGTGAACAGATATTTTCATTTTGGCATAGTCCTGTTGACCCTTTGTCAATATACTTACTTTGTTGCACTAGAACTGAACACACGATATTTTATTGTCCTTTATTCACTGAACATTACAAGTATTTTCATTGTGTCTATAATGGCCTTCGAATGTATTTTAGTTCTGTGTAAATTCCACTGATTTAATACACCACATCGTACTTAAATATTCTGCAAGACTTAAAGATCTGTGATGACTCTTATATTACTAATAAGTGAGTTTCTGCTATACTCAGACACAGTCCTAGATATTTTGATGCAAAAAAATATGCATATTGCTTGATTCATGAATAGAGAACCATTAGTCAATCACCCAAGTATTTCTTGAGCAACCACTAAGTACTAGGCACCATTTCAGGTCTCAGGAATGCTGCAGTAAACATGAAAATTTATATGGGCTTTTGGCTTATATCACAGCCAAAAGGTACACTGATAAGACATGGCCGGCATGTTTTATAAACATGATAAGATGATAAATCAGATTACCAAAGAAGGAACAGTGCTCTTAGCAAACTAGAAATGGAAAGGAACTTCCCTGATTTAACAGAAGGCCTCTCTCAAAACTCTACAGCAAATATCATGCTTCACTGGTGAAATGTTAGAAGCTTTTCCTTTAAAACTGGTGACAAGAAAAGGATCCGACATGTACCACTTCTACTTAACATCATATCAGCAGTCCAAAAAGCACTAAAGGACCAAGGAGAAGAAAACACACAAAAATATAAGGAAAAAATAAATGACTAAGATAATTTGTAAATGATATGACTATATAAAAAAACCCCAAATATCTACTTCCCTGGTGATGCACTGGGTCATCTGCCAATGCAGGGGACACAGGATCGATCCCTGGTCTGGGAAGATTCCACATGCTACAGAGCCACTAAGCCCATGTGCCACAAATACTGAGCCTGTATTCAAGAGCCTCCAAGCTGCAACCACTGAGCCTGCACGTCTGGAGCCTGTTCTCAGCAACAAGATAAGCCACCACAATGAGAAGCCTACACCCCAGAACGAAGAGGAGCCCCTGTTCACTGCAACTAGAGAAAGCCTGCACAAAGCAATGAAGATCAAACACAGCCAAAAGAAAAAGTTTCCAAAATCTTAAAAAAAAAAAAAGAAATGGATAAAAAAGTAATACATGTTGATAAGGAAATAAAAACAATCGCTATTAAAACACGGGCAAAAAATCTTGAACTGGCCTTTCATTGAAATGAAAATTCAAATAATAAGTAAACATGTTAAAAATGTTTAGTAATCAGGGAAATGCAAATTAAGACCACCCTGAAATACCAATACACATCAGAGTGGCAAAAATTTTAAAGGCTTACAATATCGTGTGTCCATGATGTGGAGTGGAGTAAGGTGACATGTTACCCAATAGTCATAGTCAGCAGGTTGATCCATCAAACTGCTATGTTCACCAAAATGGAACATTATACTGCAAAGAAAACAAATGAAATACTACAGCTGTGCGCAAGAATAACTCAAAAACAACTTCAGGTGCAAAAAGAACTATATAAGGTAGCACAGAATATATTATTTGTATCATGCTCAAAATCCAGCAAAAGCCAACCAGGTACATATTGTCTAGAAACACATGCACAGAATGACTATAATGAACATTTTAAAAACAGAAATAATGAGGGCAAAGTTCATAACCTTGATTACCCTTGAGGGAACCAGGAGATATAAGAATTCAGAGGAACATATAAGCAAGTTCAAAACTAATGGTGGGGCTCTACTTCTTAAGTTCATGGGTTCTCTTTTTTAAATTTTTATTTGGAGGATAATCACTTCACAATATTGTAATGGTTTCTGCCACATATCAGCATGAATCAGCCATAGGTATACATATGTCCCCTCCCTCTGGAACCTCCCTCCCCATCCTACCCCTCTATGTTAGCACAGCTTTCTGTTCCCTGTGTTAGACAGCAAATTCCCTCTGACTGTCTATTTTACATATGATAAGGTATATGTTTCAATGCTACTCTCTCAAATCATCCCACCCTCTCCTTCCTAGACTGTATCCAAAAGTCTATCCTTTATGTTTGTGTCTCCTTTGCTGCCCTGAAACAGAATCATCAGTATCATCTTTCTAGATTTCATATACAGTTCATGGGTTTTCATATGACTATTATGCTTTGCAACTTTCACATATGTTACATAAAATATTTTACAAATATTAGCTAGAAAATTTTTTAAGTCATAATAAACAAAAGAACTGACAAATTGCATTACTCTAAGGGGAGGATGAAAGGTTGCAAATAAACAATTACAGAATACTGCAGTTGAAAATAACTGTAAGTATAGATCTTTGGTTTCCAACCCTAGCTACACATGAGCATCACTTGGGTTTGTGGAGGTTTTCAAAAAAGATCAATGTCTGGACCTCATCAGAGATGAAGCAAATCGTAGTGTACAGGGCTAGAAACCAGTCATCAGATTGTTAGTTTTCTTTTGTGCTTGCCTTCACCATTTGTCAGATGATTCTAAGGTGCAGCCTGGAGGATAGATCTCTGATGTAAACCAAGCCTCCTATTTCCTGTTGAGGAGCTGAGATCAGAGAGAAGTGACTTGCTATATTAGTATTAGCGAAACCCCAAGTTTGAAGTCATCCACTAACTCATCAAATAGAATTATACTGTCAGATTTTTACCAAACTTCTAAAAAATATATTAAGAGGTGGAAAGAGGATAGCATTTTTTTTAAATCTCATTCTGAAAATAGTCACCAGTCCTCTGGCATCCTAGCTTTCCCCACACATTTTCTCCAGGCAAAAATTATATAAAGCCTCATCTTTTTCCTTCCCTCTCATGATGGGTGGCGGGAAACCCACCCTGCTTTATG